>NC_138377.1:66537634-66585585 GCF_054177405.1 Leptonychotes weddellii
AAAAAAAAAAAAACACCTCGGGGCCTTGCTCAGTGTCCCAGCTTTAAGTCTTCTTACCGGGAGGGCTTACAACTTGTATGTGACAGAAAGAAAGGGAATGACCTTGGACGTCCTAACCCAGGCCCCAGGACCAACCTAACAGCCAGTGGGATATTCAAGCAAAAAAACTTGACTTGGTGGCCTATGGCTGGCCGGCATGACTTAGGGCGGAGGCAGCCACCGTTCTCTTGATCCCAAGCGTATGGAACTAGCTCTGGGACAAGATCTTACTGTATACACCCCCATAATATTCAAGGCCTCCTATCAACTGATGGCAGTCACTGGCTCACAGACAGCCACCTCCTACGGTACCAGGCACTTATTGCTGGAGGGTCCAGTCATGCAAATAAAAACTTGCTCCCCTTTAAATCCTGCACCTTCCTCTGGGAAGTATGCTGCTTCTAAAACAACAACACAGGGCAGGTGGCCTCTCATCTCTCAGGTATTCCTCAGATAATCTGGTGGCCCAAATAGAGGAGCTCTCCTCTTGGTGGGCATCCCGCTGGAGCACAGCTGTTACAATGGCCATGCCCATTAATGGCCCCGCTATTAGTCATCTTCCTCCCACTCCTTTTCAGACCTTGTATTCTAAATGCCCTTATCTGATTTGTCGCTTCTCATCTAAGAGTCCATCAGGCTACAGATGGTCCTGCCTGTGCAGCCACAGATGGAGACAGCCCCTGCCGACTTCTACCGGGGACCCTTAGACAGACTTCCGGGGATGAAACCCTGACTGCGTTCTTCAACAGAGACCCTGACCAGCAGGAAGCACTTATATGGGTCGTCTCCCCCTTTCCCTAATGGGTAGTTTGGGTCACTTCTTCAGAGGGGGGAATGTTAGGAGTTAGTTGGACAGTTAGGTGGTCAGGGCCAGGGTCTCTAACAAGAAAACATGGAGTCAGGACGGCTAAAATAAAACAGCACTGACATCCTGTTGTACAGCCTAGACAGGATCCCACTGACATTCTGCTTTGCAGCCTTTGCAGAAATGAATTCTGCAAAATGTCCTAAAATAAGACAATTAACCACAAAAGCACTTGTCAATGATGAGGGAACAGAAGGCAAGCTGAGGACAAAGCAGAAGCTGACACTCCACAACCCGCCCCCCCACCATGGGATATATGTGACTTTCCTCAGGCACTCCTGGCTGCCCTAAAGGAAAAACAAATGGTTAACTTGTAGAGACCACAATCCTACAAGACCTAAGTCTCCCTCAGTTTACTTACAAAAGCCTTAGCAATAGCTTCCGGAAGGGAATGTAAATACAATTAAATGTCTTTACAACCTGCAGCCCATCGAGGGTACTTGAAGTGGGCAGAGTGTAATGTTCCTCCAGGAAGTTCCCAACTATCTTAATGTTAATGCCTTACTAGAGGGGTAAACAACCTTAACATGACAATGGCAAGGCCTCCAGTATCCTCTGAGTCTTCTTTAACATGTGAAAATCCCTTTGAAACCTCCCTTTTCCTTACCTTCCCCAACTCCCAAGTATATAATCAGCCATTCCTCACACCCCCGGGGCCGTAGCTCTTTCTACCCACGGGTCCTGTCCCCGTGCTTTCATAAACCACCATTTTGCACCAAAGATGTCTCAAGAATTCTTTCTTAGTCGTCGAATCTGGACTCCACCCCACTGAACCTCACCTATATTCCAAAACCCCATCATCAATATCACAGGCAAGGGGCAATTAAGACCTAAGCCCCCAGATCAGCAAATAAGGACCATCAGCACGTGGACATTAACCTAGTAGGTAGGCAGAGACGTGCCCAAAGCTCTGATTGCTGAAGATAGTTCCGCAAAAGAGCTCATAAAAACCCCTAAACTTAGAATCTCTGGGTGCAACCCTCTAGGGTCCCCCTTCCTCTCTGGGAGCTTTGTACTATGGCTCAATAAACTTTGCTTTGCTGCCCGCCACTCTGTCTGGTCTGCCCCTTTATTCTTCGAAGTGGCGTCACCAAGAACTGTGGGCACTAAAGGCAGAAAATCCTGCAACACTTCCAGGACGGTGTCAAATCCTTTTACGGGTGGTTTCCTCTTGGGGGGGCGCGGAGGAGGGAGCCTTGGCCCTGCCTGCCTTTCTTCCAACAACTTCATTACTAGTACATATGTGTTTACCACCAAAGCAAAATAGTTAGAGTCGAATGTCACCCTTTGGGGTCCAGGAGAGCAAACTGAATGGTGCCAGAAATCAGGAAGCAGCAAATGGGTGAAAGGGCAGGAACACTCCATTTGAATGACAGATCAACTGTTTATAAATTGGGTGATGTTGGTCAGGATAAACTTGGTGTCTCCGAGCCTGTTATTTCTCCTCTGTAAAATGGAGCCAGTCTACTCTACTGTCACCTCTTTACAGGAATTATGCAAAACCGAGTATGTGACAGCATCTAGCAGAGCGCCTGCATACAATGATGGTTTCCCTCCTGCTTCTCCGGAAGAGCGCACGTGAGCCCTCTGAAATGTGACTCAGGCTGCACAGTATTTGGGAGGAGTCAGAAAACTTGCTCCTCTTGAATAATTCTATGTTTTACACAATTTTTATAACTTCTGAGAAGGTTCTAGATAATCAACAAGCAGGTAAACTTTGATCAATAAATGTGCCAATGGGGACGCCTGGGTGGCTCAGTCTGTTGAGCATCTGCTTTTGGCTCAGGTCATGATCCCAGGGTCCTGGGATCAAGTCCCTCATCAGGCTCCTTGCTCATCGAGGAGCCTGCTTCTCCCTCTGCCTGCTGCTCCCCCCATGCTTGTGCTCACTCGCTTTCTCGTTCTGACAAATAAATAAATAAAATCTTTAAAAAAATAAATGTGCCAATGAAGAATATAGAAGAAACTTGTATTTGCTTCTACAAAGAAGCTTATGACTTCATTGGGCCATTATTGTATACTCAAATTAAGGGCTGATTAAATTGTGTATATAAGTCCACAATCCTTTACCTAAAACTCTTGGGGCCGATGTATTTTGGAAACTTAGAACTTTTCAGATTTTCAAAAGCAATAATGCGTAAGTGTATGTGTATGTATGTGTGTGCTATTACTCAAACACCCCTAGAGGAGTCTCTCTGAGGCAATGTTCATAAACAAACACTGATATTTCCTCAGTGAAATGTGTAATGAAATGAAGCATAAAGATAATAAATAGGCTTGCGTCATTAATTCAGTCAGATTTTGCATCTAAAGGAGTTTTGGAGCCACTTTAAAGAAACCCTTTCAGTTTTCAGAGCTTTGGAGATTTAGGAACAGTAGGTAAGGGACCGAGGACCTGTTACATGGGCCAACGCGTATGATTCAAAGTGTAAGGATGGAGCTACATTGGAGCTGAAGGAGTTGGTGACAATTTTGTGAATGAGCCAGCATTTGAGTTAATGAGTTAATTTTCTGTCCCTGGTGGGTGGGGTGTGTCTTGTCACCTTGTTCTGTGGGTCACAGAAGCTGCGCTTTCCTGATTGAACCACTGGGAGCCCGAAGAGAATTTTGTGAGCTGCTTTCCTAAGATGGTCTCCACAGTAAAAAGCCTGACCCCCTAGAATGTCCCAAGTGGAGACTAGAGGAGGAGAGGAGGACAGTGTGGGAACGCTGAAGGGGAGAAGCGGGCCATCTGAAAATGAGAGAGTACAGGCTTTAATTCCTAGCTAATCCCATCTCTTAATATTTCGAGCCAGACAATGTGGATCCTTTGGCTTTTGGTTAAGATGAAGTCCGACTTGCAACCCTTCCACATTCCATCCATAATCCTAAATGCCTTTGGTTTACCCTCTGGACAGATTGCCAACATGGCTGATTTTCTCTGACATCCACTCTTCTTTCCTCTTCTCCCACCTCATTTCTCATTTTCTCCCTGGCCTGAGATCATCTTTTGTCTGTTTCCCCTGAAAGGGATTCTGCGTCAGGAAGAGTAGGAATCTGCCAGGCCTTGGCCTTGGCCTTGCCCACACTTCCTGACCTTCTCCCCACCCCCTCCCACCTCTAAAGATCAGGGCAGCCTGCAGGTGCAGATACACTTCCTGCCCAGCAACGCTGCTCCTAAAAGGTTATTATTGCCAGAAGAGGAGAGTGAGAGGTCGAAAGGGAAATGTGGAACCAGGGGAGTCTGAGATGATAATAGAGACAACACATTTAGTGGTTGCCTGCGTGGGAGAACAGGAAGGATAAAAGAAATTGGGGAATAAATGAAGAAAGAAAAGGAAGGTTAAAGCCAGATCAGAGTAAGCCAAATCTTTTTTTTTTTTTCCTTCTTCTCTCCAGTCTCCCATTTATGTATGTCCCTGACTCTGGAGCGTGTTACTGTCTAGTAGAATGAAGCAGAGGAGCCCCCTAGGGTGAGGGAACCTCAAAATTAAGTCACCCAGCAATTTTCTCAGATTCCCTTCTGTACCCATGCACGTCTAACTACACTTTTTCTTGATAGAGATTAATTCAGAGGAGATAGGCTGAGGGCAGCCACTTACATCCTCTATTTATTCCACCCCATAGTATTCCTGCTCCACAAATAGATCCAATCCCTTCTCTGCTGAAATTATTCTTTCACCAACGTTGTTCTGCAGAGCAAAAAGGGGAAGAGGTGATGACTGAAAATAAGACTCCCTTGATCCCATCCATTCTGCATCATTGAACACCTAACGTGAGCACTAGTCTGCTTTCTGGACATAATTTGGAAAAAAGGCTCCCTTTCTCCGCCCTCCCTCCAACTCCCTATGCCAGACTTTTTAGACTATAGAACCAACATCTTCTTACCTGGCATAGTATAAATCATCAGTGTTGGCTGAATAAATTTCTTTTTTTTTTAAAGATTTATTTATTTATTTGAGAGAGAGTGTGCTTGCAAGCAGGGGTGGGGGCAGAGGGAGAGAAAATACTTCTCCCTGAGGGCAGAGCTGGGGGGCGGTGCTTGATCCCACTACCCTGAGATCACAACACAGGCTGAAATCTAGAGTCTGACACTTAAGTGGCTGAATGAATTTCTAAAGGGATTGGGAGAAAGAAGAGGGAGAGCCCAAAAAGAAGAGGAAAAGGAAAACAGAGAAGGGGGGGCGGTCTCCGCTGGGGGGGTATGCAAAAGAAAAAAACAAAGAGATGGAAAAAGAAGCAAAACAAAGAGGCAGGTAGCAAAAGTTGGGAGGAGAGAGAAAAGGGTTGAGAATGGTCAAACAAAAGAGTGCTATCCTTGCCGCGACACATGTTCTAGCTTAGTCTGCACCACCACAGCACCTTCCCAGCAGACCCCTCAGACTAGTCCACTCTTTTGAGGGACTCAAGGAAAGAAACCTGATCCACGTGGTTCAGCAGGTGCAGTTAGAGCTAGAGTCGCTCATTCGCATCTGCAGCACAGAGGGGCCATGTGGAAAGCCCCAGAGGCTCCTGTGATGGCCCTAGAGGCTCATGAACAGCAGCAAAGGACATGGGTCTAGGATGCATTAACCTCTTACAGTCCATACCCAAAGGCAAAGAGACCAGGGAACAGGCTGATGACCAAAGTCACCACAGAGACTAGGGCAGTTCTTCACTTATGTCTCTCCAGGGCAGAAGAGACGGAGGACCTAGAGACACTACAGATCATTACCCTATTCTGCCACCTCAAACCCCAGGAACAAAATGCAAGTTGGATGAAACCTAGGGCAAAGAAGAATTGTGTTCGCAGGGGAGAATGATGCGGAGTAGGCCAGCCTCTCTTCCCAGAACCTTTTTACGCCGAACACCCAGGACGAGGAAAACAGTATGAGAAAGAAGAAGTAGGAAGGAAGGGAAAGAGGAGAAGGACGAAGAGGAAGAAGAAGAAAAGTCGTTTCATTGTCCAGACATTATCTGGGCCTTCATGTCATTACAAGATATAATAATATACTTTTCAAAAATGAAAGTGAGGTAATTGCAGTGAGGAGTGACCTGGCCTGGTTTGGACAGCCTGCAGAGTGTCAAATCGAAAGGCCGGGAGCTTCTGTGGCATTTGCCCCCCTTGAGCTCACAGGCAACCACAGGACTGTTACAGACAGCTTTGACCGTATCCAGATCCTCATGGATGAATGTGTACTGGTTTATGCACGTGCGATTGTGCTCCTTCAGCTTGTGTACCATCAGGCTGTTGCATTCCCTGGCCATCAGGTCAGACCTAAGGTAGTCTTTCTGGCTCTGAAGGAGAGGCTCAGCTCCAAGCATCTTGCTTCCCTGAACTTCATCTTCCCCGAGGACGGTGTCTTCGGCCCAGCCCGGCTGTACCACTCCTTTGTTGCTAAGCAGCAAGGTTTCTGTAGTTCGGCTGCCCTCTCCTTTCGTGGCCTTGGTCTTGTCCTCTGAGTCACTGGACCACAGCTCACTCAGGGACTGCTCGCTCTCCTCCAGGACTGCTGCAGCCATCTGAAGCCCCAGCCCCAGACCCAGCCCCAGGCCCAGTAGGAGCAGCAACATCATGAAGAAGATCTGAACCAGAGTCAGCTTCATTTTTCCTGGAGGGCCGAAGGGAAAGAGAAGGACTGACTTTGAGATGAAACTTGGCTCCAGGGGGGACCCTAGACTCCCTAAATACTGACACCATAGTCTTTGGGGTCTCCTCTCCCTTCTCCGCATTACCCCCTCCCCTCAAGGCAGAGATTCTTTCTTGTTCTTTCCCCATTTCTCTGGTCCCTCCCCACAACATTCCTGTTGCTGTAAAATAACGTATGAATCTTGCACAACAGGAAGATGAATAGGAAGATGACCAGGAGAAGCAGTTCTGAAATTGGTTCGCATATGGGGAATCAGTAGGGAAAGTTGACATCAAATGGCTCCTACACAGAAATTAGTTCCAAATAACCCAAGAGAATGGTTGAGAAGCCAATCAAGTACAGTGGCATACTGTCCTTGAGAGAAATTCTTATAGAAAGCCTTATTCTCGGTAAAGGACTAGAATTGCCATAGGACACAGTCTCTCTATTTTTATCCCAAATTAATTTTTGCTCATTCAAGTGTCTATTACTGTCCTCGCTACCCATCCTTCCCCTCAAAAGATAAAAAGCAATAGAAAAAGCACTATGGTCCATTCTTACTCCTAAGCTGAAGCTACGCGGTAGGGACGGGTGGCGCTTTGGGGGGGGAGGCGATGCCCAATTTCACATCTCAGGCCCCTGTTAAAACTACATCATGTCGGGGCGCCTGGGTGGCTCAGTCGGTTAAGCGACTGCCTTCGGCTCAGGTCATGATCCTGGAGTCCCGGGATCGAGTCCCGCATCGGGCTCCCAGCTCGGCAGGGAGCTGCTTCTCCCTCTGACCCTCCTCCCTCTCATGTTCTCTGTCTCTCATTCTCTCTCTCTCAAATAAATAAATAAAATCTTTAAAAAAAAAAAACTACATCATGTCATGCCAGAACCCTTCTACTACTAAAGATCTCTTAGCACTTGGGTATTTCCTGCTGATTAGTCTTGTACTCTCAGGGAAGAAATGGCATAAGAATTAACCCCCCCCAAAAAAAAGCCCCCAAAAGTGACCTGCTGGGGTTCCCCTGCTCTAATAAAGATCCCAACCAGTGCTGAGCGGAAGAACACGTGTCTTTGTCCTGTGAGGCCAGTTTCATCCCCCTATCAAAGAGAGAACTTCCCTATCAGAAAAAAAAAAAATTGCTGCAAAGAACATTGAGACAGGGACGCCTGGGTGGCTCAGTGCTAAGCATCTGCCTTTGGCTCAGGTTATGATCCCAGGGTCCTGGGATCGAGCCCCACATCGGGCTCCCTGCTCGGCGGGAAGTCTGCTTCTCCCTCTCCCACTCCCCCTGCTTGTGTTCCCTCTCTCGCTGTGTCTCTCTGTCAAATAAATAAATAAAATCTTAAAACAAAACAAAACAAAACATTGAGACAATTGGTAAAATTAGGATAGTCTGTGGAGTAGATAGGAGGATTATATCAATGTTTGATATACTGAATTTGAAAATTATACTATGATTATTTAAAAGAATATCTTCAGGGGCACCTGGGTGGCTCAGTTGTTAAGCATCTGCCTTCAGCTCAGGTCATAGTCCCAGGGTCCTGGGATTGCGCCCCGCGTCGGGCTCCTTGCTCGGTGGGAAGCCTGCTTCTCTCCTTCTCCCCCTGCTTGTGTTCCCTCCCTTGCTATGTTTCTGTCAAATAAATAAAATCTTTAAAAAAAATAATAAAAAAAAGAATATCTTCATTCTTAAAAAAATGAACCCTGAAATACTAAGGAACAAAGGGGCATGCTGTAGGCAACCTACCCTCAAATGGTTCAAAATATAGATTATATGTATGTGTATACATGTGTTTACAGAGAAAGAAAATGATTTTTTTTTAATGTGGGGGAAAAATTTTTTTTAATTATGTATCTGGATAGAGGGTTATTCAGGAGTTCTTTGTATTATTGTAACTTTTCTTTAAAGTTTAAAATATTTCAATATTTAAAAATTTTTCTAAAGAGAAAGAACTTCCCATATTGTTCCCCGGGGCACTCAACACTACTGGGACTTACCTCCACACCTAAGTAGCTTCAGAGACTTTTGTGTTCTCTTGTTCCCCAAGCTCTTCCCTCCCAGGGTTTCCTTCTTTCTAAAAAGTGCCCTGGATGCTGGTCTGTAGAAAAATGGCTAGCTCCTGCTGGTCCATGTGCTTTTAAATCCAGACTTAATTCCTAAGCCCACCCTCCTTCCATTCCTCCCACCAGCACTGAATAAACGCTCACTCAATTCTCTCTGCTCCCACACACACTTTGAAGTAAGGCTATTTGGACATTGAGACAGACCCAGACATCCAAGGCAGGAAATGACCCCAGCCTGGGAAACTGCAGGCAGGTTCGTTTTGCCAATTGTCTCGCTCCTGGGTTACACCCACTATCCTGAGCTTTATTGCAGCCTGATCTTGCCAGGAAGCTCAAATCAAGTCATTGTTTAATATTCTCCACATGTACATCCTTTAACCCTTCCCTGTCGTTTCTAGCACATCAAGATCTTTGGCCTTTATTTGGTTATTTTATAACCATTTAATAACCATATTCCAACATGGTTATTTTGCTTTTTATATTT
The DNA here is from genome assembly GCF_054177405.1 of Leptonychotes weddellii. NCBI lineage: Eukaryota > Metazoa > Chordata > Mammalia > Carnivora > Phocidae > Leptonychotes > Leptonychotes weddellii. The sequence continues at coordinate 66,546,667 of NC_138377.1, forward strand.
TAGACTTGGATCATGACTTAATTTGAACATTGGAATATTTGAGGCAATCATAAATTTGCACATACCTTAACCTATGAAGCCTAGCCCTGCCCTCCACTCCCTTCTCCCTCTTTCCAACCCAACCAATAACCACATTCCCATCAGAACATCCAGATTTTGCAAACCTGATAATTTAGCCCTAGATAAGACCATATCCAAAGCAGCAGCATCACTATGGGTCCCTGTAGTCTGGGTGAGCAAATCCAGGAGGGTAACAATGTTGATTCTATTCACTTCCTTAGCTAAAAGTGACAGCACGAGAGATTTTTTTAAAGCACTCTGGAGTTTATTAAGGCACTATAAAAACCCTTTCTGGATATAAACAAGGCTCTTCAGGAGGATGTTTTGCTTTGTCATTCAGGCAGGAGTTTTCAAATGGGGTCTGGGAGCTGCCTCTGTGATTGGCGGGGTCCACCTGGCTGACCTTTCGCAGTGCTGATGTTGATAATTTATAGCAATAATAATAACAACAACTAACCAATGTTGAGCATTTACTTTACACTAGGCATTTATTACATTTCACTGTCTATTTGCCTGTGCTATCCCTCTTTGGTATCCATTCTGCCCATTCATTCTGGTGAGGTCTATTGGCAACATGAAGAGGGCATAAAGAATACTACTCTGCTAAGCACCCTTACCCCTCATGCTCACTCTCTCTCCCACTCTCTGTCTCTCTCTCTCTCTCAAATAAATAAATAAAATCTTTATAAAAAATGGGGTGGCTCAGATGGTTGCGTGTCTGCCTTCAGCTCAGGTCATGATCCCGGAGTCCCTGCTTACGGAGACCCTGCTTCTCCCTCTCACTCTGCCCCTCCCACCCCCACTGGTGCGTGCGCTCTCACCCTCTCTCTCAAATAAATAAAATCTTTTTTTTTTTAAAGATTTTTATTTATTTATTTGACAGAGAGAGAGAGAGCGAGAGCAGTAACACAAGCAGGGGGAATGGGAGAGGGAGAAGCAGGCTTCTTGCCGAGCAGGGAGCCCGATGTGGGACTCGATCCCAGGACCCTGGGATCATGACCTGAGCCGAAGGCAGACGCTTAACGACTGAGCCACCCAGGCGCCCAAATAAATAAAATCTTTAAAAAATAAATAAAAACTAAATAAAATCAAATATGGACTTAAAAAATATGGACTTCCACCTGTAGTCAGGATGGAGGAACAGTGATTGGGTTTTGCCTAAAACTCCTGGAAAAATGAACAAATTATATGAAACAATAGATTTTCAACACATTGGACAAAGGCAATGAAGTCCAGCGATCACTGAGAGAGGGGAAACAAGTGGGATGAGCCTACTCCCCCAGCTTACTCCCTGGGGACAGTTTCTAGGCCAGGTGGCACAGAGACGGGGATGCAGGCAGAGTCTTTCAGTCTCCCTGAGATGAGGAGATGGAACTGAGAGTCCAAGGAGGACCAGGCAACTAGAGTTCATGGGGCAGAATACCAGGGAGGACAGGACTGCAGAGAAAGAAGTCCAGGGACCTGCAGTGGGAAGACACAGCTACACATCTATCAGAATAGCTATAATGAAAAAAAAATAGTGATAATACAAAACACTGGCAAGGATGCAGAAAAACCGGATCTCTCATACATTGCTGATGGGAATATAAATGGTACTATTACCCTGGGAAACAGTTTGGCAGATTTTTTAAATACTAACTACATGCTTATCATACAACTCAGCAATCACACTCCTGGGTATTCATCCCAGAGAAATGAAAACATATGTCCACACAAAAACTTGTACACGAATGTTAACAGCAGTATTATTAGCCCAAACTAGAAACAGCCCAAATATCCTCCACTGGCTGAGGGGCTAAATGAACTGCAGTACATGCACACCATGGAATCCTACTCAACAATAAAGAGGGATGGACTACTGTTACTCATAACAACCTGGATGGGTCTCAAAGGCATTATGCTGAGTGAAAGAAATAATAATATCAAATGGTCATGTACCATATGACTCCATTTAGGTGACACCCATACAATATGGAGAATAGTGTTTGTCAGAGGTTTGAATGGTGGGGATAAGGACACAGATGTGACTCTAAGGAGGTACCACAAGAGAGATCCTTTTGTAGGTTTTTTTAAAGTAATCTCCATGCCTAACATGGGGGGTCAAACTCATGACCTGAGATCAAGAGTCGCATGTTCTACGGACTGAGGCAGCCAGGTGTCCCCACAAGGGTAATCTTTGTGGTGATGAAATAGTTCTCTACCTTGATTGCAGTGGAGATTGCACGAATCCACACATAAAATAAAAAGACACAGAACTATACACACACATACATTGTGCTAATGTCAATTTTACACATCATGCTAATGCATAAGATGTAAACGCTAGAGGAAACAGGTGAAGGGTACATTAGATCTCTGTGTTTTATTCCGGCAACTTCCTATGAACCAACAATTTTTGCAAAATAAAAACTTATTTTAAGTGTTAAGGCTCATTACAGACGTCTTACCTAACAGTATGGAGAAACACATGCGTGCACACACAAGTCCCTCATCTAGACGGTGATTGACACTTGATATATACCCTGCGGTCTTCTGCCACCCCACTCAGCCCTGTGTGGATGTTAAATTCAACATGTCTATTAAAATTTCAAGTTGAGATGTCAGCTGGTAGTTAAATATAGTGAATATAGGAGCCTGTACAGCGGACGAGTCTGAGCTGGTGATACAAATTTGGGAAACATCAGTATATGACCAGGTATCTCAAGTATGAGACTGAAGGAGCATAGAGAAGATTGGTTTTCCACTTTGTTTTGTTTGTTTTTAAGAAAAGACAACATCAGCTTGTTTATTGGTAATAAAGATGAAGCAGAGAAGAAAACCAATAATGCAAGAGTGAAAGGCGAGAACTGTTGGAGCAACGATGGTTGAGTGCTCGGACTCCGAGGACGAACTGCCTGGGTGTAGGTGTGAACACGTGTAATTGCATCTGTGAATCACACTTCAGGGTAGTGAAAGGGACATACAGGTATTTGCTATGAAAGCCTGGATGTGGTGACATGCTTGAGAAGCACGGGTTCTGCAAGAATTAGTAACGGTCAGTGGTGTTTGTCCGCTGCACACGCGGGAGCCACCCAGGCATCCCTAAATCCTTCATTCTTATACTCTTTTTGTACCCTCTAATTGCGACAGTCCCACTGGTTTGGGTTTGTCTTGTGTAGGCCCTGTCTAGCCCTGGTTCCATTTGATAGATGACCCTCTGGGGGAGTTACAGCACTACATCTTGTTCTTTCTAATTGAGTGATTTTGGCACCTTCTGTAATGTTGGAGGAGTTTTGCTAATTAACATATGATCAATAAAACAGACCACAACCACCCCACTCTGGTGCAACAGGAACTTCCAGAACCAACAGAGTCTACAGAATGAACTCCCCCAAATCACATCTAAATCCAGGAAAGATGCCAGCTCACCAACATTCTGGGTTGCATTTTCTTTTTCTTTCTTTTTTTTTTTTTTTAAAGATTCTATTTATTTGACAGAGAGAGAGCACAAGCAGGAGGATCGGCAGGGAGAGGGAGAAGCAGGCTCCCCGCGGAGCAAGGGAAGCCCTAAGCGGGACTTGATCCCTCTGACCCTCCCCCCTCTCATGTGCTCTCTCTCATTCTCTCTAATAAATAAATAACCTGAGATGAAGGCAGTCGCCCAACCAACTAAGCCACCCAGGTACCCTGGGTTGCATTTTCTATAAAAATTATGTTCATCCATTTTTATCCATCAGCACAAGTAACATGCACTGACTTCTTTGAAATAAACTTAGTTACCTTTTTTTAAAAAAGATTTTATTCATTTATTTCAGAGAGAGAGAGACCAAGCATGAGCAGGGGGAGGGGCAGAGGGAGAAGCAGACAAATGCAGACGCTTAACCGACTGAGCCACCCAGGTGCCCCTAGACTTAATTATCTTTAAAGACGTACTGTGTAGGGCGCCTGGGTGGCTCAGTCGGTTAAGCGACTGCCTTCGGCTCAGGCCATGATCCTGGAGTCCCGGGATTGAGTCCTGCATCGGGCTCCCTGCTCTGACCCTCCCCCCTCTCGTGTGCTCTCTGTCTCTCTCATTCTCTCTGTCTCAAATAAATAAATAAAAAAAAAAAAGACGTACTGTGTAAAAATTTTTTTGAAATGGCTTTATTACTGGTTTACATACCAAAGAAACAACCAAATTTCCTTGTGAGTTGCATTATTCTTATTAAGAACCTTCATACTTTTTCACATCTGAAAATTATCAGATATAAACTAACCACAGGCATTGTAAGGCTCTGTCACCTATGGGTAGTTTTTGTTTACTGCTGGCCTGAAGGCTCCACTATAAACTACCGACTAGAATTTGTGTCTTTAATAAAGGACTGTGTCAGAGCCTCGAAAAAGGACTGTACCAGATACTTCAAGCTACTGACACTTTAAAGCATAGATTCTTAAGGACAGGTTTTTGAGTTAACATCGCTTAGACAACTTCCATACCAAACCAGTGGACTGAGCCAAGATTTCCAGAACTCTTCTTAGTCAATAAGCAGACAGCTTCATGGGACTGCTTACTCAAGATCCTTCAGAACAAGAATTGGTTGTATGGGACTGAAGGAACTGATAAGGGAAATTTGCAGTTATATGTTTGGAATATTGTTTTAATGCTCTACTTCAATGCTAATGTTGTTTTAATGTTCTATTCTGAATATCCAAATAAGGCTTTTTTCTTTCTTCTTAAATGCTCTGTAACCCATAACAAATTACTAGATTCTGCTTTTTTTTTTCTTTAAGATTTTATTTATTTATTTGAGAGAGAGCACAAGAGGGGGTAGGGTCAGAGGGAGAAGCAGACTCCCTGCTGACCAGGAAGTCCATGTGGGACTTGATCCTGGGACTGGGACTCCAGGATCATGACCTAAGCCGAAGGCAGTCGCTCAACCAACTGAGCCACCCAGGCGCTCTAGATTCTGCTTTTTTAAACTGAAATAAACATTTTTTTAAAGGATTTTATTTATTTATTTGACAGAGAGAGAGAGACGGCAAGAGAGGGAACACAAGCAGGGGGAGTGGGAGAGGGAGAAGCAGACTCTCCACCGACCAGGAAGCCCAATGCAGGGCTTGATCCCAGGACCCTGGGATCATGATCTGAGCCGAAGGCAGATGCTTAACGACTGAGCCACCCAAGCGTCCCTGAAATAAACATTCTTAAATGATGTCTCACACACCATCACCAAGAATTCAGAAACTTACCAAGTCTCCTTACTTTTCATGGTAGTTATTTGCATAAGTTCAATAAGAATTTGTCCTCCTTTTTACCAGGATATAACGGAAAAATCGGTATGCAACCAAGGCCTTGCCCAGAAGTCATTTTTGAGAATGATGCTTGTTTAATCCAATATGATGAACTAATGTCTACAAAGTCCTCTCAGGAAAACTTGCGCAGGACATGTTTACAGGGTCCCAGTTTTGCAGTAGGTGAGGAAGCTCCCTTCTTGGCAGGCCAGGAACTTTAGGAAATTGTGGGGACCTTGAGAAGAAAACAATTCACCCAAATTTATAGGTACAATGGGAGAAACCTAGAGGAAAGAGTTTTTTGGGCTTGGTTTTTCTAAACCCAACGTAGCGAATAATAGAGGCTTTTAAAAGTCCAATCTGAGATTCCTGAAGGAAATTTCTGGAAAGAAGTAAATTTTGTGGCCTTGTCAATAATATATGACTCTAGATTTACAAAGCAGTTTAAGAAGGCCTATGTGGTCAAATGAACACTCTTGCTGCAAGTGTATAAATAATCAGGCCAAACGAACAGTATTGCCTCTTACTTTTTTTCTCACCAAACTGAGAGTTTCTTATCCTCTCTCTTATCCTCAGTGCCTAGCACAGTGTCTGGCATAAAGAAGATGGGCACCATTACTTACTGCAAGAATAAAAATCAGGTTATGAAATTGTATTTGTGCCTGATTCCACCCTCAAGGCAGTGATGGGGGGCTGGGGAGGCAGGGTGAGGGGTTGAGCTCACCAGGCTTGGTCTCCTCTGCTCAACTCCCAGCTTCAACTCAGGGGAGGGGGAGAATCCATTAAAAATAAATTAGCTTCAAAAATACTCTAGGAATAAATGAAACATAAATAAAGATAATAAAATAGGGAGGAGAGATGAAACAAGATGGGCAAAATGTTGATTATCGTTGAGTTGCGTGTGCTGGGCACTTGGGGGTTACTTATACTCTTCTCTCCACTTCAGTGCACACTTGAAGTTTTCCATAATAAAAAGTTTTTTAAAATCGCCTTGAGGGGCATCTGGGTGGCTCAGTCGTTAGGCGTCTGCCTTTGGCTCAGGTCACGATCCCATGGTCCTGGGATCGAGCCCCGCATCGGGCTCCCTGCTCTGCGGGAAGCCTGCTTCTCCCTCTCCCACTCCCCCTGCTTGTGTTCCCTCTCTCGCTGTGTCTCTCCATGTCAAATAAATAAAATCTTTAAAAAAATAATTAAAAAAATAAATAAATAAAATCGCCTTGAAGGGGAAGAAAATTACAAAAAGGAAGCCCAAGGGTTCTGTGAGAAATGGAAATGAGGGATGAGTGAGGATGGGCAGTTTTTCGGTTTGGTTTTTGGATTTTTGCGTCCAGTAATTCAAACCATTCCCTGACCCACTTTTGCTTTCCTCTTCTGGCTGTTCACTTCCGGGAGATTTGCAAAACACCAGAGGTTTCGGGAAGGAGGGAGGTGCTCAAGTGGCACTGTTTCAGCACTGAAAGCTGGCAAACCTCACCCCACACACTGGACTTTGGCTGAGCCCTGTCAGCCGGACACTGCCAAGAGTAGAATGGGAATGGAATGCTCTCGGGGCTGAGGAGGGGGCAGGAGAGGGGTGTATGTATGTGGGTGAAATCAGTGCTGGAGACCAGAGGAGTGACACCAGGAAAGGGGGAAGCACTGTGCCCTCTATTTGTCATTCCTTGCCCTCGCTGTGACACTGAAGGAAATCAGGATCCAACGTAGTCAGCCTGGCCCTGGGAAAGAGGAAGCTGAACCAAAAAATGGACATTTTTCTCTTACATTCACTACAAATTCTCCTTCAGATCATCTTCAGGGCAACATGGCTGCACGTGGGGCCAGTGCTATGGGTCAACACAAGATAAAAGTCACCTCAGGACACATGACTCTTAAGGTTTGTTTCCATTACACCCCCAAAAAATTCTCTCCTACTAGCGGGTCATACTATGGAAGATTCGACTGTGTGAAATACATTTCTTTAACATTCATCTTCTTTCCCTGCCTTTTTTTTTTTTTAATGAAATTACCTTCCAAAAGCTTGACACATTTAATTGGGCTTGTAGTCAATATCAACCTAGTGTGATTCCCTATAACAAAATGCATTGTCCCTGGGAGTGAAAAGAAATAGTAGCTAGCATTTATAAAGTGCTCATTAAGTGCCAGGGAATTGTGTTGAGCGGCTCTGTTTACACGATCTCATCTAGCACTGTGAGGTAACTGATACTCTATCTCCATTTTATAAATGTGGAAACAAGGCTCTAGGAAACTTCAGTAAAATACCCAGGAGCAAAAGACCAGTAAAGGACAGGGGCAGTATTTGGCCTCTTTTAGAATGACCACAAAATACTGAAAGAGTGAACTTTGCCAAGAAAGAACCAAACTTTCAAACAATGGTCATTATATGATATTTCAACTTGAGGTAGTCGTCAAACAAGTTTTAGCGGAACCGCATTTAATTCAATTGGCAAAAAGTCCCTGAAACCAAAAGAAGATATACCAGCTAAACTGGTAGCTTCTAACCTTTTAATCCCCAGGGACACTTTTTATTATTCTAGCCCTCTTGAGTCCCTATAAGCTACATTTATTAAGTTATCTTTATTTCTCTTGCTTAGACAGAGAAGAGATAACAAAGGCAACCAGAAAGGCGCAATGGCCACGAGGAAGGGCTTCCGGGGTTGGAAGGATTACCCCAGAGCCCCCTTGGGTCCTATACTCAACTCACTGGTCCACACATGATCTTTTTCTGTACATCTGCTGTTTTTCTGACTCGCAGAGTTGACTCATATGAACCACTCCCAAAATAAAACTATAAACAAGAGTTGCACTGAAAAATATGTACAGTGGGCAATAAATCACCAAGGACGTAAGAGACCAAACATCAAAGAGATGTTTGCTTGGTAGGCAGGGGTGGTGAGTAGTTCTGAGGTTCAGTCAGGCCAGCATGAGGATGAGGAAACGTTTCTGATTCCGAATTAAGCACCGAGCCGGCATCTTATCCCTGAGTCGTGGTGGCTGATAAGGAAGCAATTCCCCAAATTTAGACTTTCTCTTTCTGATCTCCAAGCACCCCCTGTCTCCTTCTTAAAGTATATTTGTAAGCAATATTACTCAACCATCCAAAAAAAGAAAAAAGAAATCTTACCACTTGCAACGACGTGGATGGAACTAGAGGGTATTTGCTAAGCAAAATCAGTCAGAGAAAGACAATTATATGATTTCACTCATGTGGAATTTAAGAAACAAAACAGAGGATCATAGGGGAAGGGAGGGAAAAATAAAGTAAGACAAAATCAGAGAGGGAGGCAAACCATATGAGAGTCTTAACTACAGGGAACAAACTGAGGGTTGTGGGGGAGGGGTGGTGGGAGGGGGTATGGGGTAACTGGGCATTAAGGAGAGCACTGGGTGTTATATAAGACGGATGATTCACTAAACTCTACCTCGGGAACTAATAATACATTATATGTTAATTAACTGAATTTAAATTAAAAAATATATTTGCATGCTTGTTAGTTTGTATCCTTTTATACTTTACCTGTTCCAAGAAAGGATTAAAGGCAGCCCACAAAACTATCTACAATGAATGATAACACAATTCAAATTTAGGTAAGAGGAAAGAGGCAGAATACAGTTTGATTGGTTGAACTTTAGTTGTGAGGATGCTAAAATCATTATACTTGCCTAAGCCTGAATTTTGGTCCCCAAAGCTGGAGTCTGTGGGTTCTTAGTGCCCCCTATTGATAGATTAGGAATTTGGGTAGAGTAGGAGTTTGATTTTACAAATGGTGGTTACTATTTTTTTTTTTAATGGTGGTTACTATTTACCAAATGCTGATCTGACCTAACCTAAACTCTCAGATGGTACCAAAAATTTTAAGTTTTGAGGAGATTTTGCTATTATACTTACCAATCACCACAATTTAATTTTCCCATTGTATTAATTAAAAAAAAAAACTTACCAAAGAGTTTTTAATAAGAAGGAGATAACCAGGGTTGCCTCAATGGGTTGATACAATTCAAATAAACTTAGTATGAGTTATCATGTTGTAGTCTTTCTTTTTTTTTTAATTTTATTTATTTATTTCAGACAGAGATTGAGAGAGAGAGCACAAGCAGGGGGAGTGGCAGAAGGAGAGGGAGAAGCAGATCCAGCTGAGCAGGGACCCTGAGGAGGGGGGCTCGATCTCAGGACCCTGGGATCATGACCTGAGCCAAAGGCAGATACTTAACTGACTGAGCCACCCAGGCGTCCCATATCATGTTGTAGTCTTATTTACAGTAAACTTGTGGTTTTCTTTTTTTTAAGATTTTATTTATTTATTTGACAGAGAGACACAGCTAGAGAGGGAACACAAGCAGGGGGAGTGGGAGAGGGCGAAACAGACTTCCTGCGGAGCAGGGAGCCTGATGCGGGGCTCGATCCCAGGACCCTGGGATCATGATCCGAGCCGAAGGCAGACACTTAACGACTGAGCCACCCAGGCGCCCCAAACTTGTGGTTTTCATTAAGATTACTGAAATGTTAAAATTAGCCCCCAACCTCCATGTTTATAAACTTACATGTAGGAAAACAATTTTGAAAGGACAGCCAACAACAGTATTAAAAAAAAAAAAAAAAGTCTAGGTCAAGCAAGGAAACACGAGGGCCCCTCAATCTGCAAATCAGATATATTTTCCCTACATAAAGAAAACATGGGAAAAGGACAAAGCTAAAATTTCAGAGTAAAGGGGCTTGCTTTTTCTTCATGAAATTGTCTCTGTTGCTCTGGCCAGGTCATGATGATGGCGGGTGGGGGGCAATCGGTGGTTCAAGGAGCAGAGGCTTTTTCCACGTGAAGCCCACAGACCCTGGTAAGGTCACCAGCAGACAAGCCAGTCCTATGGGCATGATGTTCTTAAATGGCAGATTACAATGCCAAGGACAGAAACCACTCACCAGAGAGAAACTCTGCCTTTTCTGTACTTTCTTGAGATTAGAGACCAAGTTCACTTGGGTTGGCAGACCTTGGTGCAGAATCTAGCACAGAACAAGTAGATAGTACGGTTTGGGGAGGTAGAGAGGAAGGGAGGGAAGGATCCCAAAGCAAAGCTCTAGCCCACAGCCTGGAAAATGAGCTCAGGGGAAAAGAAATGTCCTGGACTCCTCTGAGCAGTGTCCTTCTGGCAGGTTTCCAGATTTCCATGCTCTTAGAGAGTCTCTTTCTTTCCTCCCCAGCATCTAGTTGCTTTGGCTTAGCTGGCTAGGTAAGTGATTGAAGTTCTGCCTTGAAAGGTGAAAGATATAAGAAAGGGGAAAACATTCAGAATCTGTAGTAAGACATACTGATAAGTAAGACATATGCAGACCTTCTTGAATTCATACTGATCTTCTCAGGTGAGATACTGTGTTATGTAGGAGAATGTCCTTATTCTTAGAAATGCATGCTGATGGGGGCACCTGGGTGGCTCAGTCGGTTAAGCGTCAGACTCTTGGTTTTGGCTCAGGTCATGATCTCAGGGTCCTGGGATTGAGTCCTGCATCAGGCTCCGTGCTCAGTGTAGAGTCGGCTTGAGATCCTCTCTCCCTTTCCCTCTGCCCCTCCTGCTCATGCTCTTGCTTTCTCTAAAAAATAAATGAATCTTTAAAAAGAAAAAAAAAAATGCACGCCTGACATACTTAAAAGTGAACCGATGTGATATCGGCAACAACTTACTTTCAAATGGCTCAGGAAAAGAAAAAGAAGTGTATATGTGGTATAATGCTAACAACTGAGGGGCGCCTGGGTGGCTCAGTGCTAAGCGTCTGCCTTCGGCTCAGGTCATGATCCCAGGGTCCTGGGATCGAGCCCTGCATCGGGCTCCCTGCTCAGCAGGAAGCCTGCTTCTCCCTCTCCCACTCCCCCTGCTTGTGTTCCCTCTCTCGCTGTCTCTCTCTGTCAAATAAATAAATAAAATCTTAAAAAAAAAAAAACAACAATTGATGGTAGAAGGTACACTAGTTTTCATCACATTGTTCTTTCGACTTCTCTACAGGTTTGAAGGTTTTCAAAGTAAAAAGTTAGGGACAAAGTAGTCGTTAAAATTTCCAAAAAATATACCAAATCCATTGTAATATACCAAACTGATAACAGTGCCTATCTTGGCTGAAGGGTTCTTTTTTTTTCTTTCTTTCTTGTTGTTCTTTATATTGTCCAATTGTTCTACATTAATATGTATTGTTTTGGTAATCATGTAAGATTTTTATTTTATTTATTTTTATTTAAAATTTATTTTTAGGGGGCGCCTGGGTGGCTCAGTTGGTTGGGCGACTGCCTTCGGCTCAGGTCATGATCCTGGAGTCCTGGGATCGAGTCCCGCATCGGGCTCCCTGCTCAGCGGGGAGTCTGCTTCTCCCTCTCCCGCTCCCCCCTCTTGTGCTCTCTCACTCTCTCTCTCTCAAATAAATAAATAAAATCTTTAAAGAAAAATTTATTTTTAGGAGTACCTGGGTGGCTTGGTCTGTTGAGCGGCGGACTTTTGATTTCAGCTCAGGTCATGATCTCAGGGTCCTGGGATCGAGTCCTGCAATGGGCTCCACACTCAGTGCGAAGTCTGCTTGTCCCTCCCTTGCATCTCTCTCTCTCTCTAATAAATAAATAAAATCTTTATAAAATTTATTTTTAATAATAAAATAAAGATTAAAAATAAAATAAATTTATTTTAAAACTGTATCTGTTTTTGTTGTTTTTTACACAGGGCTTGAACTCATGACCCCATGATCAAGACCTGAGCTGAGGTCAAGAGCTTCACACTCGGAGCGCCTGGGTGGCTCAGTCGTTAAGCATCTGCCTTCGGCTCAGGTCATGGTCCCAGGGTCCTGTATCGAGCCCCACATCAGGCTCTCTGTTTGGCAGGAAGCTTGCTTCTCCTTCTCCCCCCCCCCGCCCCCCTCTTGTGTTCCCTCTCTCGCTATGTCTCTCTCTGTCAAATAAATAAATAAAATCTTAAAAAAAAAAAAAAGAGCTCACACTCAACCGACTGAGCCACCCAGGTGCCCCAGAACTGTCTATTTGTAAAGGCCACAGCAAGGACCCTTCCTTCTGCTCCTGTGGCCCCTCTCACTGCCCCAGACCCCCTGCTCGGCCGCCCCAAACCCAGACCCAGCCAAGCAAGCTCCCTACAAACCATGTTTCTCACTAGTGCTCCCATGCATATCACTAGCTCCATAAACTTCTTCCCCACAAACACTTTCCTCATAAGCGAAGGTCCACATAAACAAAATCTCTCTAAATTGCTCTCCTGGAACAAATAGCTTCTTTCTCCTCTGACGGCTCCTCTGTGCAAAGCTTCTACCCATAAACCAGTCCATCCCCAAGGTTCCTGTGTCACCCTTCCCCCACCTATCCTCTCTGAGTCAGGCCCCTGGTGAATTCCTCCCGCTGTGTTGCCAAGGGTTTCTCAATTGCTGAGACAAAGAGTTGCCCTTCCCTGCCCAGAGCAGTGAATTGCTTCCACTTTTGTCTGGGATCGTCACAGCTCCCTCCTCTTCCTGAGCTAGCCTCCCAACTCCTCAGCTCCCATCCCAATTGGGAGCCGGTCAAGCAGAAATGGACATGCGTGGTGTATAATTATTGCAGCATGAAGGCACAGTGTAACATCCCATCTTCCTTTCAGGGAACTGGAGTGTTGGGAAAGCGTACTACTGTTACTCAAGCTTTTTGCAAACAAGCCCTAAATGTTTCCAGAGACTTCATTTGAATAGAATGTTAGAGGTTGTAACATCAAAGAGTCCCCTCTGCAGCCTTGTCCAATAGTCTGCTAGCCCCTGCTTCAACACTTCAAGAATACAACTCGACAATTTCTTTTTTATGGAGGTCCTCACAAACTGAGTGGAATCTCTCTCTCTGTTCTAGTCTGAACTCTCCAAAGCTGCACAGAAAAAATTTGATTCTTCTACATCGGTATCAACAACCCTAATCAGACAGAGGACTGCTCCTCACTGCCCCATTTCATCTCCATTTGCCATCAAGCTTAAGCCCCTTCATACCTTTCATATTCGATCTAAACATGTGATGTGTTTCCACACAATAACCCCCACAAGTCACTCTCTGTAGATGCAAAGGTACGGAGATGAAAGTCCTGAATCTGAGTCCTGGATTAGCCATTCCTTAGCTGTGTGATGGTAGGAAAGTCAGGTGACCTTTCTCTAAGCCTCTCTTTTTTCATCCGAAAAGTGAAAATGAGAATAACATCAGTGATATTTACTCAATGGTCTCTATAAATATCAAATGGAAAAAAGACAAAGACTGTGAAATCTTTTGTGGGCTGGAAGATCCTGTGTACATGTTTCAGGCTGTGGTTATTCACATTCAAGGTCAGTCAGAGCTTGACTCCCTCCACCATAATTAGGTCTTTCTCTACTTGGCTTTTTTTTTCTTTTCTTAAAATTTGGCCACACATTTTGTACATCAGCATCAATGTTTCTTTTGGAATGATTGTGGCAGTGATTACTCCAGGGGAATCGGTCTATTTATAATAACGATGGTCCAGCCTCAATTTATAAAAAAAAGGTTCACCATAATAGCTACAACTTCTCTCTGTACTGGCCATTCTTCCATGCTCAGTCAGCTTTATCATTGCTTCCTTCCCTCCACATCTCAAAGCCTGGCCACATTTTTCTCAAGTATGCCCCAAAGTGTGGAGACTGTGGGGTCTCTAAACTGGATTTGAGTGTTGAGGTTCCGAGGAGGACAGGTTGCATTCCCTTGAGTATCTTTGAAGACTATGTGACAGAGTCATTACCTGCCAGGGACCACCTTGCAGAACCTTCTCTGCTGCCCTCTTATGGACAGCTATGAAGTCAAGCCAAGCTCCCAGGGTGGACTCGTTTCCTTTCACTATCAAGGGACCCTATTGCACAATCCAGTTGTAACTGTACTGTCGTGTAACTGTAGCAAGTCATAAGGCACTGTATCAATAATCAAGTAAAGGTCCCATTTAACTCCCAGACAATAGTACAACCCATCTTGTTGCCTCCCTCATCATACCCAAGGCCCATTGGGTTCTTTCCATTTCAAGATGTCTCCCATCATTAAAAATATAATTTTTAAAAAAATTTTAAGCCCCTTGCCTTGACCCCCACATCCTTCCTCCAGCTAACCACTTCCCTACATTGCAAAATTTCTCAAAGGGGTTGTACATGTTGTCTCTACTTCCTCATCTCTCATTCTTTCTGATGGCCCCTCCAACCAAGATGTCATCCTTGTTGCTGCACTGAGACTACTTGTCAAGCAATGACCTTGACCACTCTCTTCACTTGCCCTCTAAGATATCCTGCTTCTGATTTTCCTACTACCTCACTAATGGTCATTCTCAGCTCCTTTGCTGGATCCTTCCCCTCATCCTGATTTCTGTCCCTGTATGATATCCAGATCATTTGCTTTAATGCCATCTATATGCTAATGACTTCCAAGTTTATATGTCTAGCTTACATCTTTCTTTGATTCCAGACTCATTTATCCAACTGCATACTCCTCATGTCCACCTGGAGGTCTAGACTTTTCAAACTTCACAGCTGTAAAAACAAATTCTTGATTACCCACCCAAACTGTTCCACTCTTAAGGGTCTCATCTCAGTAAAGGACAAATTTTTGGCCTGCTATATTAGGCAGGCCAAAAATTTAGGAGCAATTCTTGATTCTTCTCTTTGTATCACACCCAATTCCCAATAAACTAGCAAGTCCTATCTGCTCCATCTCCAAAATATCTCCAGAATCTGACCTCTTCTTACCACCTTCATCATTACCACTGGCACAAGCCCAAACTAACTTTTGGCCTTGTCTACTGCAGTTAGTCCCCTATCTGATCTCCCTACTTCCATTTTTGCCCCATACAATTGATTTTTTAAAAAATATTTTATTTATTTATTTGAGAGAGAGAGCATGAGCTGAGAGGAGGGGCAGATGGAGAGGGAGAAGCAGACTCCCCACTGAGCAGAGAGCCCAACCAGCACTGAAGGCAGTTGCTTAACTGACTGAGCCACCCAGGCACCCCTTAATGGTCATTGATTTTCTTTTCTTTTTTTTTTTTTTTTTAAAGATTTTATTTATTTATTTGAGAGAGAGAATGAGAGAGAGAGAGCATGAGAAGGGGGAGGGTCAAAGGGAGAAGCAGACTCCCTGCTGAGCAGGGAGCCCGATGCAAGACTTGATCCCGGGACTCCAGGATCATGACCTGAGCCGAAGGCAGTGGCTTAACCAACTGAGCCACCCAGGCGCCTTCATTGATTTTCTACAAATTAGGCAGTGAGGGTTTTGTTTTTGTTTTTTAAGGTAAACCAGTTAAAAATCCTTTCGGTAGACTTCATGCTCAAAATAAAACCCATACTTCTTACCATGCCCTACAACACCTGCTTACATCTTCAACCTTACTTCCCACAATTTTGTTGTTCACTCCACTTTAATACCATGGCCTTCTTGATGCTCCTAAATTGCTAAGTCTCTTTGGATCTTTATGCTAGTTGTACTTTCTGCTTCTACACTCTTCCCTAATCATTGCATTGCTCACTCCCTCATTCATCCAGGCCTCTGGTCAAATGCCAGCTCCTCAGGAAGGCCTTCCCTGCCCTAACCCACTTGAAATATCTCGTCCCTTTATTACTTTCTTTTTTTTTAAAAAATAACCTTCTGAGTTTATTTTACATATCATAAAATTCACCCATTTCAAGCGTACAATTCAATGACTTTTAGTAAGTCATTGTAGTAACTCAGTGATGCACCCATCACCATAAATCAGTTCTGGAATATTTTCACCCCCTAAATAAGATCCCTTATGCCCATTTCATTTCCATTTTCACTCTGAGCCCCAGGAAACCACTATCTACTTTCTGTCTCTACAAGTCTGTCTTTTCTGGACATTTCATATAAATAGAATCATAGAATACATGTTCTTTTGTATCTGAATTATTTTACTCAGTAGGTTCTTGAGGTTCATCCATGACATAACAGTGTTTGTAGTTTGTTTCTTTTTATAGCTGAATAGTATTCCATTGTATGGATATATATATTTTGTTCACCATTTGTTTCATTTTTTGGTTATTGTAAGTAATGTTGCTGTGAACATTTGTGTGTAAGTCTTTGTGTGGATACAGTTTTTTTTTTTAACATTTTATCTTATTTTATTTAAAGATTTCATTTATTTATTTGACACAGAAAGAGACAGTGAGAGAGGGAACACAAGCAGAGGGAGTGGGAGAGGGAGAAGCAGGCTTCCCGCTGAGCAGGGAGCCTGACACGGGACTTGATCCCAGGACCCTGGGATCATGACCTGAGCCGAAGGCAGATGCCTAACGACTGAGCCACCCAGGTGCCCCTTGGATATAGGGTTTTTTTTTTATTTCTTAAGATTTTATTTTTAAGGAATCTCTACACTCAACGTGGGGTTTGAAGTCACAACCCCAAGATCAACCTCTACCGACTGAGCCAGCCAGGCATCCCTGGGTGGATATGTTTTTATTTCTCTTTGGTAGATACCTAGAACTGAAATTGCTGGGTCATATGGTAGTTTTATGCTCAACTTTTTGAGAAACTGCCAAACTGTTTATTTAAAGTGGCAACACCATTTTATGTTCCCACCAGCGATGCATGAGGTTTCTTGTTTCTCTGCCTCCTTGCCAACATTGGTTAACATCTGCCTTATTATAGACATTCTGCTGAGTGTGAAATGGTATCTCACTGTAGTTTTAACTTGCCTTTCCTTCCTCTATTGCTATCCATTCCCTTACTTTATTTTTTCTTAACACTTACCATTTCCTTAGATTTTTTTACATTTGTATTTATTTGTAAATTGACTCCCCCAATTTAATGTGAACTTCATGAAGACAGGAACATTGTCTTGTTTTTCTCTGTTCCCCAATTCCTGGAACATTTATTCAGTGAATGAATAAACATACCTTCCTCATGTGTTCATCTTTTTCCCTGCTGAACAGCCCAGAAAAATACATTTGAAGAGTGCCCTGTCTGAGACAGTGGAAAGCTTCAAGCTTCTTCAAGGTTTCATGGGCAGACAAGAGTTTATAAGTTGATAATTTTGGTTTTTGCAGACATATGCATATATGCACACACGTGCACACATGCACACACACACACGCATATCCCAGCATTTCTGGCTTAATACATCTGATTATAAAGGGACAAAGTTCCAAATAAATGGAGAAAAAATGGACAAACAAATGCAATCCAGGGTTGTCAGGTAAAAGTTATGGTTATCTGAGTGGCCATTACGTTGATACATGTCAAACCTAGATGCAGATTAATGACAAGACCGGACACAGACATCCCTTGAATAAAAACCAAGCAGGATTATTTATCCAAAGGGCACGAAATAGTTCAATCAGAGAGATGAACACATTCTCCAACTCAGACAGGACCACAAACATCTTGACTCCAATGCCTTTACCAGAAGAGTGCATTGTTACTGAAAATTCTAAGTAAGTGAGGGTCACATGAGAGTCTATAGAAATATAGCAGTCTCTCAGTCCAGCCTAGTTGTATGCATAAACAAGTGTGACTATGCCCAGAGCCCCTCCTTGGATGGAGGCAGCTCATGTGTCTAAGTGTTATACAATACACAATACTGCTGCAGGACGTGGTTTGGTTCTGTAAAGCATCTCTCAGATTCTCCAAACTAGTAGATCCTGGTCTAAGAACATTTCTGAATCGAGTATTGTGGAACCATAATGGGATCAGTTTCCTAGATCTTTGGGAATCCTGCTATCAAGTCCTTAGACCAGCCATAGAGGTATCTTGAAGTGGAGAGTCACTAGGTAGGAGATATTTTAAAAGCTGGACAACCATAAAGAATGACAGATTAGCAGAAAATATCCAGAATTACTCCTACCATAATTCCATTCTTGTTTTTTTAAACACTAGTGGTTCTTATCCATTTGTGAGGGAGGTGAGAGAGTTGGCAGAGTAAGCATCCAAGGAAATGACTTTCTCCTGGCCCCCAAATTCAGATGCTCACATAATTTTGCATTTCCGGGGCTTCGCGGGCTCCCTCACATCCTATCCATGGATGTCCAGAGTGAGAACCTTTCCACTCCAAAACACGTATATCAAAAACAACCACTGTGCTAAGTATCAACTTTATCCGTGACAGTAATTCAATTATTTTCATACTTTGCTTGATGGGCTTGGTGGAATACTAACGATGATGGTAACTGTATATTATTATGGGGGGGGAGGGGAGCAGTGAGATATTGTGAGCTGGAATTGACCTTAAACAACTTTTGATGGTTGCACTGATAGAACTAGAACAGATCAGGCTACACATAGAGTAGTACTATGTTCCTACTAATGTTTTGTGGGGGTTTTTTTGAGGGGGGGAGGGGCAGAGAGAGAGAGAAAATCTTAAGCAGGCTCCCTGCCTCGCACAGAGCCCAACACAGGGCTTGATCTCACAACCCTGAGATCATGACCTGAGCCAAAATCAAGAGTCAGACGCTTAACCAACTGAGCCACCCAGGCACCCCAATTCCTACTAATCTTTTATTGTAAAATTATTAGCAGGAGTTCAGATAGAAATAGTCCAAAATAAAATAGGAAAATGGAAGGCTAAGGCCAAAATCAAATAGCCAACAGACAAAATGGCATAAAAAACATGAATAACAGAGAAGACAAAGAAAAAAGAAAAAAAGAGAGATTGGCAGTTGAGACAGTAAGCTTCCTATAATGAAAAAACTCAGAATGGAAGTGAATATGAACCAAATGGAAGGGGTGGGGGAGATCTTTGACCTAAATACCAGGGAATAAGGACTCATTCCAAACAATATCAAATCTAATTGAGTCCAAAACTAAAAATCTGGGGAAAAGGTTAAGGACTGGAAATTTTCCATTTTCATTAAAGTCCAAATCTACAATAACAGAAACACCAGGTAGAGAGCCAGTGTTTTTTCAAAAGATATCCTTTAGAAACACAAAGTAGTTATGAAAAGCAGATGCGGGTTTACAAAGAAAAAAGGAATGCAAATCAAAACCAAATCAGATTTAGACAGAGGGCACAGCACAGAAAGAACAGTTCTGTTCTCCCCCACCTTCTTGTTTTAAAGGGATGTCAGGTGGTGTTATCTCTGGCTCCTAATGGCAATCAACAAATGGACTGGGCGGTGGCTAAAGAACATCAAGGCCATGTTCTTCCTTTGCTTCTAAAAAACTTGAGGTGACAGATGTGTATCCTTGACAGAGCTGACCTAAGTCATCAAGAAAGCACACTAATATATGATGTAAAACGTCTCCAAGACATAAAAGAAAGTAACAATCTCTCTCTCTCTGACAAATAAATAAAATCTTTTTTTTTTTTTAAGATTTTATTTATTTATTTGAGAGAGAGAGAATGAGAGAGAGCACACATGAGAGGGGGGAGGGTCAGAGGGAGAAGCAGACTCCCTGCCGAGCAGGGAGCCCGATGCGGGACTCGATCCAGGGACTCCAGGATCATGACCTGAGCCGAAGGCAGTCGCTTAACCAACTGAGCCACCCAGGCGCCCCAAATAAATAAAATCTTAAGAAAAAAAAAAGAAAATAGCAAGATGCAGGATAACACATTTAATGCATTAACTTCCATGAATAATAAGAGGCAAAAATAAGAACATGTATTTGCATTTATTTTTTTTTTATAAATCCTGGAAGAATGCACAAGAAACTATTAAGTGGTTACCAGTGAGGTGGGGAAGGAAAGACAGGACAGATGGAGGACAGGATGCGAGGGAAACTTCACTGTACACATCTTACGGTGCTTAAGTTTTTAACTATGCGCTCAAAGTTTTGCTTCTACCATCAAAACAGCCCTTTCTGCTTCCAGTTTGGTTTCTATCCATCAAAACAGTAGCATGATTTTCACCCATCAGTCCCTACTTAAAAAGCCTTCAATGGCTGGCCATTTTGCCTAAAGAAGGTTCTCACTCCTCAGCTTGGGATCAGACCCTTGAACAATCTAGCCCTGTTCCACCCTATCTCCCACGGCTCCCATTCAAGATTTCTTCAATTTTGCCATTTTGTTCTGTTCAGTGATCAAACATTCCTCAATTTGCCTGCATGGAGTGCCTTCCGCTGTATCCCCTTTACCTATTTTTCCTGTGAGGCCTAACTCAAGTCTCACCACCCCTTCCCACTCCCCATCCCCTGCTGGTTCTCTTTGAATCCCTGTAGCACATTTTATCATTGGCACTTAGCATATGCTACTTTTCACACATTATTCCTTTTTTAAAAATGTTCCAAATGGTGACAACATAGGAAAAGACTAAAAGCAGGTGTAGAGGGCACAACTGATTCACCTTTTCTTTTATGCATGTATCCTGTCTCCCATTTAGATTGGAAGCCGTTTGTCTTTTTACTAATTTATTTTATGGTTTTTAGGACAATACAAAGTCTAGGATATACAAAGTACATGACTAATAAACATTATTGGCATTGATAAAGATGACCATGATAAGGCCAGGGCAGAAAGCCTGCCTTGAAGTGTATGTTTTGACACCTATCCTGAGATCAAAGAGAATCCATTTTGGGGGGGTGCCTGGGTGGCTCAGTTGGTTAAGCATCTGCCTCTGGCTCAGGTCATGATCCCAGGTCCTGGGATTCCTGGTATCGGGCCCTGTGTCTGCGAGCCCCGTGTCTGGGTTCCTTGCTCAGCAGGGAGTCTGCTTCTCCCTCTCCCTCTGCCCCCCACCCACTTCTGCTCTCTCTCTCAAATAAATAAATAAATAAAATCTTTTTTTTAATCCATTTTGCAGGCCCCTCTAGAGAGCAATAGTCTCATCACAGGCTGTTTTCAAGAATTACCCTTCTCTGGGTACTCTTCCCAGACCTATCTCCCTTGACTTGCTTTTATTTTCTTGCTCACCTAAACTGATACATTCAGTTTGGGTTGAGTTGGTTGGCATTTTGAAGATACTTGATAAAATGCAGTATATCCATGCAATGGAATATTACGTGGTTATAAAAAGAAACAAAGTACTGATACACGCTACAACTTGGATGAACCTTGACAACATGCTAAGGGAAAGAAGCCAGATACAAAGTCCACATGATTCCCTTCATATAAAGGTCCAAAATACTTCTATCTATAGAACAGAAAGTAGATTAGTGGTTGCTTGGGGCTAGGGAGTGTTGGGGGCAGAGTAACTAAAAGGTACAAGGTTTCCTTTTGAGTTGGATGAAAATATTCTAAAATTTACTGTGGGGATGATTACACTTACCTGTGAAAATACTGAAAGCCATTGAATTATTTACTTTAAATGGATAGATGTTATTGTACGGAAATTATCTCAATAAAGCTGCTTTTATTCTTCTTTTAAGATGTTATTTGAGAGATGGGGGCGGGCGGCAGAGGGAGAGGGAGAAGCAGGCACCCCACTGAGCAGGGAGCCTGATAGGAGGGGGGGTGGTCTCGATACCAGGACTGGGATTATGACCTGAGCCCAAGGCAGACACTTAACCTACAGAGCCACCCAGGTGCCCCAATAAAGCTGCTTTTAAAAAAGAAACTGAAGGCATTTTGTGTTCATGTTTTCTCCCTCCAACCCATACACCTTGAACTTAGTACTCTAGTGAATTTAGAATACTCATTATATGTGATTAAATAGTACTTGCCGATAGTATAGCTACTATCCGTATCGTACCTTAGTCTTACTATAAAGAATGTACAGTTTTGTTTTGTTACCATGATAATATATTTAATGGCCCAACATGAATATAATAAACACTTGTATAAAGTCAGCAAATCCTGTTTTTCATACTTTGACTTAGAACTGAAAAATTAAGATTCTTGAATTAGGAGGCCAAATGCATTCTTCTTGAATCTAGTATTCTATCATGAATAGGGCAAATGGGCAAACGGACTACTAAATCTAAAAAGCTAGAGATGCGTTTAAATATTCCACTTGAGTCTTTCTGGGACCTATTTTTCAGATGGCACCATTCTCATTCCTGAGACATCTCACCATGAGGCAAATCAGGGCTAAGAAAGCCGAACACCAAATGTGTTCTCCTTCTAACCTCCAAGTATGTTTGCCCGTGTCTCATTAGAGCCTTCATGTCCTCTGTTCTCATCACACCTGTTGGGACAGTGACCCATGAACATGTCTAGTGCTTTTTATAGCTCTGTGCTTTGGCTCACCTGGTGTGAAATCCTTTTCTTCCCTTCCATCCTTTAGGACTGAACTCAAAGTTTTCTATGAAACTTTCCTTCAACAACCCAATCCTCAAGGTCCTGTGTATGCAATTGGTCTATCTGTTAGGCTCCCATTCTATGTAACTTGTACATATTTTCTACCATCTTCTATTAACAGTTAATGGTTTCACAAATGCATCTTTCTTAAGACTGAAGGGCAGTTAAGAGGACCATTGTCATATTCTCCATTTAACATTTTCTTGGCTGAGTGTGTTATAGAGGTAATTCAATAACTTGATTAAAAAAAAACGTTTATAAACCATCTCATTAAATGAACAAGTTAGAGTCCATATATATCTGAAGGACACACAGTACTTCCCTCTAAACCAGCTCTCATGGACACATGGCAAATGCTAGCAGAGCGCCTAAAGATCCAGGGAGGGTTTTAGAGCTGCCGGAGGTACAAAGAACTGACGAGATAGAGAGTGGGGACAGGGCCACTCCAGAACGCTTTTTCTTTGTGCTGGACTCAGGTAGGTAGGTCAGTTACCAAACAAAGGATGATTTCAGAGGTTTTTAAAAGTTTTCAATGGACAACTGACATATCACTACTATTAGTGGCTCATCCAACTCGATCTTTTCTCAAAAGGCAAAGGGGTCTGGGAGAGTAGCGTGGTTTTGCGACACACGGGCCAGCTGCATGCAAATTGATAAGTGCATAGAATAGTGCACCGAGCCAGCAAAGGGCAATGCCTGGATGCTGTGTCACAGGCGGGTTCTGACCAAGCAAAAGTGAAGAGAAAGATTAGAACCCAGAAATGAAGCAATAGGACGGAAGGAGGGGCTCAAAGAGAAGCGAAGCATGAGCCAACTTCACAGGTCTGCCTGGGCCTGGCAGGACTCTAATCTGCAGCGGGGTGACTGTAGTAGAGAAAGAGGTATTCGCCACTGCATTGCCAGAATGCAGAGAAGGAATGTAGGGTTGCCGTTAATTACGGCAGAAGTTAGAGTAGGGGAGAAGAAAGAAACCAACAGGAAATATCAACAGGCCTTAGGAAGAAAATAGCAACTGTGGAACAGCTGAGACCAGTGAAGCAGTTCAGATACTCATGAGAGTAGAGACAGGCGTGAAACAATCAGAAGGCAAAGGACAGAGGCAAGACTGGTCTGAGGAAAGGGGCCCTCTTGTGCCAGTCGTTAGCCCTTCTTTCTTTATCTTCTAACATCTGTATCTTTCCTCCTTCCGTGCGTTCACACACCACCTCATTGTTCTTAGCTGCTTGTCTCAGAAGCAGATAGTCACACAAGACATGGGATCTCAGTCTTTCATGCAAAACTCGGCCTGTGCCCCTACCCTCATCCCAAACTGCACAAAAAATATATTATTTCATCTTTCTTTTTATTCTTAAAATAGGGTAATAAAAAACTCCAAGGGGTATTGGACTGGGCCAGCCCCCGTGTGGGCTCTAGTGCTTTGGAGGAGGCAGAACCGAGTCCCCAGGAATGTGAAAGCGTTACAGCAAAAGGACAGCAGTAGCTACCGTGCCAAGTTCAACAGCCAAGTCACACCCAGGGCATAGACACAGCAGGGCTTGGGTTCCAGCTCTTGGCGGGGAGGGGGGGGAAGGAGATGATTAACTGCTTTGAGATAACTGAGCAAAAGAGCCAGTGCAGAAGGGTCTGGTGGGAGAAATGGGGGAGGTGCAGGATAGGGATCTTTCTCTCTCTTCTCCTACTACTGAAGGGCAGAGGCACGTGACCCCAGCAAGGGGCCGAAGTATGTAGTAGCTACTTGGATCCCATTACGGAGAGGCCAGACCACTCCAGGGCTGGTTAGCTGGCTTTGGCAGGTGGTGGAATACTGGTCATAAGAATAGAGACAAAGCGTTCCAGTTTTTGTGCTGCTTGTCTCCCAGCCTCTAGTACTTCCTCATGATTGGCCTTCTCCTGGGCTTCATAATCCAAGACGACTTTGTTAGTGATGAGGGAGAAGCCAAAGACTCGAAGTCCACAGTGCCTTGCAACTATAACTTCTGGTACTGTGCTCATGCCTGATGAGGAGAAAGAGGAAATCAACCGTCAGGATCCTCAAAGGACTCTTTTCTTCACCCTTTGGCCTCATCTCCATTCATTACCTCACTGACAATTTAACATCTCAAAAAATCATCCAAAGAGGGGCACCTGGGCAGCTTAGTTGTTAAGCGTCTGCCTTCGGCTCAGGTCATGATCCCGGGGTCCTGGGATCGAGCCCCGCATCGGGTTCTCTGCTCAGCGGGAAGCCTGCGTCTCCCTCTCCCGCTCCCCTGCTTGTGTTCCCTCTCTCGCTATCTGTCTGTCAAATAAATAAATAAAATCTTAAAAAAAAAAAAATCCAAAGAAGCAGCTAATTTCCTGTCTAGCTTAGGTTGTTCTGTATTGCTTCAAAGAGTGGGGCCTCAGAGGGCCTTACACATTACTTACAAATATTATCATTACTTCTACATCTGTTTCTGGTCATTTTGAAGTCAGTTCTAAGGATGCAGCTCCATCGTGCAGCCAGAGGTACACAAAGTGGCTATAATACTATTTCTTAGAATAATCCTTAGAACTAGTATGGAATCGTGGATGGGTCATCAGCATTACAGCTATTAAAGCCCTAAGGGCTGGGTGGGGAGGTTTGATGCTGACAACACACCAAATCCCAACACCTTTCAAATCAGTTTAACTCAATCTTCCCTTAAGTTAGATCCTCTCTCAACTTACCATCCAGGTCTATAATCTTTGACCCCTCTCCATCCCTACTTTTACCACGTCCCTCCCTCTTCAAGCCTCCAGCCACGTTCCCCTTCTCACCAACCGCATCCGCCCCCAGCTTCTGAAGCAGCCAAGATTCAGCCACAGTCTCAAAAGACGGGCCCGCCACCATCACGTAGGTGCCTTCCTTCAGCTCCCTCTGCTCCCCCATCTGTTGCCAGGCCCTGTGAGCCTTCTGCCGCATTTCCCGGTCATAGGCATCGGACATGGCAGGAAAACGAAGTCCAAACCTAGGGCACAGGTTGGAATCTCAGATTATTGCAACCACATGAGCCCTCTCCTGACTCCCAGACAAGTCTTTGAACCCTACCCAGCTATAAAAAAAAAAATTAAAAGGCAAGATACATACCTTCCGTCATTGGGCCCTATGAGAGGGTTCACACCACTGAAGCCAGGTAAGTTGATGTGATCACGGATGAGCATGATATCTCCGACCTCAAACTCAGGGTTGAGTCCTCCAGCAGCATTGGTGACCACTAGGGTGTCCACGCCCATAAGGAAGAAAACCCTCACCGGGAATGTCACCTTACGAGCCCAAGATAAAAGATCAGAAAATGTTCTTTAAAATTTCATCAATCCACCCACACAGATATGCAAGATATAGATCAGGAAAGAGGAGAAAGGAGGGGACCAAAATCTATCTAGCCTAGGCAGTTAGGCAATAAAATAGGATTGAGAACTCTCTCCCCCTTCTTCCACATCCATCCAGGCTATGCCCCTGATTTACCTTCCAGATCGAGTAGCCTTCATACATGTGGAACCTGCCCTGCATCATCACACAGGCCCTGCCATTCAGGAACCCAAACACCAGTTGACCAGCATGACCAGGCACTGTATGTAAAATAGAAAGGAGAAAGAATGGGGTGATGCTTTCACAGAACACATATCCACTAAGCACCCACTACCAGCCAACTCATTGCGCTCAACATGTGAGGCCATAATTAAGCCCAAGAAACATTATTATCTCTGCTTTCAGAAAGCTGAAGTCTGGTGGAGACAGAAATAAATCAATCATAAGCCTACAAATAAGTATATAAGTACATCCTGAGATTGGGGCTATGTGAAGGTAAGGATGTTCAATGTGAACCATATATCAAGGCAAAGGAAGGAGAGGTTTTTTTAAAGGAACTTCAGAAGAATGAGGAAGCCATACTACAAGAGAATGAAAGTGAGTAAAAAATAGAATAAGTGGGTAATAATAATTGCAGTGAATGTAGTCATTACAGATCACTTTTCCAAAAATTTTAAAATTCTCAAAATGTATAATCTTATTTCTTACCCTAACTAAACCATGTGCCTCCTCACTCTTGAAAGGGAGCTCATGGTATATTCTGGCTTCCCAAAGAGGCTACTGAACGGCAGGGCAAAGGGGCTGAGTTTGGACCCATCTAAGTCTCCTCCATTATGACCCACAAAACAGTCCTGTAGGAATACATGCCCCTGATGGGGCCTGCAGGGATGTGGGAGGGCAAAATAACTCTCCACACAGGACATAAGAACAACTATTACCATTTCCCTTCTCTGGCATTTCTCCTCTAATGGACCGGACCACCTATCCTGGAGGGAATGTGTGGTGTGAGAGAGGGACCCAAATCAAGAGGAAGAGTTGAGGGATGGTCAGAGATAAAAGAGCTTGTAAAAAAAAACTGCCAGTAATAGAGCAGAGATAACAGAGTTAGGAAACCGAAACGTATAAGCAAATAGGTCCATAGATAAAGTCTAAAAATTAATCCACTAATCACTTAGTGCAGCACCCTTCTTGGGGTGGGAGAGAAGGACAGGCGGAGCCAATGTCATTGTTATCTCCCTCAGAAAACTTTGCCCTCCGGGGCACCTGGGTGGCTCAGTCGGTTAAGCGTCTGCCTTCAGCTCAGATCATGATCCCAGGGTCCTGGGATCGAGCCCCGCATCGGGCTCTCCGCTCAGCGGGAGGCCTGCTTCTCCCTCTCCCACTCCCCCTGCTTGTGTTCCCTCTCTCCCTCTCTCTCTGTGTCAAATAAATAAATAAAATCTTTAAAAAAATTTTGGAAAAAAAAAAAAAGAAAACTTTGCCCTCCCTCTCTCTCTCTTTTTAAAGATTTATTTATTTGAAAGAGAGAGAGAGCGCGCACAGGGGGAGAGTCAGAGGGAGAAGGAGTCTTAAGCAGACTCCCTACTGGACGCCAACAGGATTCTGGGCTCCATCTTACAACTCTGAGATCAGACCTGAGCTGAAACTAAGAGTCAAGGGCTCTGAGCCACCCAGACACCCCGCCCTCCCCCTCTTTTTAATACTTCTTTCCCCAACCCCCACTCCCACCTCCCTGTTCTGGTCTCCCAATCTTGCTCCATAGGGTTTGAAAAATATCTGTGCAAAGTCCTAATTCTCTGGAGAAAAAGGGAAGGAAGGTAGAAATTTATAACATTAATAAATAAACCAATGGATGTTAGTTATCTGAGAATTAATAAGCAAATCAAATAAACTACCCTTGCCCTTATTTTATCTGGCCTCTCCGCCCTTCCCTCTCTTTTCCTCAGAGAACTGGCTAAGGTCACTAACCTAAGGTTCATGATCCATAGATAAAAATAGTTTCACAGGTGGTAAAATAGAAAAATGTTGGTAAATTAAGAGATTCAGCCAACATGGGAGAGTAGTGAAGGGAAGTGTGGGCCGCTCCGGGGGTTGCCCACAGGGGGCCCATAAACCCCGGAGTTAACCCAGTTTATTACTTATAGGAAATAGGCACTTCCCAATCTCTGGGAGTCGCGATCTGCTCCTGCTCGACCCCTTTCACACGGGGGGATGAGCCTTGCGACTCCCAGGCATCTTGCAAAGTAGGCGCGTCACCTTAGGGGCAATCTTTACCCGCTCAAAAATTCATCTCACATTAGCATTGAGGATTCGGGCATCACCCCAATTTGTTATTTTCCTTATTCATAAATTGAAGATATGGCTTCCCCCCCTTTTTAAGTAAACTCTACCCCAAACATGAGATTTGAAGTCCCAACCCTGAGACCAAGAGTTGCATACTCTACCCAGAGCCCACCAGGTACTCCCTACCTGCCTCTTTTCTAAGGGGTAGCCTTAGAGTTTTCTAGCTGCTGTTAGGTTGCTGGATATGCTATCCTCAGATCCCACAGAGCTCCATGTGCATAGGGGTCATCTGCTGCTTTCCCCCTCCAAAGGGTCAGTGTGAATCAGGTCTACAAGAACATGGCAGTCTGTGTGTTCATTTATTGCTGTGCACTTGTGTGTGCCTTATCCTGGGACAGGAGCTAGAGCTGGGGAGATTGGGAATGGCAGGAAGACGTAGGACAGGGCTCGCCTGACTGTCCTGGGAGGTTACGGGCACTACTTTTTCCATTTAATCCGCAGACTGAAGAAATGAGAGGGGCTGTGTAGATGTGCTGACTACATGGTGTGTGGCGGGGAACAGCATGGGAGTGAGGTGCTGCAAAGCTTTACGGAGTTCAGAATCATTACAGCACCGGAAATATGTCATCATGTGGTACCCCTGCCGCACACATGCTCTGTGTGTTATGAAATTTCTACTGGGGGGATTTCTAAAGTCATTCTGATTCATGGTGGTCTTTTTTTCCCCTCCCGTAGTAACCAAGTTGTCTTGAGTCAAATGCTGTACAGGCCAGTGGGTGCAGGCATGAGAGATGCATGCATTCTCATCGGCATCCCATCAGTATCCTTCGGTCCCATCCTTCGCGGCCCCCTGCCAGTACCTGTACTTTGGGGAAAGTTTGGAATCTCGCTGTAGTCAAAGCTCTGGCTGTCAGTTAATTTATCGACCAGATTTCCTAACCCAGAGCCACAGATGACTGCCACTTGAGGTCGGTGCTTGGTGTGGCACAGAAGCCATTCACTCGTGTTCTGATAATCATCATACTTAAATCTAGGAGAAAAGTAAAATCAAGGTAAGTTTCTCTCCCATCCCAAGGGCATCACAGACTAATGACCTTCGGTGCAGAAAGGCTGGGAGGTGTGCCGGGGTGGTAGGGGACACAGAAGCTAGCCAAAGAGCTGCCCCAGAGAGGAGGATCCTTGCTCTCAGGAGGCGCCACACTAAGCTCATCCACCCACCCACTCCTCTTTCTGAATCAGACCCACCGAGGAAAGACTGCCGGGAAACTCCCTCCTCATTCCAGAGCCGGGCAAAAGTTAATGATACCTATGTTTCCACCTCCCAGCCCCAACTGTAGTTTTGCGATCACTGGCAGGTTTAATATCTCTCTTAATGGCAAAGATTTAGAGAGGAAGGGCCTATAGATTCTACAGAGAAGTACAGTGAAGTAATCAAATCAAGGAGGCTAAAAGGGCCGGGTTTCAGGATTAGACCTTCTTTAGGGCAATGACAAGCCCAATGCAATCCTCCTACCCTATCTATCACAAAGGATACTCAAAATGTAATTAAGACTACCCTGAGGGCAGGAATAAACCCAATTTCCTTTTGGACCCTTACCCTCCACATCCTCCCTCAGACAAATACTTTTTTTGGTTAACCTCCCCCGCCGCCGAAAAAAAAACAAAAAAAGGAAATGGGAACACTCCTGGTAGAAATCTATGTGCCAGTTAGTTCCCCCACATCCATATTTCTGGTACACCCAGACCAATACAGACCCTGTCATATGTGACTGCAAAGGGTAATTCAAGACCAGCGACCAGGTAAGCACAAAAAAGCAGAATTTGTTGTCAATGGCTGAAACAGAACTGACCGCCTCAAGTTTCTCAGCAGCAGCTGGTTAAAAATACAAATTCTGGAGCCCACCCCTAGAGATCCAGAATTCTGGGGAGAGTCCCAAGGATCTGTATTTTTTACAGAAGTGTTAGGTAATTCTGATTCAAAAACCAGGTTTAGTTATTTCTGGTCTAGAGGAAAGCAGAACTCAATCTGGATTCTAGTCTCAATTTTGTCTTTTTAAGCAAATAACCTGTGTTTCAAAGTCTTTCCTCAAGTATAAAGCAAAGGATCGCCATCACCCCCACCTATTTTATAGGTGCAGTTTGAAAATGAATTAGAGGGGCGCCTGGGTGGCTCAGTCGTTAAGCGTCTGCCTTCGGCTCGGGTCATGGTCCCAGGATCCTGGGATCGAGCCCCGCATCCGGCTCCCTGCTCAGCGGGAAGCCTGCTTCTCCGTCTCCCACTCCCCCTGCTTGTGTTCCCTCTCTTGCTGTGTCTCTCTCTGTCAAATAAATAAATAAAATCTTTTAAAAAAAAGAAAATGAATTAGAAACTTATCTGTAAGTTCCAAAGGCCCTAGACTCCATAAATCAGGGTTCAGGTCCATAGTACTTGAACCTTTCTCCCACTTTCGCCCCTGCCAGTGTGCTCCATCCTGCTCTCTTTATCTCCTTTCTCCTTCAAGGTTCTTTGCTCTTTAGAGACCTAACCACTGATGCTTACCCAGAACCCATACGTCCCCAAGAACCAACTCAGAATTTTTCTCACAATCCAATCCAATTCTCAAACACCCATCTGGAAAAACCAAAGACTGGGGGAGAGGGGAGTGGGACTGAGGTGTGACAAGAGCTGAAGACAGCTAACCAAACCTCCAAAGGAAATCCTTTTCTTCAAAAGCAGAGGCCTTGAAACTAGATGACTCTACAGTACAACAGGCTACCCTCAGGGAAGTAGCTGGGTAAAGGGACAGGGGTGGGGACAATGGAGCTGGGGCCACAGGATGATGCAGAGAAGCAACGAAATGGTAAAAAGTTAATCAAATAGCATCCCCAAGAGATGCAAAGGAAATGAAAGAAGTGAGAAGTCCTGGACACCTAGCATATCTAGCAACAGCTTATTCAAACTTCTTCATGGGCCATCAGTCTCCCAAGAACACCCTGGATCCCGGTGCATCCAAGAGTTACCACGATCCCTAAAGCCAGTGACTTGGAATGGGATTTCTGGGACCAAAGCAGACGGAAGAGTTTTCAAAGGTGTGAAGTGAGAGGAATGCACAATCTTTTGCTCAGTTCAATAAATAAGGATTTCCTTCTCTCCTTGGAGACTCCATCCCCAACTTATTAAAGAAAAAAAAATTGGGGGGTCGGTGGGCGCCTGGGTGTCGGTTTAGCGGCTCACTTCGGATCATGGGGCTCAGGTCATGATCTCCGGGTCCCCTAATCGAGTCCGCCCTTGAGCTCGTTACTCAGCAGGAAGTCAGCTTCTCCCTGTCGCTCTCCCCTCCGCCCTCTTCCTGCGCGCATTCTCTCTCAAATAAATAACTAAAATCTTAAAAAAAAAATTTTTTTTTTTAAATTTTAAGTAGGCTCCACGCCCAAGGTGGGGCTTGAACTTATGACTCTGAGATTAAGAGTCACAATCTCTACGGACTGAGCCAGCCAGACGCCCCAACTCCAACTTATTTTAATTGAATCTCCAATTCGTAAGGAAGGAAAGGTGTTGTGTGGGACTTGAGCTATCTCTCCTCTGAATGCAGGCACCAGAAGAATCTCGCCGCTTTACCTAGAATCTACAACGGGAATCTGTGACAAGCACACGGGGTGGGAAGACCTCTTCCCCGTATGCGTGTCGGGGTGGCTGGGGGATACGGAGTAAGCCTCCCCGCGACACCTGCACCTCAATGCGCGCGCGCACGCACAAACACACCGGCTCCTTTCCCAAGTAGACTACACCGTACTACACGGGTCCCCTTCCTGCTCCCGTGACGCCAGCCCTGCTCGATTCCTGCCCCCCCACTGCTCTGCCGCCCTGCCCCGACACCTGGCTCCCCGCCAGGCCTCTCTGCCTCTCCCGGGCACTGGTGCCCCGCCTTGGCCCCCTGGGGGCCCGGTATCGGGCTTCCAGGTCTCGGTGACAACCATTCCCCGCCCCCCCACCCCAGGTTTCCCGGGCCTGGTGGCCGCCTCACCGCTTCTCCATGGTGCCGCCTCCGCCCTCTCGAGGAGCCCGCCCTTGGCCTCTGGGATCCGATCCGCTGAGCAGCGCCGTGCTGAGCTGTACTCGCCGGGAGCGCTGTGCACAGTGTATGTAGTTACTCGCGGCTGGCTTCTATCCCAGCCCGGCGTCCCCAGCCAATGGCAGCCGAACACGCAAGCCGGCCCCCATCTCCATGGTGACACACCCAGATTCAACTGCCCAAGGCTGGGCTAACAACTTAATCTGAGTTCTTTCCAACGCTGGAACCTGACTCGAGCCCCAGCCCACCCCCTGGAGGCTTCTAGTACTGCATCCCTGCCCTCACTTCCGTTTGCAAGGCCAAAGTTTCCCTCAAGGAAGCCTCTGCGAGAAGAGGGCTAGAAGGCCGAGGAGAGCCCCGAAACCTTTTATCTGTAACCCCATTCCCGGTTGTGTCTAGAGCAAACCGCGAGAGATTTGAAAAGACAAAAATTTAAACCTTACATCTTGCAACTGCAGAATAAAATTAAGTGAGCCCGTGTCTGAGTTGTGTCACACAAAATTTGCAGTGAGGCTGCAAGGCAAACACAAATTTATTTGGGGTCTTAGGAACTACAGTTTGGGAGACTTGGATTCCGGAGGAAAACTAAATTGTTTTCCCCTCCGCTGAGGGGAAAAGGGTAAAAAAAGGCCGGGGGTGGGGGGAGATTCCAAGAAGACTTATGTAAGTTGTTTTGCAAAATTATGATTGGCCAAAAGAGTCTAATTTCCGTTGAATTTCCAGTTTGCCTTCTGGGACTGCAAGAAGCCAAGATGTTGCAGTTTGGCAATGAACTATAAAGTTTATGCTCTGTTCGGAGGTGCACTACATAAGCCCCACTTCCTTAATAGCTTCCTGGCTCCATTTTTCCTGACAGGAATGATTCCATTTCAGATTTTTCGCTTCATATTTTCCCCTTTTTAAGATTTTTTAAATTTATTTATTTGAGAGAGAGAGTGAGAGAGAGAGTGCAAGAGGGGGTAGGGTTAGAGGGAGAAGCAGACTCCCTGCCGAGCAGGGAGCCTGATGTGGGACTCGATCCTGGGACTCCGGGATCATGACCTGAGCCGAAGGCAGTCGCTTAACCAACTGAGCCACCCAGGCGCCCCGTATTTTTCCCTTTTGACCAAGATCTTTCCTTGGAAAGCATTGATGATCAACCATAGGATCATCTGTTGTCCACCTAGCTCAGAAGGTT
Organism: Leptonychotes weddellii; assembly: GCF_054177405.1. Classification (NCBI taxonomy): domain Eukaryota; kingdom Metazoa; phylum Chordata; class Mammalia; order Carnivora; family Phocidae; genus Leptonychotes; species Leptonychotes weddellii. Next base: position 66,579,956 of record NC_138377.1, read on the forward strand.
CATTCCTAAAAGGTCATGTCCCACAGAGGAGGGAAAGTGAAATGTTATAGATGATGAATGTCAGGGAGAGCATATAGTCGCAGCAACAAAGAGGTTTTCAGGAAGCAAGTCTTAGACATTGTCTTCATCTTAAAAGCCCATGGAGTTGACTTGTCTTCAGGGATTGCCAATGGATAGCTGTGGTTGATCATTTTAAGCCTTTGTGTGACCATAATTTTGACATCTTGGATGGCCAAACAACAGCGAGATATACAAAGCATCAGTAATTTAATTATAATTAAAAAGGAGCACGTAAGTACAATAATAAATATGATTATTTGTAATCCAGATCTTAGAAGGGCTTCAAGTCCTATGGGGAGTCCATTGAAAAGGTCTGAAAACTTAAAATTAAACCGACTTAGAGGGCTGAAAGAAACTCCTTTTAACGATGGCAATATAAGTATTTTGGTGGTTTTCAACTGAGCCTGTTTGTGAGGTGCAGCAGGAAGTCTTAGGGATGGCACAGACTCCTTGAGCAGTCCCAAGTAATCCAAAGCTCTTCTGTTGTCTAGTACAACTCAAGCAAGGGAATCTAGAGACCTTTGCGCTTTAATGGCCCTAGCAGTGGATCTGGCTATTCTATTAACAGTCCAGGACGGATTCCATATCATGACCTCATTTGCAACAGATCCTGCCAGAAAAAAGTTCCAAGGAGATCCATTCCTTCATTAGGATTGTATCCGGTGGGAGGTCACAGTCCTGAGAATGTCTATAGCGATTGTCTTCTGATTTGGAGGAGTCATCGTCTGGGTGGTCATTTATAATGGATAGAGCTCTCTTGTTTCTTTTTTTTTTTTTCTTTTTTAAAGATTTTATTTATTTATTTGACAGAGAGAGAGAGAGAGATCACAAGTAGGCAGACAGGCAGGCAGGCAGAGGGAGGGGGAGAACCAGGCTCCCTGCTGAGCACGGAGCCCGATGCGGGGCTGGATCCTGGGAGCTAGGAATCATGACCTGAGCCGAAGGCAGACGCTTAACAGACGGAACCACCCAGGCGCCCTGAGCTCTCTTGTTTCTATGGTGTCTTTAGGGCAGGAGAGATCCCTGTGACCAATTGAAATACAGTGAAGGGAGAAACTGCATATTCTAGGAGACACTGTCCTGTCATTCTCTGACTATCTATGATGAGGGAGCAGAAGGCAAGCTGAGGACAAAGCACATGTTGACACCCCACAATGCACACCCCCCGCCCCCAGGTGGGATCTGTGTGATGTTCCTCAGGCACTCCTGGCTGCCCTAAAACTAAGGAAAGGGAAAAACAAATGGCTAACTAATAGAGAATACAGTCCTGCAAGACATGAGTCTCCATCAGTTTACCAATGTCTTAGCGATTTACAAGATAAAAGCATTCTTATCAATAGCCTAACTTCCAGAGACCCATAGACTCAATTTCCTGGAGCCCTAACATCACCCTCCCTTCCTTGAGTGATGTAGAAGCTGAGGCAGAAGGGAAAGTAAACTAAATTTCTTCGTGACCTGCAGCCCACTGACAAGGACCTGAGAAGGGCAAAGTATGACGTTCCTCCAGGAAGCTCCCAACTGTCTTAAGGTTGATGCCTTACTAGAAGGAAAAACAACCCTAGCTTGACAGTAGCAAGGCCTGTGGCATCCTGAGAGTCTTCTTTAGCAGATCAAAGTCCTTTTGGACACCTCCCTTTTTCCTTACCTCCCCCAACTGCCAAATATATAATCAGCCACTCCTCAGAACCCCGGGGCAGTAGATCTTTCTGCCCATGGATCCTGTCCCCGTGCTTTCATAAAATCACCTTTTTTTGCACCAAAGACATCTCAAGAATTCTTTCCTGGCCATTGGCTCCAGACCTCACCAACATTCAAAGACTACATCATCTAGGCAGTCAGATGTCCAAGGTTGCCCCTTGTAGGCATGGACAAAAATATATCCTGTGGGAGCGCAAAATACTTCTTTTCAAGTCTGATTATTTACAGACTCATCTGTAGGTATGGAGGGTAAGACAGGAGAAAACCAGGGGTCTATTTTGTTCAAGCAGCCAGATAACTGCTTCTTTTGATATCAAAGCTTAGTTGACTCTTTTGCAAAGGAGGGTCTTACAGCCGGAAATGTCTATTGGAAAACCAGTTGGGCTCCCATGTGTTTTTACGAGCCAAGTATAAGTGGCAGGTAATTCTTGATGAAATTTATTTATTTTTTATTTTTATTTTTTATTTTTTTTAAATTTTATTTATTTATTTGACAGAGAGAGACACAGCGAGAGAGGGAACACAAGCAGGGGGAGTGGGAAAGGGAGAAGCAGGCTTCCCACGGAGCAGGGAGCCCAATGCGGGGCTCGATTCCAGGATCCTGGGATCATGACCTGAGCCGAAGGCAGACGCTTAACGACTGAGCCACCCAGGCGCCCCTCTTGATGAAATTTAGAACAGGGATGGAGGGTGACTTTATCAGTGGGTTAGGCCAGTAAAATGAGATCCCCAATCACTATGAAGTTCAGAGGGGACTCCCCAGGCAGGAATAGTCTTTTCTAACAATGTCTAGCTTATGGCTGTAGTGGTGGCTCTCCAACATGGAAATGACTCAGCCTGGTGAGAAAACATACAAATCATTACTTATATCCTTGGGAGGGAGGCAACTGGCTGAAGTCCATTTGCTATACCATGAAAGGTCCGGAAGGCAAAGGAAAATATCCCATATAAGTATGAATAAGCTTTCTGGGTTATGCTTTGGGCAAATCTGACAACTCAGGTATACCTGTGAGGTAATTTTTTTAAAGATTTTATTTATTTATTTATTTGACACACAGAGTGTGTGTGGCAGGCAGAGAGAGAGGGAGAAGCGGCTCCCCGCTGAGCAGAGAGCCAGACATGTGCCTCAATCCCAGGACCCTGGGATCATGACCTGAGCCGAAGGGATGCTTAACCTACTGAGCCACGCAGGCACCCCTGATAATTTTTGGTGATGACTTCTAGTAGTATTGTTTACCCCTAATCAGTTTTCTAATGTGTCAAATCATGTATATATTACAGGACCTATCTCTGTAGGCAATCAGGGAGAATGAGCTGATTGTGAGGACCTATCCATAGATTTCATCTGGGGTCAAATTTACAACCTTGTTCTGCCTATTTCTTTCTAGTTTGCCAGTTAACTGTGGGGCTTCTGTTATTTTATCTTTTTGATAGCAAATTCAGGAGACATGGAAGTTGCAGGTGGTAAGTAATAAGGTAGGGACTGACTTAAAGCAGCTGGGTTAGTAGCTGCATCAGCCAAATGATTTCTTTTGCTTTTCTCCATGTTTGCCATAGAGTGTCCTGGAATTTTAATGACCACCAAAGATTTGGGCAGTTGGATAGCATTTAGAAGATCTAATACATAAGAACAATTTTTTATTTTCTGTTCAGAAGTCAAGAACCCTCCTTTATTTCCAGAGCATACCAAAAACATGAGTAACCCCAGAGGCCATCTCCTACTGGTATAGATGTTAGCAGCCTTATCTTTACCTAGAAAATAGGCTCTAGTTAGTGCCAGAGGGTTCTGCCTGCCCAGCAGAAGTGGCCTCTGGTATGGGTTTAGCCTCAGTGGTTTCAGTTAAGGATATTATAGCATCATTGGCTCAGTAGTGACTGGTTTCATCCTTTAAGTAGGATCTGTCAGTAAACCAGATTAATTCAGCATTCTTTTTTTTTCTTTTTAAAGATTTTTTTTTATGATAGCTTTTTTTTTTTTAAAGATTTTATTTATTTATTCATGAGAGAGAGAGAGAGAGGCAGAGGGAGAAGCAGGCTCCCAAGGAGTAGGGAGCCCGATGCGGGACTCGATCCCAGGACCCTGGGATCATGACCTGAGCCGAAGGCAGACGCTTAACCATCTGAGCCATTTTATTTATTTATTTATTTGAGAGGGACGGAGAGAGAGAGTGAGGGAGGGAGGAGCAGAGGGAGAGGAACAAGCAGACTCAGCGCTGAGTGTGGCGCCCACTCGGGGCTCAGTCTCACGACCCTGAGATCACGCCCTGAGCTGAAATCAAGAGTCACACACTTCACCGAGTGAGCCACGCAGGCGCCCCTAATTCAGCATTCTTTTTTTTTTTTAAAGATTTTATTTATTTATTTGAGAGAGAGAATGAGAGACAGCACAAGAGGGAAGAGGGTCAGAGGGAGAAGCAGACCCCCCGCCAAGCAGGGAGCCCGATGCGGGACTCGATCCCGGGACTCCAGGATCATGACCTGAGCCGAAGGCAGTCGCTTAACCAACTGAGCCACGCAGGCGCCCTTCCTAATTCAGCATTCTTTTAGCAAGTTTTTTTTTTTTTTTAAGATTTTATTTATTTATTCATGAGAGACAGAGAGAGAGAGGCAGAGGAGAAGCAGGCTCCCAAGGAGCAGAGAGCCCGATGCGGGGACTTGATCCCAGGACTCTGGGATCATGACCTGAGCCGAAGGCAGACGCTTAACCATCTGAGCCACCCAGGCGCCCCTAATTCAGCATTCTTGAGAGGCATTTCCTGTTTATCAATTCAAGGGGTTAAAAGTTGGTCAGTCAGCGTTAAATGATTTTCATCACGTGGCAGGGTGTAAAGTGCTACAGGAAGCAATGGTCATCTGGCGGGGGGAGCGAGAAAGAATTTTGTAGGAGGTTAGCCTGCCAGTAGATAAGAGCTGAGTGTGGGGAGAGTAAAGCAAAGCTTCTGGTGAGCGGGGCACATAGATGGTAAGTGGAGAGAGCCTATCACTGTTCCTGTTACGCGTTGTAGCAAGTTGGCTAGGCAGGAGCGGCAGTTGCCCTTACTCAAGGAGGGAAGCCCCTAGCTACTGGATCTAATTGTTGGCTCTAAGATCCTATGGACCTGTGTTGATCCCCATGGCATTGAGTAAGTGCCCCTAAGGCATTTCCCTTTCTTTTGTGGACAAAAAGGAAGAAAGGCAACTTGTAGTTTAGGTGACCCAATGCAAGTAAGTCACGAAGGCTGTCTTTGATAAGGCTTCTTGGGTCTCTTTTGACCAGATGAGAGATTTGGTCTGATTAGCTATTAGAAGAAAGTATAACCACTGGGCTATGGGGAAAAAAACACAAAATTTAGAATCCAGTCCCTGAAATCCTCTGAGCTGTCCTGAGGCATAACAGTCCAGCTAAATTGTTGATTTTTTTTTATAATAGAGCTGTACTTAGATTTTATTTATTTACTTGACACAGAGAGGAAGGATGGGGGTATTACAAGGGCTTGTATATAGAACAATTAGGCCTTGTTTTTTTGTTTGGGGTTTTTTTTTTGGCATTGTTTAATATATTCCTCAATTATGGGCTTGATTCTTTTTTTTAATTTTTTTTTAAAGATTTTATTTATTTATTTGAGACAGAGAGAATGAGAGAGAGAGAGCACATGAGAGGGGGGAGGGTCATAGGCAGAAGCAGGCTCCCTGCCGAGCAGGGAGCCCGATGCAGGACTCGATCCAGGGACTCCAGGATCATGACCTGAGCCGAAGGCAGTCGCTTAACCAACTGAGCCACCCAGGCGCCCTATGGGCTTGATTCTTTGCATAGCCTCTGTATTTAATGGATATTGGTAAATATTTGGCAGAGGCTATCTTTCATCCACTAGAATTTTTGTAGGTGGTGCAGA
>NC_138377.1:66585685-66593673 GCF_054177405.1 Leptonychotes weddellii
GAGCATGAGAGAGGGGAGGGTCAGAGGGAGAAGCAGACTCCCTGCCGAGCAGGGAGCCCGATGCGGGACTCGATCCCGGGACTCCAGGATCATGACCTGAGCCGAAGGCAGTCGCTTAACCAACTGAACCACCCAGGCACCCGGGCCTCAAGGAAATCTCATCTTAAAGGATGAACAGCTGCTGAGGGACTAAAAGGAATTGGCGAGTCCCTTGGATGAGTCCCATCTGAAAAGGGACTGGTAATGATTTTTTTTTTTTTTTAAAGATTTTTTATTTATTTATTTGAGACAGAGAGAATGAGATACAGAAAGCATGAGAGGGAGGAGGGTCAGAGGGAGCAGACTCCCTGCCGAGCAGGGAGCCCGATGCGGGACTCGATCCCGGGACTCCAGGATCATGACCTGAGCCAAAGGCAGTCGCTTAACCAACTGAGCCACCCAGGCGCCCAGGACTGGTAATGATTTTAAAACAGTTATAGGTATATTAAAAACTCCCACTACTTGAGTAGTTCCAGTACTCTGGGGAAGAGTGTAGGGGAGGCGGGTGGGGTTAAGGACAGACAGCGTTGCCCACTGTCTGCAAGCTCTGGTCACCTCATCTCCCGCAGTGAAATCTATCTCCTCCAAAGGACTGATCTGGAGAGTGGGAGAATAAACAAACCAGAACCTGTGGGGCCCCAGAGCAGCCCTAATGTTGAAATTTGGCTTGTCTTCCTGGGAAAGTTGCAATGAAATTTGAGGACGAATCGTCTTGTCATAGCCTCTCAAGTTTGAGACAGTTCTTCCAATGCCTAGGCTTTCTGCAGTACTGGCAATCCCTTGGGGGTGATTTGCCTGGAGGGTTTTGGTAAGAAGGTTTAGTCAATTGCTGTTAATTGCAGGCTCATAACCTGGGTTGCTTATATTTGAGTATTTAGGGCTTGTGTGGGTTTCCTTTTTGTAATGTTTTGAATAGCCTGCCAGAGCTTCCCAACAGTAATTAACTGGATCATGGGGTTGGTTGCATAACAGCCCAGTTAAATTGCAGTTTTTTAAAATTTGATTTGCAAGTTCCTCTTACAAACCTTCAGTAAAAGCAGAATTTAACAGAGTGGAAGTATGATGGTCAACTTTTTCAATGCCAGATAGTTGTTCAAAATTTTTCTCAAATCTTTCAAAATAATAAAGATCCCATTCATCAGATCTTTGGACACATATTTGAATTTTTTTTTTTCAGTCAGTAGTATGGGGGAAACCATTAGGAATCTTTTTGTGGAGTCTTTTAGTTAATTTTGAGGCTTCTTTCATGCCTCAGGCCTTTTTGTGGGGAAGTCCAATAAAGACTCGTTCAATCCCCCTTTTGCATCCATTCTCTGGCAAGTTTTTCACCTACTAACATGTGAAAGAGCTGATAAGAGAAAGAGAATCCTGGCTTGTAAATTTGGACTACAATCAAGAATTCTCTAGCAAACCCAACAGGGTTTTCTTTAGGGTTGGGGAACTGCTTGGTAATAGCTCAGAGTTCAGCTTTAGTCCAAGGAGAATCAGAGACCTGGGGCCCTAAAATATCATCTCCTGGCTTAACTTTAAAAGGGGTACATTGTGGCCCACCTGTACATCGTGGGACACCTCTGTGGCTCAGTTGGTTAAGCGTCTGCCTTTGGCTCAGGTCCTCAGGTCACGATCCTGGGATCAAGTCCTGCCTTGGGCGCCCAGCTCAGCAGGGAGCCTGCTGCTCCTTCTGCTTATCTCTCTCTCTCTGACAAATAAATAAGTAAAATCTTTTTTTTTTTTAAGATTTTATTTATTTGACAGAGGGAGACACAGCAAGAGAGGGAACACGAGCAGGGGGAGTGGGAGAGGGAGAAGCAGGCTCCCCGTTGAGCGGGGAGCCTGATGCGGGGCTCGATCCCAGGACCCTGGGATCATGACCTGAGCCGAAGGCAGACGCCCAACGACTGAGCCACCCAGGCGCCCAAATAAGTAAAATCTTAAAAAAAAAAAAAAGGGTGTACCTCCTGAGGAGCCTCCAGATAATCATTATAGAAAGGAAGTTCAGCCAGCAAGGGAGATGGATGGTGGATAGATAAGCAGGGGTGGAGCTGATGGAGGGCGGGACGGAGCCGCAGAGGATTCTTCTAGTTTAGTAGGTCTCTGAGACAATTCAGAATTTGCCTTAGTTTAGAATTAGTATCATGGAAAGAAGCAATTTTTGAGTCATTAACACATTTTGAGGCCTTGAAATACTAATTAGAATAAGCTTCCCATTCGGGTTGTTGTTGCCTTATATCCTTTCTCTAATTGATTGCACAGATAAACTAAATTAGGAATCTCGAAAGAGCCCCAAGTTGACCAATTAAATTTTAAATCATTCCAGGTAATCGTTGTCCAGACAGACAGGAATTTGCAGGATGAGGGCCCATAATTCTCACACATAAAACCAGCAGGATTTCCAGAAGGCTGCCCAGCAGCCTATGCCTCAGAAAGCCAACTTCCCATTTTTAAGAGAAACTGAGTACTCACTCAGGCCGCAAACAGAAGTGAGGTCCTAAGAACAACAGCTGGCCACAGAGGATGCTCCAATAAAACAGAACCTCAAACTGGGAAGTTCAGATACAAGAGGACTCAGCAGACTCTGACTGGGAGCACTGGGGAGATAACGGGGCACAACGGACTATGTAAGTACCTTATTCGAATCCATGGTAGAGTCAGAGAGGGGAGGTGAGATACTGCAGGCCCACTTCTGACACCATGTAATATCAAACAAAATTTGCAATGAAGCTGCAAGGCAAACAAAAAATTTCTTTGGGTAACATCCCCGTATGATGTGAAAAGGATATTCAATCATTCTCTTGCTTTGTTTCCAAGTTTGGGATAATTTTTCTTAAGAGCTCTCTTTCATTCTCCCAACACGTCCCAGTTCCGGCAATAAATTACATGGCGACCAAACGTATAGCACATCACGGACATATTCTCCACCTTCTTGGCTACCCTTCTCTTGACATATTCTTATACAGGTTTATCCTTTAGGATGTGGCACCCAGAACCAAAAACTAAAAATCTCCACATATGCCTTGAACCATGCAGGCTACAAAGTAATTCGGACCTCCCATAATTTCAACACTATCTCAGCACCACGCATGGAATGAACAAAGATCACATTAGGAGCCACATGGTATCATTGGCTTATGTTGAACAACTGAAATCTTCAAAGTCTTCTTTATCTAGTATGCTCCTTTTGTAAATATATTTTCCAATGATGATGATCATTGGATGATCCCGTTCCTCTGTAACATAAAGTATGGATCCTAAATTTGTAAACTCTTAGAACCATAGCAATTATCACATCCTACCTACCCCCCAACCCAGGCAAACTGTACCATAGCCACCTAAAGAGTAGCCTCATCGGGCGCTCAGCACCTGGGCCATGAGTCTCCAGTTGCCCCACAGGCCTCTGCTCCTGGCACACTTTTGTTGGTTTTGCCTCCTAGCTCTGATGCTCACTTATTTGCTCCTTGTTCCTGGCCTCTGATCCACTTCTCCTCTCTTGAATAATATTCCATCGCTCTTATAGATCCATGGATAATGAGCCCTTCTTCCATCAGACCCCAGATACTTCTTTCTGAGTCCTGCCCTTTCATGCCTGTGGACAAGCTTGGTGTGTCCCCAGCTGTGCTCTACTCTTGATAATCCAAGAATAGTTGAGGCAGGAAGAGGATTGCCAGAACCTGTATCAGTTGAAATTCAAGGTCATGAAAACTACTCCCACCTTCTGCCAATTTCCTTTGTGAGAACTTCACCATCACATTCTGAAACAACTTCATCCCGCCCCCATCTCCCAACCTCTGTATCCTTTAGTTCATCCTCCAGATCAGGGATTGGCAAACTGAAGCCCACTGGCCACATCCAGCCACTGCTTGATTTTGTTAATAAAGTTTTGTTGAGGGGCGCCTGGGTGGCTCACTCAGTTAAGCATCTGCCTTTGGCTCAGGTCATGATCTCAAGGTCCTGGGATCAAGCCAGGCCCCACATCAGGCTCCTTGCTTGGTGGGGAGTCTGCTTCTCCCTTTCCCTCTACCCCTCCCCGCTCCTTGTACACACACACACTCTCTCTCTCTGTCTCAAATAAATAAATAAAATCTTTTTTAAAAAGTTCGATTGGACTATGCCAACACCCCCCAAAAATTTATTTGGGGTCTTAGGAATTGCAATTTGGGAGACACAGATGGGAGAAAATCCAAATAGTGCTCTGCTGATGGGTAAAAGCACAGGGTATCTAAAGGCAAAAAAAAGGAGGGTGCCTGGGTGGCTCAGTCGTTAAGCATCTGCCTTCGGGGGGCGCCTGGGTGGCTCAGTCGCTAAGCGTCTGCCTTCGGCTCGGGTCATGATCCCAGGGTCATGGGATCGAGCCCCATGTCGGGCTCCCTGCTCTGCGGGAAGCCTGCTTCTCCCTCTCCCACTCCCCCTGCTTGTGTTGCCTCTCTCGCTGTGTCTTTCTCTGTCAAATAAATAAATAAAATAAAATAAAGGCAAAAAAAGGAATTCCAAGAAGGCTTACATAAGTGGTTTTGAAAAATTATGATTGGTTAAAGAGTCTAATTTCTGTTGAATTTGCAGCTTGCCATCTGGGGCTATAAGAAGCAGAATACTGCAGTTTGGCAGTGAACTATATTTAAAGTTCATGTTCTGTGCAGGGGTAGACCTGCATAAGCCCCACTTTCCTAGTGGCCTCATGATTCCAGATGTGCTTTCTTGACAGGATTGATTTCATTTCAGGTTTTTACCTTCCGAGTTGCTTCCTGGACAAAAGAAATGGTCAACCCTAGAAACAGTGTTGACCTGGAGGTTACAAAATTTGGGAGAACATCAGATCTAAACCCAGGCCCATATGGGGAGAAGAAAGAGTCTCAGGGAAAGAATTCCTGGATCCTTAAAACAAACAGAGAAAGGATGGGATGAGGTGGGGATGCGGTAGGGATGGAAGGGGGAAACGCAGACAATCTGTACATTGACAGCATGATTTTAAATGATGGATAAGATCAGTCATAAGTAAAAATCAGCCCAAGGAAATATTTATCTATATTTGATTGCTGAAAGTGTTCTTTAAATGCCCCAAATCCATTCCAATTTACAGAAAAGACAAGATTATAACATGATCATATTTAAGAAAGTGCAAACTTAATCAATTTTATGGACTCTGTCTAAAGTAAGTGTATGTAAACCAAAAGATGGTCTGCAATAAATCTACAAAAAGGCAATCGGGGATAAGGCTCAATCTTCTGTAGCATTTCTTCAGTGTCATGTGGGGAAGAGTCTGCAGTATACAAATATAAATAAACATTTTGGGCACCAAAGAAATGTACTGTTATGTGACAGGCAAGGAGAGTTACCAGACTGCTCCTTGGCCAGGGTGACATAATGTTTAGAACTTCACAACATACTTTATTCTGAATTCAAGTTCAGCAACCAACCCCCAGTATAATCACTTAGACCCCCAATCTCATTGGATTCACGAATGGCCCGGAGAGAAGTTTACCCTGTGAGATTCAGCAGGCCTCCTCAGACCAATCTTTATCTTGGGTCTATCCAACAAGAGGGCCCAGGTTCCGGGTCACATCAAACCCTACCTTGAATCCCAACCTGCCCCTAACCTTGGTTGGTTTACAGCCCTTACTGCTTTCCTCACAGGTTTTTGACCTTTAAAGGGTATAGACTCAGGCATTTTTAGTGTGTATATCTGCTGCACTGTGAATATTGTTGTACAGTAGATACTTAATGGTTGAATATATGAAATGTCTGGTATTTCTCTTTAAGCCATCTCAAGCCAACTCCCCACACTCTATTCCTTTATGACCATTCTGATCTGCTTTCAACATCCCAGTCCAGACATTCCCAGTTTCTCTGTTTATAGTGCACTTAGTATCTCAGCAATTTTTTACAGCACCTGTAGGTCAAAATAAATACCTAACACATATACATTTTAAGTACCTCATTCCTAACAACTTAGCAACCACTTAGAAAAAAATAATACAAGTTGAAGGAAAAAAGTATTTGTTTATAAATACTTGTTTATATTTTTTTTCCTTAATAACCACAAATAATGATTAAGGGGATGTGTGTGCCTGTTGGACACTGCACAACTTCTCAAACCTTGGAATCCAACACTGCTACCCTCATTTCCTCTTCGGGGCTGATTTCCACACAGTACTTACTTTTTCATCAGAGGGACCTCCTAAAACCCAGCTTCACAAAAATATTTTGTCATCAAAAGGACTGTTGCAACAAACTAATGTTCATATTATGAATTAGTTTGAGCCAGTAGTTTGCATAGTATACGAGAGATATTGAATGTGGTTGTGTTTTCCTTAAAATTTTAAAACATCCCAGGGCACCTGGGTGGCTCAGTCGGTTGAGCATCCAGCTCTTGGTTTTGGCTCTGGTCAGGATCCTGGGGTTGGGATCCTGGGGACCTGGGATCTAGCCCCATGTCTGTGCTCACCCCAGAGTCTGCTTCTCCCTCCCCCTTTCCTCCTCCACATGCTCTCTCTTTCCCCCTCAAACTATAAAATCTTAAAAAAAAATTTTTTTTTTTAAATATCCATGGTATCCCTGAGAATTTGCACCTTGGCACAGTTTGGGAATTATGGCCCCAGTCACCTCATGCCCACCTATATTTCTGAGTCTATGTAGTGTAGATGAGTGGACTGTGTAATCAAAAAAAAGGTGTGGTAGGAATGAAGCTGTGCTAATGCTGGAGCCTAGGCCTAAAGATGTCTTACAACTTCTCCTTTCACCCTCTTGGATCATTGCCTTAAGTAACACCATGCTACAAAGAAGCCCTGTCATTGGGACGTCTGGGTGGCTCAATCGGTTTAGCATCTGCTTTCGGCTCAGGTCATGATTCCAGGGTCCTGGGATGGAGCCCTGTGTTGGGCTCAGCAGGGAGGCTGCTTCTCCCCCTCCCCCCTGCTCTTGCTCTCTCTCACTCTCTCTCTCTCAAATAAATAAATAAAATCTTAAAAAAAAAAGAAGCCCCATCAAGCCAGCACATACTGTTGCTAGACATGTGAGTAAGGCCATCTTGGGCCATTCAGTTATTTCCAGTCACCCACTGTGTATTCACAAATGAGCCCAGGTGAGACCAGTGAAAGAACCATCCAGCCAATATGCAAAAACACAAGGAAAAAACACATATCACTTTGTTTGGGAGTTATTCATTACGTAGCAATAGACAACTGAAGAGCAGAAGAAGTATTCCTCTCCTCCATGCTGGTAGGGTTTTTTCCTACCTCTTTTATGGCCCTTCTCACAAATTACTACCTTGCTTTCTGGGTATGTGTCTTCTGACCGCTACCAGACTATAATGTTACTGAGGGTGAAACAATTTATTGGCCTTAGATTTCTCCTAAAGTACTATACTCAGAACTGTAGGTAGTAGATGATGAGTCCGTTTGCAGAATAAGTAATGGCTCCTTGGAATTCAAGTCCCAGAGGAATTTATTATAAGGCAGTTTTCATTGTGAGAGCACTTAGAGAGCCACTGTCCTTCCTTAGCTCTGTCCCACATGTATATGGGTGGAGGTGAGTCCAGCATTGAAAGGCATCTCTAACAGGACATATTCAGGGATTATTCCATCACACCTTCCGTCAGTGCCTCACATTCCTGTCCAACAGAACATGCTTCTTATTGGTTAATATTTACGTCTCCTTTTGCTTCTCTAGCCACACATTCCTATATATAACCTAAAATGAAAACATCACCAAGAGCCCAAACTACTAAAGACATGAGCCATTCTAATCATCCATCCCTTTAGGATCCTTAGTACTGTATCCCCCTCTCCTTTTCTCTCACATTTTTATAAAGATAAAACTAGATTTAAATAGACACCAAGGAAGGGCCATATGCACCCCAATGTTCAGAGCAGCAATGTCCACAATAGCCAAACTGTGGAAGGAGCCGAGATGCCCTTCAACAGATGAATGGATAAAGAAGATGTGGTTCATATATA
>NC_138377.1:66593773-66603176 GCF_054177405.1 Leptonychotes weddellii
ACGGGGCCGCCCGCAGAGTGGGAGCCAATACATGAGCGACTAGGGAAGCCTGGCAACACTCTGCGGGTTACCGCAGGCAGGGGGGTGGGTGGATGCGGTAACTGGGTGAGGGATATTAAGGAGGGCACGTGTTGTGAGGAGCACTGGGTGTTATACGCAACTAATGAATCATTGAACACTTCATCAAAAACTAATGATGTATTATATGTTGGCTAATTGAACATAATAAAAAAATAAAATAAATAGACACCAAATATGGCTTTGGGGAAGGTGGAGAGAGTCATAAAAGGACAGGTTTTGGAATGTAAGTGTAACCAAGGTACAAATAATGATTGCTGCTCCACTCTAGAGTGAACATTTGCATTTGTGTGCCAGAAATACCAGAAAGAGCTGCAGACTGGCCTGTCCCCCTGTAGAGCTACAAACCCATCCCCATTTTGTATCCAGAGGTTCCTTAGTTCATTAGGTGTCTGTGGGAGGTAGCTGGCGGAGGGATACAGCATCTAAGTAGAAGCTGCCCCGGGGAAAGTTGTCTAACAATCAGAACCCAGGGGAAGTCTCCAGCTCCTGTAGCAGCCACAAGTGCTAGACAACAGCAAGTCCTTTATCATTGTATATTTGGGGTGGGTTGTACTTCCTTCAATGTTAGGCTCAGTGGAGAGGCTTCTGGCTAAACTGGCCATGGTCCTTGGAGTTGTCTTTTCAATTCCTTGTCGCCTCCCAGATGTAAAGCAGTTACAGTTTGAGCTATGACCTGGGGAAACCCCAGGTGTGGTTTAGGCTCCCATAGAGACTACATGAGATTGGAAAAGGAGGCTGGTGGGGACACTGTCTGCAAAGGTTGGGTTCAGAGGTTACTAGTAGACATCAGAGTTCTCCTTTGGTTTCTGGGGAGGGGGTAAGGTAGAACCCTCATCTGAAGGGTTCTTCAGGAAAAGGCAGCCATTCCAGCATTATTTTCAGTTGAGGAGCCTCTACATTTAATAGACCTGAGCTAAAATGGCCCGTCTGTCTCAATCAGATATTTACCATGACCATGAGCTGGAACCATCTCCCTGGACCTCCCAGTAGTTCTTTTTCCTATGACAGTGGGGTCCTTCCCATCTGTACTTGCTTAACTAGAGGAAATTACTTCAGTAACATCCAAAACAAAGACGATCTCTTTAAGGTGACTCACTTTCATTCTATCATCCATCATTAATCCCAGAATAATAGTCTACTCATCCTACACTTACATAATTAAGGAAATCCTCCTACATTATTCTTTACATAACAAGGGGTCATTCACCTTGACTTCTGACCCTGCCCAACTTGAAACACCCAACAAAGTTGAAAGAACAAAGTTCCCTAAGTGGGGGGATCCTACACATTTTATCTCTGTCTGGGTACCCATTTAGTAGAGCACTTTGGTAGACTTGAAAATTGCAGGTATCCCCTACTTTTTGCAAGTTCAAGTTATGCCACTTTGGTTTTATGAAAGACCTACATTAGTACAAGTATACCTCAGAAATATTGCGGGTTCAGTTCCAGACCACTGAAACAATGAGAATATCACAATAAAGTGATTCAAGTGAATTTTTTGGTTTCCCAATGCATATAAAAGTTATGTTTACACAATACTGTAGTCTTTTAAGTGTGCAATAGCATTATATCTGAAAAAAGTACTTACCTTAATTAAATACTGCTAAAAAATGCTAACCATTAATAAAAAATTTAAAAAACCCCAAAGATACATACCTTGTCATCACTGTCTACAAAAGAAAATACAGATGGACATAAATATTTAAATGTAATATATTTTTGGAACAACATGGCCTAGTTGGACATAGAAAGATATAATCCAAAGGAGGTGAAGCCAACTCAAACGTGCATTCAAGAAGGAGCATAAAGAAATAATTTAATATTCCTAGGATCTGTTTCCACCTAACAAGTAGCTGAGAAGGGAAAAGCCCTTGGTATACTGACCCAAAACATTTCCGTAATGAAGCTTACTCATTTGTTAACAAGTAACTCATATTTTTGAAAATTTCAAAATGTCATAATTTATTAGTGTTGCTTTTGGAAGGATGGATTTCATGAGGCATCCAATTATGAAATAAAATTTCCCACCTGGTGAGAAAAAGCCTAACCCATCATCTGCGCTTTCAGCAACTTATCATCACAGATCACAGATCACCACAACCAATATAATAATAATGGAAAAATTTGAAATATTGAAGAATTACCAAAAGGTGACTCAGACACGAAGTGAACAAATGCTGTTGGAAAAATGGCGCTGATAAAGTTGCTTGACACAGGATTGCCACACCTCCAATTTGTAAAAACCGCAATACTTGCAAGGAGTAATAAAGCCAAGCGCACTAAAACGAGGTATGCCTGTAAATAGTTCCCTAAGAAATCTGAAGAGGATTTTCGCTTAAAAAAAAAAAAAAAAGGCAAAATAGCTTTCACTATTTTGCCCCGAGCTCCGGTGGAGGTAGTACGCCTAGGAGAAGGGAAAGTGGCACCACCCAGCTCCTTCCCTGGGAACTACACTCAGCGTGAAGCCGCCGGAGATTTGAATTGTGTCTTTGAACATCTGTGCCTTTTTTCTCCATGTATTTTGTTCATCTCTTAACAAGATGTGTCCTAAGGTATGAGAAAAGCCTAAGAGAGATTATTTTTCGGGTTTGGGACCACTGAAAAGATTTTCCATAATAATTAACGGTAATTGTTTCTTCCCTTTATTCACTTAAGCTGAGGAAAGACTTCATAGGACTCTCTCCTTTCGGATCTGGGTGTATGGGGGGGGGGGAACTGGTAGTCTTATCAGCTATGCAAGTTGAGTATGGAGGAATAGGGATGAACAGGAGGGTCAGTAGGATTGGCTCTATGTTTAAACGCCCGAGCTGCTCATGAGCTTTTCCAGTACTTGTCAGAATAATCTCCATTAGCAGTATCCTGGTTGGGGCAAAGTTGTGACCAGTCTAAAAACTGTCTCCCATCCAAGCACTAACCAGCCCCACCCTGCTTAGCTTCCGAGATCAGACGAGATCGGGAGCGTTCAGGGTGGTATGGCCGTCTCGTCAAAGTAATTAAAATATCCTTACACTTAATTGGTTAACTCAATCAAAAAACATTTATGCATACGTATTTAGGATTGGGACGGGTCAAGAAATTAAGTGAAACGTGAGATATCCTTGTAGTGGTAGAACCAGACTCATTAAAAAGGTAATTTCATAACCAGGGATGGGAGTGGGAAGGTGGAGTCTCCCAGGCAGGTTCCTGGAGAAGCCAGGCTTGGGTTCTGTTCCAGAAGTGACTCCAGCGAGAAAGGTTGGGTGATAACCTTAACGTTTCAATCCATTTCCTACTGGTACACCTTTACTCCAACTTTTTACAGGTTTTTTTTGTTCTTGTTTTTTTACAGGTTGGTTACACGCCGCCAACCTTCCTCCTTTTGCTACTCCGCCCTAAGCTCCGGCACTTTCACGGCCCGCTCCTTCAGCCACGCCCCCTGCTTCTGGACCTAAGTTCGGACCAATACAGTTGCACCCCACGGGTCACGGGACCAGAGAGGCCAGCCAATTGGAGACCAACTATAACCGCAAAGAGGAGATGTCTTTTAGTGGTACCTTTGGACCAATGAGGAGCGATGATTATGCACCTGCTCTGGGCGCGTAACGGAGGACGCGCGGCTCCCTGAAACACGTGACCAGTGAGCAGAAGCAGCCTAGCCCCACCTCCTGGTCTGGAGGTAACGCGATGGGCCACGCTTCCAATGGCTTGCAGAACCTCTCGTCACGTGCAGTTTTTGCAGGCCCAGCGGCCTCCGGGAAGTCATGTGACAGTTGACGTTACCGCGGCGCTCCCCAATGGAAAAAAAGAGCTGCCTTGGCAGGACCAAGAATTGATTTGTCGCCACTAATAACAGCACGGCCGGGGCGGGGATAACCTATCACGTGCTTGCGGGACGGAATCGGGCGGGGTAGGCCACTGGTTGCGGGGAGAGCTGGGCGCGAGGCGCGCAGGCGCCCTGGGCACCCGGTAGCGGCGGCGGCGGCGGTGGCTGCGGAGACGGCAGCGGCGAAGAGAGCCGGATCCGTGGCTGGAGCAGGAGGCGGTGGTGGGGGCCATGGCGGCAGACGGAGAGCGATCCCCGCTCCTCTCCGAGCCCATCGACGGTGGCGCCGGCGGCAACGGATTAGTGGGGCCGGGCGGGAGTGGGGCTGGGCCCGGGGGAGGCCTGACCCCCTCCGCACCACCGTACGGAGCCGGTAAACATGCCCCGCCCCAGGGTAAGCCGGGGTGGGTCCGAGGTGTTCCCGGGGGTACTCTGAGACGCGGGAGGGGGCGGGGCCCAGGGCGGAGGCGGGGCCCAGGCGCCAGGTGCGGAGTAGTTGCACCTGTGACTGGGTGAAGCTCTCTTCCTTTCGCAATTGCCACGGAGCTTGGGAAAGGAAGGGGCTTCTGGGGAAGCTGATCGAAGCACGGATTATAAGCCCGCCGAGCTAGGTCAGAAGGGTTGAGGACCAAAAAGAGTTCCCTGACCCTTTGGAGCATTAGTGGGGGTGTCTGCAAGTGATGCCACCCTCCTTTATACTTTCCAGCATTTCCCCCGTTCCCTGAGGGACACCCAGCCGTGTTGCCTGGGGAGGACCCGCCCCCCTACTCACCCCTGACCAGCCCGGACAGTGGGAGTGCCCCCATGATCACCTGCCGAGTCTGCCAGTCTCTCATCAACGTGGAAGGCAAGATGCATCAGCATGTAGTCAAATGTGGCGTCTGCAATGAAGCCACTGTGAGTTATACATATCTATGAAATGGGCCCTGTTTCCTAGATCCTCTTTCTGATCCCTCGATTCTAGACCCTTGACCTTCAGGTGTTAGCTAAGTGATAGTCATGAAACCCCGGTTTCAGTTCCAGGAGTCTCACACCGCCATTTACCCAGAAGCCACTCACCAAAGCTAATGTTTACGGTCCTGCACCTTCACACCTATCCTGGATACTTAAGCCTAGTCTTTATTTGCAAATCTCATGCTATATGCTTTTCTTTCATCTCTCTGTCCTGGCTAAGACCTTATCTCTCTGATCTCTCCTCAGAAGGTGTTTTTGGAGGAAATGGAAGGGATTGGAATTAGAGGTTTGCTTACCGATGTCCTCATTATTCTTTAGCCAATCAAGAATGCACCTCCAGGGAAAAAATATGTTCGGTGCCCCTGTAACTGTCTCCTTATCTGCAAAGTGACTTCCCAGCGGATTGCCTGCCCTCGGCCCTACTGGTAAGAGGCATAAGGTGGGGAAGGGCATCAGTGGGAAAAATTGGAAAGCCGTAAAAGGGATGAATGTTTGCAGAGAATGTAAAGGTGAGAGAGCCTGGTGTTTATTTAGAAGGAAAAAAGACTGCGGACCATTGTACCTTTAGAATGCTATAGCTATCTTACTCATCTCCCAATAAAAAGATTGGGATGAAATGGTGTCTTATAGGAAATAGAGAGTCTAAGGGGCTGGGTGAATTAGCATGAGATAAAAGGGAAATTAGAGACCTGAAGTTTAAGCAGTGTTATTCCTCAATTCCCTGGGGGTAGTGTTGGGGTGGGGCGGGGTACATTACATGTACAGAGAAGTAGAGGAACTTAGGCAGGGAGTGGGGGATGTGAAGGAGGGATAGTGTGGAAACCTTTAGGATTAAAAATTATTTAAACATAGTCATTTTCTCCTTTATAGCAAAAGAATCATCAACCTGGGGCCCGTGCATCCAGGACCTCTGAGTCCAGAACCACAACCTATGGGTGTCAGGGTCATCTGTGGACATTGCAAGAATACTTTCCTGGTGAGGAGGAGTATTGGGAAGCCTTGAGAAGGAGGGGGAGAAACAGAAGTAATCATAAATGTATTTCTGAGTTATGATAATGAATCCTAAGAAGGCTTGTTCTAATTTCCCTTATGTTCCATTTCTTACCCTCCCCTGCCCCAGGGCCTTCACTGGACATGACCCTGCTTTTGTTAATTGGTTTCTTCCTTTTTTGTTCTCCATAGTGGACAGAGTTCACAGACCGAACTTTGGCCCGTTGCCCTCACTGCCGGAAAGTGTAAGTGATTGGAGAGTGGCATTGTTGAGCTGGTAATTGTTAACATGTGCAGGAAAACCTATAGGGCCATTACAAACATCCATCCGTTTGCCTCCCCACAGGTCATCTATTGGGCGCAGATATCCACGAAAGAGATGTATCTGCTGCTTCTTGCTTGGCTTACTCTTGGCCGTTACTGCCACTGGCCTTGCTGTGAGTAACCTTGATCCAACCCCTCTCGTTCTTCAGCCTCATCTCCATAGCCTAAGATTGGGGAGATGGCTGCCCTAAAAACAGTGAAAGAAACTGAGGGATTTTTGTTTATTTTGTCTTGTTTTAATATCTAGGTGAGCTGAAGTCGAAGGTAACGGATAATCTTCATTGTTACTATGGGAGTAAAAAACAGCCATCTTCTTTATGCAGAAGATAGGGCAATGGAGAAGTGGGTTAAATTAAGAGTTGCTGTTAGGAAATCTGGCTCGCCTGTCAGACACTAAGAAAAACTGACAGATGTGTGGGATTGTATGACTAATGTACCTGCCTAGGGGAAGGGAGCAGAACTGGGCCTTTAAGAAGGTCCCTGAAAGTGGATACACATGGATAGGGGACCAGGGATTGAAGCTTCCATTCTGTTACTGGGGTTTCTAGAAAGTGGTCAGAGCTCAACAGTAACGCCATCTTTCTTCCTTCATCAGTTTGGCACCTGGAAGCATGCACGGCGATACGGAGGCATCTATGCAGCCTGGGCACTTGTCATCTTACTGGCTGTGCTGTGTTTGGGCCGGGCCCTTTATTGGGCCTGTATGAAGGTCAGCCACCCTGTCCAGAACTTCTCCTGAGCTCCACGAGGACCCACAGACTGTGCCTGGCCCCTCCCTGGTGGGGACAGTGACACTACAAAGGGAACTGTGGTAAAAGGCTCCCGAGGCTTCTGTAAGGAGAGCCAAGCAGCTGCCTTCCTTTTCCCTGGGGAGAGGTAGGAAGGAACCAGGCCCTCACCTAGGTTTGGAGGGGTAGAGACCACTGCTGGCCATCTGCTTTCCTCCAAGGGCTGCTGTGTTTAGGGTGAAATAGGCAGAATGTTGCCCCTAAACCTGGGTCCTAAAAGAGGGTTCTAGCCTTGTCCTTCCTAATATGCTCCCTGAGAGCCATTCCTGTCCCTTAAACATTCCAGGGCAGGGTGGCCATGGGTAGCCCTGGGGGTTCCCTCCCTCTTGTGCACCATTAGGACCTTGCTGCTGCTATTGCACTTCACCAGGGGCTGGCTCTGGCCTCAGTACCCTCAGTCTCCTCTCCCCCCATTCCGTGTCCTGGGGGGGGTGGGGTCAGCCGCTGCTCTGTACAGAACCACAGGAACTGATGTGTATATAACTATTTAATGTGGGGTATGTTCCCTTAGTCCTGTATTTCCCTTAATTCCTCCTTCCAACCTTACCCCCTAGTTGCAGTATTTAACTGGGTTGGGTAGGGTTGCTCTGTCTTGGGGGAGGCTAGGGATCCATCCTGTGCTTGTAAATAAATAAGGTCATGACTATCCTTTTCCAGTTGTTTATCTTTATATGTGAAAAAACGAGGGGAATTTGTAGCCCCACAAAGGGGTAGAATACAAAGACAGCAAGGCTGGAACTATGGCTCTTTATTTTCATGTGGACAATTCAAAATCATCAGTAGCTTTTGTTTAATGTAAAAAAAAAAAAATTGGGGGTTTAAAGAAAAGCATCAGTAGGAGACTGGCTGAAGGATTCGTATTTTTAGAAGGGAAATACAGTGCAGATATCTCTAGAGAGCAGTTTTTAAAGAAGTTTGGGGAGGTTAAGTTTTAAAGCTAGCTTGGGGGGCTTATTTCCCAGGTTTAAAGTAATTTGGGGGCGGTGTCACAGTGCTAAGTATAAGGTGATAGGACAGTGGTCACTGCCCAGAGCCTTGGAACGGATCTTGCTGTCACACAATGCAGGTAACAGAGAGTGAGACAACAAAAAGTAATCAAGGCGCCAACCGACATTTTTGGATCGAGCATTCATCATGTAGGTCCAAAAGGTATAGGCATAGGCCGTGTTGGGGTAGAGGTGCCGGAAGCTGTCAGCCAGTGGCACGGCCTGTAGTAATTCCCCAAAGCCTTGACGCTCTTGTGGAGTGAAGCCCGCATTCTTTTTGTTTCCCTTGGGGTTGCGAAGGTCGATTTCTTCATGAGCCACATTGAGGTCCCCACACAGCACAAGGGGCTTGCGGGAAGCCAAACCCTTCAGGAACTTGCGAAAGGCTTCATCCCAGCGCTGCCGGTACTCCAAGCGTACCAGACCTCGGCCTGCATTAGGTACATAGGCTGTTACTAGCACAAACGTGTCAAATTCAGCCACGATCACTCGGCCTTCCTGATCATGTTCCTCCTCACCTACAGAAACGATGAAACAAAATCAGCATAAAAAAGTGTAAGGGGTGGCTCAGTCGTTAAGTGTCTGCCTTCAGCTCAGGTCATGATCCTGGGGGGGTCCTGGGATCGAGCAACGCGGGAGGCCTGCTTCTCCTTCTCCCACTCCCCCTGCTTGTGTTCCCTCTCTCGCTGTGTCTCTCTCTGTCAAAATCTTTTGAAAAAAGTATAAGAAAAGGGAAAGTAAAGAAACATTAGGGGCTGGAGTGGGGTATTAGCAATTGGTTTGGAAGAGTTCAGGAATTAGGAATCAACAGGGTCTCACCAATGCCATAGGAGACTTTGAGGGGGCACTGGCGGGAGAGCAGGCCCACACCACTGTACCCTTCCTTGTCTGAAGGAGCTGACCAGTACTGATGGGATAATCCAGGTAACTCTTGAAGTTCAGCTGGTAGTTTGTTCTCTGAACATTTGGTCTCTTGAAGGCAGAGGATATCTGGGGCTTCTTCCTTTACCCACTGTGAGTGAAATGAGAAGTAGGAAAAGTACTGTCAATTCAGACATTTACTGAAGACTCTGTGCCAAGTACTAGAGCTACACTGCTTAGACACAGTCACTGCTTAAGAGTCTAGTAAGCATGGGGCGCCTGGGTGGCTCAGTCGGTTAAACGTCTGCCTTCAGCTGAGGTCATGATTTCAGGGTCCTGGGTGAGCCCTGGGTTGGGCTCCTTGCTCAGTGGGGAGTCTGCTTCTCCCTCTCCGTTTGCCCCCCCACCCCCCCGCCTTGTGCACTCTCTCATAAAGTATTAAGAAAAAAGTCTGGTAAGCACAACATCTAAACAACTGGAAAAAGATAAAATGAGTGTTACATTCAATACTGAAGAGATTGTATTTTTTCATAGGTAATGGATGACACGTAAGACTTTTAAGCAGTATTTTTACAATTTTAAGTAAACTCTGGGCCACATGTGGGGCTCCAACTCAC
>NC_138377.1:66603676-66692686 GCF_054177405.1 Leptonychotes weddellii
AAAGACTCTTCCCTCGGGCGCCCCCGAACTAGGTACCACCTTTCAAACCATATTATCTCTGAACCCTTTCCCCGCCTCCAGGCACCACAGGCCCTCCAGCCCCTCACCCACAAAACTAGATCATTTCAGGGTGCCTTGAGCCGTCCTCGCGAGATCTGTCCTCCGGCCAATCGAGGGCCTTAATTTAGGCTTCTGACTTAGGCTTGCGGATCAGACGTCCAAGAAGCCCCTCTGCTGGGCAAACAAGAGCAACCCTGTATCTGACCTGCTCGGGACTCAGCCTGGCTCCTCCTTACCCGAGCACAAAGAGTCGTGCACGCTGTGCCCCACGTGGGTAACTGGATTGGTCACGTGACACGAGGCGCGCCGCCTCAGGCGGAGGAATGCGAGTGACTGGCCTGTCTGTGACCACGTGACAGAGAGGCTCGGCCTTCCCCGCTCCCCGCCTCCAAGTCTCCAAGGGACTGAAGGCCCCAGCCTTTCATTCTTGGGCTGTTTATCGGTGTGCCAGATGCACGACTCATTCTGCCACCCCGACCGAAGATTCCCAGTGCTGGGCAAGAGGGAAAAAAGTCAGTGACGATGTCTGGGCTGAACCACGGGAGAGAAGTAAGGGAATGGATAGGAATATAAGGAGCAGATGCCGGCTCAGCGTCCCTGGCAGTTAGGAGGACAGGTTCTTGAAGGGGCCTTGACGGGGGCGGGGCTGGCGCGAGCGCGCGACCCGCGGGAGTTCTTTGGGGTTAGCCCGGGGCGCGCTGGTGCCCGGCACCTGGGGCTTGTAGTCTTCCTGTGCGTTCCGGAATCTGCGGCCCCGCGCGGCCTGGTGAGGGCTCCTGGGCTCCAGTGGTAGCTAGCCCTCCCGTTGTTTTCTCCTAGGCTCGGCCATGCCGACGGTGCTGGGGTTTGAAGGCAGCGCTAACAAGATTGGCGTGGGAGTGGTCCGGGATGGCACGGTGCTGGCGAACCCGCGGCGGACTTACGTCACGCCTCCGGGCACAGGTGCGTGTGTGGGGAACTTAGAGTTCAGCGCGCGCTTCTCCGCACGGCAGCACCTTCCATCTGCCTAAACGCTAGCAAAGTAGGGCGTGGAGGGCATTGTCCCCTCGTAGAATTTTTGGTCCGAGTCTCTGAGATTTATGTGACAGTATTAACATCACAAGGCTGATGGTTAGAAGAGTCGCAGGCACTTGGACCTGTATCTTCTGGGTTTGTTTTGCTTTTATTGAGCGCCTTTTATATGCTAATCGGCTGCTGGATACAAAAGTAGATGTTACGAACTGCTATAGAGTCGGACATAGAAGCAAAACTTTACAGTATGAACAGTATAATGTAGATGCAATCACAATTATCTAGAACGAGAAGAAGTGTAAAGACTTCCACCTTGGGTGTTAGGAACAGCAATATTTGTGTTCAGTATTTGGTTTTGGACTTACGTTCCTTACTCTTTAAATGGAAATAGTAATACCTGCATTATTGGGTCTTGAGAAATAAATGAAATTACCAAACATATTACAGCTTTTAACAAATATTACTTCTAAGTTATTATGTTGTATTTTGTCTACCCTCCCCTAAAATTCCTGTATATAAAGGAGAAGAGAACTGACTAGCTTATACCTGAAAAACCTCCCTGAACAGGTGATGTTGTGACGGGTTACTCGTTAGAAAAAATATGTATCTTATGTTTAGCACTCACTTTTCTCGGCATTTTGGCACCAGGAATACAAAGATAAATAAAATAGCCAGTGCTTTATGATACTCATGGTAACTGGGAAGCTACAAATAATTCTTTAATTCTTATATATCTAATTCAGTGTTTAAAGTATAATCGTGTGGGCGCCTGGGTGGCTCAGTTGGTTAAGCGACTGCCTTCGGCTCAGGTCATGATCCTGGAGTCCCGGGATCGAGTCCCGCATCGGGCTGCCTGCTCAGCAGGGAGTCTGCTTCTCCCTCTCCTGCTCCCCACTCTTGTGCTCTCTCTCTCACTCTCTCTCTCAAATAAATAAATAAAATCTTAAAAAAAAAAATAAAGTATAATCGTGTGATCGTGCATGGGGTTTGTAGGGTCACAGAGATCACCAAAGGGTATTAGGTAGGTATCACTCGATTGAGTCCTGAAGGCTGAGTTGGATTTGGGTATGAAGAAGAGCATTTCTGAGAGCTGATAAGCCTAGCTAAACAGGCTAGAAAGAGTGTATCTGAAAACCTGGAAGACAAGATGCTTGAGGAGAGTGAGAGGGACTCTTCTACGCTGTATAAATGTTAAAAACAAAATAGCCAGTTGTTTTACCAGTAAAATGGGTTTATTCAGGAATAGTAGAGAATTGCAATTTGGTCAGGGAATCTATGGCAAAACCGTAGACGAGTCTGGAGAACAAGCAAAAGGGGTAGTTGGGAGGGGCTCTAATTTAAAAAAGTCCATTGATGGGGTGCCAGGTTGGCTCAGTCAGAAGAACATGTGACTCTTGATCTCAGAGTTGTGAGTTTAAGCCCCATGTTGGGTGTGGAGATGACTTAAATAAGACATAAAAAAAAAAAAAATCTTAAAAAGTCCATTAAAGTAAACCGAGAATTCCAAGTGTAGTGGCTTTTCATTGGCTGGAAAATCTCTTCCTCTTGCTGGGGTGGTAAGTTATAGGCTTCTTCCTGTTGGGAATGCAAGGTGTGTTCTCTTCCCATTGGGGTCTGCAATTGAGAAGGAGTGGTAGGGTGTGAAAGCTTCCCCTTCTGGCCTCCTGACTCCATTTTAAATGAGATTTCTTTTACTCTGTTTCACAGCTACTTAAACAGCTGCTTTTGACTTCTACCTACCTTTGCTATAGAAAAACCCTATGATCTCTGACCTGTGTCCATCTCCTAGGATTCCTTCCAGGTGATACTGCTAGGCATCACCGAGCTGTTATCCTGGACCTGCTACAGGAGGCACTGACAGAGGCTGGATTAACCTCCCAGGATATTGATTGCATTGCCTACACGAAAGGTATAACTGGGAGAGTGGTTGACAATGGAAGAATATACCTGGAGCTTGGCTAGGTTAGAATAGCCCGCTGTTCTCCTCTCCTACCACCAGTACCCCTACCTCACCTCTCACATCCCTTACTTTCCCCAGCTCTGGTTTTCCCATTGTCCATAGGATTGTCCATAGGATTCTAACTCCCATTTCTGTGCCCCCTAGGCCCTGGCATGGGTGCCCCACTGGTTTCTGTGGCTGTTGTGGCCCGCACTGTGGCCCAGCTGTGGAATAAGCCATTGCTGGGTGTGAACCACTGTATAGGCCACATTGAGATGGGCCGCCTTATCACTGGAGCCACCAGCCCAACTGTGCTGTATGTCAGTGGAGGAAATACACAGGTATTTGGAGTACTCCATCATTCCCTCTTGATTTCTAAGGCACTGTACCAGCAACTTTCATGTGGTACCTCAGTGGTGGTAACTGCAAGAACAAAGCTGGGCTCATCTGAACCTAAAATGTTATACGCTAGAAAACTCAGAAGAAAGTTTGCAGTATTGCAGATTTGGGCAGGATGATCACAACGTTGGATGGCATTCATTCATTTTTTCATTTATTTATTTATAAGATTGTATGCATTTATTTGAGAGAGAGAGCATGAGCAGGGGAGAGAGGCAGAGGGAGAGGAATCTGCTCTGGGAATCCTCAGGGTACATATAGGCTTCTGAGATAAGAGCTATGAGAAAGTACCTATTCAGGGTTTGGGTGAGTTCTTTTGTTCCATTTCTTATTGGAAGCTGCAGCGGCCATATTGATCCTCTGCTATGTTCT
This sequence comes from Leptonychotes weddellii, assembly GCF_054177405.1. Taxonomy (NCBI): domain Eukaryota; kingdom Metazoa; phylum Chordata; class Mammalia; order Carnivora; family Phocidae; genus Leptonychotes; species Leptonychotes weddellii. The sequence goes on from NC_138377.1 coordinate 66,607,458, forward strand.
TCCCCAAAGCCAAATACTCCTCTTTACAGACTTGAGGTTTCATGGACATCCTCATCACCCTTAGGTGATTGCATATTCAGAACATCGTTACCGCATCTTTGGGGAAACCATCGATATTGCTGTGGGTAATTGTCTGGATCGTTTTGCTCGAGTGCTGAAGGTAAGCCACGGGGGCTAGAGAAAACATAAGGTGTGGATAAATTCTGGGGAGCCATGGAAATGGAAGTAGAAAGTAGTAAATTAGCTTCTTTTGCTTCCTGGATATCTGACTCCATCCTCTTTTTCCTTCTCCTAGATTTCCAATGACCCAAGTCCAGGCTACAATATTGAACAGATGGCAAAGCGGTAAGGGGACATAAGGTGGAAGGAGGCTGACTGGTGGGGCTTCCGGGATTTCCCTGTATATACAGTAAGGAGGTTTGGGAGGGCTTTGGAGGGTGAGCAGCCAGCTGACTAGAGGCTTGGTGCCTTGTACACTCACTCCCACATAGAGGCAAGAAGCTAGTTGAGCTGCCATATACAGTAAAGGGGATGGACGTCTCATTCTCGGGGATCCTGTCTTTCATTGAGGTGAGTGTGGGACCGGTGAGGAGAGAGCACTGTCATGCTTTTCAGTGAGGCATATCTGTTTTGTTCACCACTGTATTTCCTGCCTATAGTTTAGTTCTGGTCTATGTTAGATGCTGAATAAATTCATTTAGCAGATACTTATTAAACATTTTCTGTGTGCCAGCCACTGTTTTAGGCAATAGCAATACCGGATAGAGCAAAATAAAAATCCCTGTGTACTTGGAGCTTACATTCTAATGAGGGAGGGGGGTGACAAATAAAGAAATAAGCCGGGGGAAATAATAAAATAAAAAGGGTCAGCTAGTGATAAGTGTTATGGAGAAAGTTAAGCCGAGTAAGGGGTTGGGGGATTGTGGGTGCCAGGGCAGGCATTTGTAATTATTGAATCCCGAACGAATGTTGCCCGTTCTATAGCTCAGTGCCAGTGAAGAGCAAAGTGTGCTGTAGACAGACTGGTAAGTTGAACTGTGGTGAGACACGGTGATCCTCCAGGTGCACTAATTTTTGCTCTCATGTCATCCCCAAACCACAACTCCTTGTTTTATTTATTTTTTTCATCTTTAATTATAGGATGTAGCCCAGCGGATGCTGGCCACAGACGAATGTACTCCTGAGGATTTATGTTTCTCTCTGCAGGTAATGGGATAAAAAGCTGGGAGAGAAAGTTGGGACTGGAGGAGCTTTTATATAGTAGAGCAGAACTAAGCTGGGCTCTCCTCTGGTGTTCTCATTTTATCTGTCGCCCACAGGAAACCGTGTTTGCAATGCTGGTAGAGATCACAGAGCGAGCCATGGCACATTGTGGCTCTCAGGAGGCCCTCATCGTGGGAGGTGTGGGGTGTATGTATCTTTGAACTGTGCCCCTCTTTTCCTGTTCTTGGACATTAGCGTCTCCCTCCTACTAGTCTAAATCTCTAAAGGGTTTGGGGAAATTAGAAGTTTCTTCTTCCCAACCCTTGCCCCCTAAACCCCTACTTCATTTTTGTAAGTAAACACACATGAGGTGTGTTTGAGGTGTACAGCTGAATCATTCGGAAAGGGCTAAAACCAAGGCAACCCAACCCCCTACCTCTTCATAGGTAATTTGAGGCTACAGGAAATGATGGAGACAATGTGCCAGGAACGTGGAGCCCGGCTTTTTGCCACAGATGAGAGGTAAAGGTCCTTTCCCTTTCTTGATTTCTTCTTTTTTTCTTCAATGACTATGATTCTCCACCCGTGAATCCCAAATTTCTTATCTTTTTTCTTCCCAGATTCTGCATTGACAATGGAGCCATGATAGCTCAGGCTGGCTGGGAGATGTTTCGGGCAGGGCACAGGACCCCCCTCAGTGATTCTGGGATCACACAGAGGTGTGTACCCTTCTGGAGGGGGTAGATAGGAATATATGGGAGGTAGGCAAAAATCAGCAGGGAAGAGGGTCCAGAATCATGAGGGCAGAGAGGAATGGAAGAAACTAAGGGGTAGCTGTCCACCAAGTTTTCCGTGTTTTTTCACAGGTATCGGACAGATGAAGTAGAAGTGACCTGGAGGGACTAACGAGGTTAACAGGATCAGAGTAGATAGTGCCCTAAGTGGAGCCTCCAGGAACTTGGGCCTTAATCTCTGTCCTGACCTGGGTGTCCTGGCAAGGCTGTGGACTCCTGTCTCCCATCCTTTGAAACTCAAGTTGACTCAGCAATAAAATATTTTTGGTTTGGTATGTTGGTAATTGGTTTGTGTTACTCAAGAATGATACAAAGTTGGCCCTGGATAAATTCCTGTTGATGGGGTGAGTGGATGAGGAGGCAGGGGTCAGAGCAGGGCCTTGGCTGACCAGGGCTGCTGCTCTGAGCTAAGACGGAAGGGGCATCTTAGATGCTTGCCTAACATCCCCTTAATAATAGTGTTAGCATTACTAATACTGTTTTAGTGTCGTGCTTTGTGCCAACTGCGTTGTGTTTGTCATCTCATTTACTTTCTCTGAAGTAGGTTCTCAGGACTTGCCTCAAAATAGCCTGGAGCCAGGTCTTATTCTGTACTGATTTGTCACTGAAGAGTAAAACTGTTCCTTCTCCGTGCACTTACTCGTGCATACTCCTCTGTACACTTCCAGGGGCAGGCTCGTGAGGGTGCCCCGATCCTTCCTGGTCACAGCCGCCAGAACTAATGTCGTCATGGCCTTTCTCTTGTTTGTCAGTCACCAGCAGAAGTCCCAAACTACCAAGTCACCGCCCAGCTTTGCACTCTAATAACCATTACTCTCCACCCCTTTTTTGTTCCTTCTCAAATTCTTTTGTGCTCTCTGGAACTAATAGCTGGTTATTAGTAAAATTACCTACATCCTCACCCTCTCTTCTGAATGTTCTCTTTACATTCCTGCTCAGAGCCCCGGTGTCTCCTGAGGACTCTGCTTCTCCTACCACCTCTAGTGGTGCTGTTTTCTCTCCCCCACATCCTCTGTACCCCTGGCCCTGGAGATGGTACGGGTGTCCTCATTTTTCCTCACACTGTGTTCAGTCGATTCCTTTTCATCCCTAATACACCTTAGCTTTGAAACTCATACCATTCTTAAGATTATACCATGCCGCAACCGCTCCTGTCAGATCTCGATTTTAGGGGTGCCTAGATGGCTTAGTTGGTTAAGCATCTGCCTTCGGCTCAGGTCATGATCCCAGGGTCTTGGGGATTAAGCCCCATGTTGGGCTCCCTGCTCAGTGGGGAGTCTGCTTCTCCCTCTCCGCCCCTCCCCCTCGCTTGTGGTCTCCCTCTCTCTCAAATAAATAAAATCTTAAAAAAAACCCAAATCTCAATTTTAGTACCTGTATGGATCATCCTTCTAACACTGGTCTCAGCTCTGTACTCCTCTGGTGATCTTGTCCTCCACCCCCACTGCAGCTACTCATTCCCTTGGTCCTAGTCTAGACCTACAGCTCCTCCATATCTCAATCTCAGACATCCCTCCTGTCTTTCCAGTTCATTCCCTTTAGTGCACTGAACCTAACAGTTCCCTTTATCAGGCCCTGCCGTCTGTCGATCTTCCTTTCCACTGACCTCATCCCCTACGTGTCTTCATTTCCCTCCAGCTAAACTCCAGTCATGAGCACTTCACTACAAACGCCTCACCTCCTTTGCCTTTCTTGCTTTTGTCATGCTTCAACTCTTCACATACTTGATTCCTAGAGCCACGCAGCTGAAAGGGCTAGTGAAAAACAGGCTGACTCGTCTTACGTTAAATTCATCATCCTAAAACTTAGGCCACCTTGCAATATTCCCTAGTCCTTTCACTTGCTCTCTTTCCAATAACCGTTTTATACCTTCTGGCCCCTCAAATCTATGTCTCCCCTGATTCTCGCTCTTACTTTGGCTCCTGTTTTAGTGAGAAAGATAGAAGCAGAGAACATTCACGAGCTCCTACCACTACATCTAACCACCTTCCAGTATTTATTCCAATGTACTCTGCTTTCCCTTTTGTTCCTGTATTAACATTAATACCTGTTACTGTATACTCAGTTGGGATTGATTTTGCTCCCCAGAGGACATTTGATTGTCACAACTGGGAGACAGGGCTACTGGGTAGAGGCCAGTGATGCTGCAGAATACCCTGCAATGTACAGAACAGCTCCCCACACAAAGAATTCCCTAGGCTAAAATGTCATTGGTGTCAAGGTTGAGAAACTGTGCCATAAACAAACTGTCCGTGCTCCTGTCCAACTACTTCTAAGGTCCATCCCATCCTCTAGCCTTTCAGGGCATCTCTCAACAGTTGTTTCTCCTCTTCTGTAGAGTCCATATTTCCCTTTCTTTCCTAGATCTTCTCAGCACGCAGTTATGCTTTCATTTTCCTCATCTTAAAACACATGATTATCTCTTGAGCCCATTTTCCCCTTTCAGTTGCTTCCCATTTTTCTGCTCCATTTTGTAGCAAAACATCTTAAAAGAGTTGTTCCCAATTTCTCTCAACCAACTCCCTATGAAGGCTACTCCACCAAGGCTATTCTTTTTTTTTTTAAGATTGTATTTATTTATTTGAGAGGGAGAGAGAGCACACATGTGTACATGAGCAGGGGGAGGGGCAAAGGGAGAGGGAGAAGCAAACTCCCCGCTGAGCAGGGGCTCCATCCCAGGACCCGGAGATCATGACCTGAGCCACCCACCAAGGCTGTTCTTATCACGGTCACCAATGACTTCACATAGCTAACTCTAATGGCAGATTCAGCTTCATCCCATGTAGGCGATCAGCAGCATTTGACACTCCCTCTTTGAAATATTTTCTTTACTTGGCTTTAGGACACGTTCTCTGGTTTGCCTCCTAGCTTACTAACTGCTCTTTGTCTCCTTTGCTGGTTTCTCCTCATTTCCACAAGCTAGTAACTCTAGGGTTCAGTCCTTGGACCGCTTCTCTATTTACAAACACCTTCAGTGATTTCGTCCAGTCTTATACATTAAAATCATTTTTTTCTTTTTCAAGGTTTTATTTATTTGACAGAGAGATAGCGAGAGAGGGAACACAAGCGGGGGAGTGGGAGAGGGAGAAGCAGGCTTCCTGTGGAGCAAGGAGCCTGATGCAGGGCTCGATCCCAGGACCTTGGGATCATGACCTGAGCCGAAGGCAGACGCTTAACGACTGAGCCACCCAGACGTCCCACATTAAAATCATTTCAATGTGGATGACTCCCGATATTTTAGCCCCAACCTGGACTTCTGTTCTGAATATCTAGCTGCCGATTGGCATCTCAACTTGGATGGCTGATAGGCATCTCAAATTTGGCATACACAAAACTGAGCTTTTTTTTTCTCCCCATCTTCATGCTGCAGACTTCCCTATTTCAGTGAATGACAACCCCATCCTTCTAGTTGTTCATGTCAAAGCACGCTGGCACCTCTTTTTCATCTCATCCAATTCATCAAATCACACTGACTTTACCTTCAGAATATATCCAGAATCCTGTTTCTTACTTCTACTTCTGCCACCCTGGACCAAGCTAGAATTCTCTGTCTCTGAGATTATTGCAGTAGCTGGTGTTACCTGCTTCTACCACTGTCCATCCACTTAAGGTCCGTTTTCAACGCAGCAGCCAGAGTGAATAGTGTTACCATAGAAGCCAGATTATGTCACACTGCTGCTCAAAACCCTCTGTCTTCCTATTTTGGAGTAAAAACTAGAGTCCTTCAAAGGCCTGTGAGACCCTCCATGATCTGCCCTGCCTCCACTTACTGTTTTGACCTAATTTCCTGCTACTCACCTTGTTCACTCTGCTCCAGCAACAATGGTCTTTTTGTTTTTCCTTAAACACTGAAGATGTGCCAGCCCCTCAAGGTCTTCGTACTTGTTGCTCCCTCTGCTTCGAAAGCTCTTCCTCAGCTAGAGCTTGTTGCAGCAGTCTCATAATCTTTGTCTTTGCTCAGAGTTTTTCCTGTTTCTAGTGAGGCCTTCCTGACAACCCTACTTAAAATTACACTTCTCCAGCACTTTCTAGCCCCCTTCCCTGTTTTATTTCACTTCTTAGCACTTACCATCTTCTAATCTAATAGTTTTATTTGGTTTGTTGTTTGACTCCTCCCATTAGAATACAAACTCCATGAGACAAGAGATTTTTGTTTTATTCATTGCCATGTAATCTCCCAGTACTTAGAATAGGGTGGATATTCAGTTACCATTTGCTGAATGAATGGATAAATTGATGTGGAGGTAAACCAGAGATAAAGACTATCAAGTAAGAGTTGGGCCAAAAGATAAAAAGAATTAGGATTATATGCACTTGGGAAAAGAGTAAGTTTCTGGTTACTTACTCTTTTTGGTTAAGTAGAAAGTGCTGATAAACACTTTTTTCAAAAAAACAGAACAAAACAAAAAACCACTTTTTTCATTGACAAAGGATAGACCCATAAATGGGTTGAAAATACACTAAGACATGGACGTTTACAATCACATTTTGGAGTGGAAGATAGAGTGTTTGGGATACAGGTAAAAAGATAAATTCTTCTTGAATATATTTGAGAACAAGAGTGATCTCTGCCTCTCTAGGCTTGGGGAGTTAATTTTATAAATGGGAATCAAGCATGTTATTATGTATTAGCCTCGGGTATTTATTTGTAAGTTTTTTTTAGTATTATGGGATGGAATGGATCTTGGAGGGAGGACCTTCTTTAGCACTGTAGACCCAGCTGGTACTGCTTAGTAGGAGACTTCTTTCTTTAGGGAGCTTTGGGCTCTTGACTGAGGCTTCTCAAGATAGCCTCACAGTTTTGTAAAATCAAGAGACTAAAAGCATGGCTCCTTGAGTCCTAAATGGTGGACTTCTCCTAGCTCAGTCTCTCCCGAGTCTCTTATTGGCAGTACAGGGTCAGTGTGTTCTGCTGATTTCCACGAGTGAAGGCACCGGGGGATTGTCAGGCCCCTGGACAGCATGCAACTGAGTCATATATAGGGCCCCAGGGCAGGCTGATTAAAGGATCTGAGGTAGGCTCCTGTTACAGAAGGCAGTGTGAGGAAGGGAGCCTGTTTTTCAGTTTACCTAGCCATTGGACTAGCTGTACCCCTGGGATCTTTGCTCTGTAGTTTGGATTTCCTCAAATTCATGACTACGAGGGCAGCATCCTGGGAATATTGCCGTAGGACTTCATGAAGATACGTGCCACTCAGACTACACGATTAGGAAGAATGAGCAGAGGAGAGGTGAGCACCATGGTCAGTTCCTACTCTGGGACAATTTCCCCACTTGGTGGCACTGTTCCTGAATACCTACTTTTGATTTGCCTGAAAGTCCTGCTCAGGGATGTAGCCTGAAGGAACAGGAATGTTGAAAGAAGTACATTTAGGGTTTCCCCTTTGGTGGTTCTTCTGCTTCTCTGGTATAAGGCCACCGTATCTTCAAAAGCCTTTCGGCTGCAGAAAAAAGAAACGCCAGATTCAGCAAGGAACAGAGATCAGCTCTTCCCCACCTATTGGGGAATTTTAGAGAGGATTTTAGGGAGAAACCAAGAATATTAGGCTTCTCCATCTCACAGCACAATGAGGGAGGCTGGGAACCCTGATTCCTGTGGCATCTGCTCTGCCATGGAGCATCCTTCCCCAGGGAGGCCTACTCTGTCTACCCTGCCCCTCCTGGATTTGGGGGAGCTAGTTTCCTTTTATGGCTAGAGCAGGGATTGAAAACTCAAAAGCCTGTAAGAACCAGACATGTAATATCAAAGACTAAAGTGGACCAGGTGGGAACTTGTGGCAAACGGAAGAATACGTGCCTTGTCCCATGGAACAGCAACTTAATTCGCTCCAGCTGAGTGTGTCCTGTGGGATGGAGGCCCCAAACTACCAGATGCATGTTAAATATTGGCAGTTAATTTTAAAAATTGTAAATTCTGTACAATCTGAACTAAACTTGTGCAGGTAAGATCCAGTCCAGAGGCCACCAGTGTTCAACCTCTGGTCTAGAGACTCCCTCACCAGAAGTTCTTGACATGGTCCTGCACATTGATCAAGCTTACTGAATCGGATAGCGCCATGTGGTAGATGCCCACCTGGACCGAAGAGCTCCAGTTCACATCTGCTGAGGAAGGGGGTGCAGAATGACTGGAGGTGGGGCCTCATTTCTCAGGCAGGAGAGGAAATGAATTACTGTTGGTAGTTCCAGGTTTCTTATGGGTGTTGGCCTTGTGCTGTATCTCATGTCCTCATTCCCTTACCTGCCTGCCCACTTACCAGGTTTCTTACAGAATGTGTAGAGCAGCAACAGAAGGATAAGCAACATAGCAATGAGTGCTGCCCACCAAGTGAGAAGGAACACGGTGAGCGGGCAGAGCAGAGAGCCCACGAGGGAGAGCCAGGGCCTGTACCAGTGGAAGGAAGGACACCAGACGTCAGGGGAGAGTGAATGCAGCCTATCTCTTGTCCAAGCCTCAGTACCATCCACTCCTGCACCACAAGGGTGCTCCTCCAACTCTCCCACGTCCTCCCAATCCAGAGGCTGACCCCATGCTAATACATGCCCACACTAACCAGGGAACCACGTAAGGGAGGCGTGGAAACAACCAAAGTTGACAAGGGCACAGGAGCAGAGGAAAAAGTTGGAGATGACGGGGGTGGTGTTCAGATCAGCTTTGGGAGAGATTAAAGGTCAGAAGGTCGGTCTCCAAATGAGTCATTGGTTTGAGGTCTAGAGAGACAAGGACAGCAGATTCTGGCTTCCTTCCCCCATACTCTAAAGCCCTAAAAGTCAGAGGTAGGGCAGTGAGGGGCACTAGCCTGGGAAAGGTGATTCATGAAGGCCTGTGTAGGGGTGGAGGAGGAGTGCTCACTGATAAGGATGAAGGAGCAATAAGGAATGTGAGCGGAGGGCCTCACATAGGTTCATGCTTCTTGTCTTAGCTTTTCCCAAAAAAGCCCATGACGGTACAGTTTGTTCTGGCACAGCAACTCTAAGAGGGCATGGCAATCACTGGGGAACGGTCCCAGGAAGAGGGAGAATGATTGCTCCCTCCTCCTCTCGAGAGGCGGGAGGGAGTGAGGAGCACAGGGGAAAGAGCTGAGGGAGCTTAGGGGTATTAACGGGAAGAATGGATGACAGTAGAGTGCAGTGGGACGCCTGGTAATATGGGATGGGAAAACAGGGGAGGCAGGTGGAAAAGAGATCCCCTCCCCAAACTTTGCTTGATGTACAGGCAGACTTTGAATTTTGCTATGTGAGCTTGGACTGTCTCTACACCGGCCAACCAGTCATCTCCACCTCCCTACATCATCATCTAACTCCTGGTTGCTGAGACGGAGCCCTCTTGTACTCCTCCTCCTTCTCCAAAAATTATACTCTTAGGATGGCCCTAGACTCTACCTACATTTTCTCCTTTTCCCCTCAAGCCTCTTGGTAAGATACCAACTAACCTGGAACACTTTGGGGGTTGAAACAAAGCAAGAAAGGGCAGAGGACAGAATGGCACTGAAGATTCTGGGCAGACATCAGGGGGCTAGAGGCAGACACCATGCTCAGTGCATTCCACTCATATTTTTACCTAGCTTTCCCACAAGTTGCTAGACATATTAAATTTTATCTTGTCTTTGCAGGTTTTACCCCACCCATATGAATCCCCTTAGGTCATTATTGGTTTTTGAGCATCTACTCTGTGCCAGGCAATGGGCTAGGTAGGGTTTACCCCTCTCATCTTCCCCTCTGGTTCACTCACCTGGTGGTGATCAGAGAGGGCATATAGGCAGGACCCTTGTTCTGGACAACTGTGGAAATCCTAGCTGTACTGATACTCTGGCCCCAGGCAGCTCCCATTCCGCACACCCACGTCAGTCCTATTTCCTGGATCTTCTCCAATCATACAGGAGCCTGGGAATGAGATTGGAAACACACGTTCCTTCATGGGGAGAGAACCACATCGCAGAGCAGTAGGACTATCTAGGTACCATCAGTGCCAAAGGGCGGAATGGAAGTTTGTATGTAAGATGGGAGTGGGGGGAATACAATTTTTTTTCCTTTTTTTTTTCAAAAGATTTTAGTTATTTATTTATTTGAGAGAGGGAGTGAGAGACAGCACGAGAGGGAAGAGGGTCAGAGGGAGAAGCAGACCCCCCACTGAGCAGGGAGCCCAACGTGGGACTCGATCCCAGGACTCCAGGATCATGACATGAGCCGAAGGCAGTTGCTTAACCAACTGAGCCACCCAGGTGCCCCTTTTTTTCCTTTTTTAAAAAAGATTTTTATATGGGCGCCTGGGTGGCTCAGTTGGTTAAGCGACTGCCTTCGGCTCAGGTCATGATCCTGGAGTCCCTGGATCGAGTCCCGCATCGGGCTCCCTGCTCGGCAGGGAGTCTGCTTCTCCCTCTGACCCTCCCCCCTCTCATGTACTCGCTCTCTCTCATTCTCTCTCTCTCAAATAAATAAATAAAATCTTAAAAAAAAAAAAAGATTTTTATGTATTTATTTGAGAGAGGGAGAAAGCCTACGAGGAGGGGGGAGGGGCAGAGGGAGAAGCAGGCTGTCTGCTGAGCAGGGAGCCCCACACAGGGCTTGATCCCAGAAGCCTGGGACCATGACCCAACCTGAAGGCAGATGCTCAACCCACTGAGCCACCCAGATGCCCCAGGAATACCAAATTTGATAATCAAAGAACACCACACAATTTTTTAGTGAAATGAGGGATGGGGAGAAATGGTGAAGGGAGGTGAGGGGCTACCTGCATGTAAACTACTTCTAATGTGATTGATGAAGTCTCTTGCTCATTTCATCACCTATATCCTCAGCCCTCAGAGAGGCAGAAAGCAGGGTTCCAGGTCATTCTGCACAGAAGACTGGAGTGGAGGGCCTTACCACTTGTGGCAGAGATCCCCAGGTAGGAAAGCATCCACATGATGGCAAGGATAGCTGTAGCAGGGTCCTGGAAACAAAAGTGGAATTAGTGGTGAGAGAAGGGGGCAGATGACGAGTATGCTCCATACCTTGGTGTGGTTCTCACTCTGAGGTCTCCAGAGATATTGGTCCCTGTGAGTACCCCAGTGGCTAAGGAGAAGAAGATGGAAAACATACCAAAGAAACTGCCCTCTGGACCTCATCACTGTGGGACCATATTTTCCAAGAAAATTTGTATTTATGTAAAAGAACATAGAGAAAAACTGGGTTTTTGAGGGGGCAATTCCTGGCTTCCCTTCATTCAGCCAAGATCATAACCCCTGTACCCAGTTTACTGTCAGTGACTTAGGTTATGCTGGGACAAATAAGGCAAGATTGTAAACTAGCCAGTCCAGGGACTTATAGGACTCTGAGTGTTCTGATGGTTAACTTGCAAATGACATACAGAATCAGAAGTCACGGGGTCTTTTCTGGGGAGGCTTGGGCTAATGAGGTACCCTGCTCCGAGGGGAGGTGACATTCTGAGGCATGCATCCCTTTAATACATTTCTCAGCCAGCTTCCCATTGTCTCACCTGGGTACTCAAAGAAGCAAGTGGCTTGTCAGCTGGGGTTTGTGAGGAGGAATGTTCTAGCAGATAGTTGATAAAAGAGAGGATCGGGGGGGTGCCTAGGTGGCTCAGTCGGTTAAGCATCTGCCTTGCGTTCAGGTCATGATCCCAGAGTCCTGGGACCCAGCAGGAGAGTCTGCTTCTCCCCCTGTTCCTCCCCCTGCCCCTGCTTGTGCTTGCGCACTCTCTCAATCTCAAATAAATAAATAAAATCTTAAAAAAAATAGAGAGGGGGGATCAGGAAGATCATTTGGAGGAACACCATGGGTGACCAAAAAAAAAAAAAAAGTGAGTGGAAGGGGAGAAAGAACTCCTCCTCCTCACTCTCCTCTTCCATCCTCTAAGTTCCCTTCCCATCAGCCTCTTCCCAGAAAGGAGTCCTTTCCCTTCTTGCCTCAAATTGTAAAGTTTCCCTTCCCTTGCCAGAGGGGTAGATCTCAAGATTGTAAATATCTGGGAGCAGGAAACGGCATTTCTCATCTGGTAGTCTTGTCTAGTGCTCATCCCAGCAGATCCCTAGAATGCGTCCTTATTTTTCCCTTAAAGAGTTGGCATATGGAGTCTGTTCCAGCAAATCTGTCCATTTTCAGGTTGGGTCCCTGAGAACCTGCTCTGCCAGCTACACACACACACACACACACACACACATGCACACAATTCCGCATCTCCCCCCATTTGGCCCTTTCCAGATCTGTCCAGCTCTCACGGCCATCCCCTCAGTTACTCTCGCCCCCCACCTTGACTCCCTGGCCACTGCTTTGGACCTCCACTCCACACTGGCCATTGCTAAGCACAAAAGGACAATCATGGTCACCATGCCGACCAACCCTAACTTATTTTCCAGATCTTTGTTAGGTAGGTGCACCCATGCTCCTGGAAGGGCAGAACGCAGAGGTAGTGGATTACAGAGACTTTAGTGACTGATTTGATGCCTCCACCTGATTTTTAAAATGACTTGTCCAGGCTGGAGTCACAAAAAGTGCAGGCTGGTGGTCAGCGGACTTGGGAAAAGGGCGTATCAAAGGAGGGGATGAACATTACCAGGAACAGGTTTGAAAAGATCTCTGTGAAGCCTGCCTTGTGCCTAGCCAGGACTTGTTAGCCAAAGCGAAGATGATCCAGATGGAACTGCCAAGTGCTGGACCCAGGCTTCTTGAAACGGGAAATAGTGCCACTGAGAGGAGAGGAAAAAGGAACCCGTCTGGTGTCACCCCTCCCCCACGTGAACGCCACACTCTCACCCGAGTGTAAGGAACAATCGTGCTTAGATCCCCGGTTAAGTCAGCCTGTTGGGTCAATCTATCCAGCCTGGACCAATCTTTTTTTTTTTTTTTTAAGATTTTATTTATTTATTTGACAGAGAGAGAGACAGCAAGAGAGGGAACACAAGCAGAGGGAGTGGGAGAGGGAGAAGCAGGCTTCCCGCTGAGCAAGGAGCCCGATGGGGGCTCAATCCCAGGACCCTGGGATTATGACCTGAGCCAAAGGCAGATGCTTTAACCGACTGAGCCACCCAGGTGCCCCTGGACCAGTCTTTTTATTGGCCAGGGAATCCACCCCAGCAGCCCCCAACCTGTCCTACCTTCCAGGGAGAGAGGAGAAAAGAGGCATTGCTGTCCCAGTCCCTAAATTCCTTCCTCATGAAGATACCTAGAACTGCAGCGAAAACCCCAGATTTAGGGAGTCTCAGAGTAAGAAAGTGGTGTTATCCTGGGTAGAGGGAGCAGCTGTTGGTGTCCTGCCTCAGTGAAAATGTTTATGGCCCCCCAGGACTTTCGTCCCCCCAGCAATGGAGATCACCCCACCTTCCACAGTCCTCATCCCAGAGACCTAGGTGAGGGTTAGACTCACCCCGACTCTGAACACACAGGGTTGGGCTTCTCTTTCTCACCACTGACCCCACCCCAGGAGGGAGGAAATACTGAGTTGCGGGGTGGATCACCTGCGGGGTCCTGATCCCTGCCCCTTCACCTTCACCAAAGCCTAGAACTGACCCCAAACACACCCTCCCCTCTTCTGGCCCCATGCTCCCTCTGGTCTGCGCAGACCAGACTGCCTTCCCCTTCCCCCTCCAGACCCATCCGGTGAACGCAGCCTTTCTCGCCAGGCTCACTCCCCCAATTGCATCCTCCTTGGCTTCTGAATTTGCCTTGCTCAGCACAAGGATGTGACCTACAGGTGGAAGGGAGGAGGTCATCTCGGGACAAGGCCTGGGGATTGGGTGTCAGAGTTTGGGCACCCGGAGCCCAGTCCCCAAGCCCGCCAGCGCCGGCTATAATTAGTCAGGTGGGGCCACTGACCTGGTTAAGGGGCAAGTTCCCTCTGCCACACGGTCCGAAGCTGAGAAGGTTCAAGTGAGAGACAGGAGGAACGCTGGTGTCTTCGGAGGGTGACTATCGGGATGGGATGGGGGCAAGCCGGGTGGGATACGCTCAGGGTACTGAGTCCGTACACAGGTGCCTTGTATGCTTTGCCGCGCTTCGTGAATCCCAGAGTTGGGCAGTATAGCCTAGCTGCTCGAGCCTTGGGATGGGGGTGGGGAGTGGGGTTTGAAGTAGGGAGAGGGGCTGTCATGTCGCTGGGCTGGAGGCCGGGGTTCCTCCGGCCTCTCTGGGTCCAGCACTGAACCCCTTCTCTCTTCCCTCTGTTCACCTGCGGCAAAACAGCCAACTGGACGATGAGCATCTCGGACTCCGCACATCGTCCCTTCGACCCGGGGAGCGTCTCTCTTCCCACCCAGAAGGACCGCCTTGACCTCCCTTTACCTGACCGGAGAACGCCCTCCTGGCCTCCTTCCCCGGACGAGGATCCCAGTTTGCCCCCCTTTCCTCTGGAAGAGCCTGTCCCCAGGCCTAAGGCCCCAGGGAACCTTCTGTCACCAGCCTTGTCCCTAGAGGAGGAAGAGAATGAAGATGAAGAAGGCGCGGCGGAGCCAGAGGGACTACGCAGCGAGGAACATCCGAGCCAGTTTTTCGCTGAAGCACAGCGGCTTCGGGAGCAGAGGTTGTTGCTGGACGAAGAGGTGTCAGTTGGGGGGCGAGTATACGGGGTGCATCGGGTAATCTTGGCTGCAATTAGCAGCCTTTTCCGAGACAGGCTGCTGGGCGGCAGAGGTCCACGACCACCCCTCAGCCTCGATGTGGCCGCCGGGGCCTGGGAGGCCGTGCTGACCTTTGCGTATGAGGGGTTGCTGGGCCCTGCCCCATGGGGAGATGTGCTGGTCGTGGCCGAGGCTCTGGGAGCACCCCGGGTGAAGGCCGCAGCCCAGGGGAGACGCAAGGGGACTGGAAGCGCCAGGGAAGATGAAAAGCAGACCAGCCCGGCAGAGGAGCTGAGGGAGAACCTGCGTAGCGTCGAGCTCCTATACAAAGAAGGCGTTGGGTGTGACCTGGAGCTGGAGGCAGGCGGCTGCCGGCTGCGGGGTGAGGACCTGTGGGGCATTATCTTACTGCAGGTGCAAATATGTGTGTGCAAGCTGCAGGCGGTTTGATCCCTACCACAGCGGTTTTGATCCCTGCCGCAGTCAGAATTTCCATGGGGGTGGCCTTTGGTGCCTTTCCTGACCTACTGAGAGTGAGGCATGCGCAGCTGAGTTGTTTTCCTGGGAGCACTGACAGATTTAAGATGACCCTGTGGCTTTCCCTGGGGCCGGTAACAAGGAATTTCCAGCCAGCTGGCTGGTGTTAGGAGTATAGTCTAAGCCAGGAGAACAAGCAGAAGGTGATTGACTCAAACAGGGATTAACCAAAGACCCTTCTTGGCATCTTCTATTTAGGATACAGGAAAGCCAGAGGAATATGGTGGAAAAATTCACTGTGTCCTCTCACCTAAGGATGCTTGACACCATGGTAGATATGAGTCCTACAGCTAACGAACAAGGTCTGGTTTTGTTTTGCCACAATCTTAAGACCACCAGGACATGGCACTTTGAAGTTAACTGTGCTCATCACCAGGAAAACTAACGAGAGTTGAATAAGTTGAGTGTTATTCAGATTCTACTAACTTAGTGAGGTACTGGGGTCCAGGAATTTTTACACACCTCATCTCTTTTCATTCTCACTGTAAACTAGTGAGGTGGGTACCATTATTCCTAGGTGCAGGGGAAGAGCGGTAAACTCAGAGATGTTAACTGGTGAGAACCAGGATATAAGCTGTTATTCACTAGCCCAGTCTGCTTTCACTAGGCCATGCATTCCCTCCTAAGCAACCAAACCAAAGACACAAAGGATCTGACAAATGGGAGTTGGAATGCAGGCACATACAAATTTAAAATTAAAAGGTATTGATTCAGAGATTGTCTACTTCAGCTTGTATACTTTACTGATAAAGAGACCAGACTTTAAGACATGTCCAAAGTCACATAGCTACTGGTCATTAGAATGACTGGAACCCAAAGTGCTTCTGGGACTCCCAGAGGAAAAAGCATCCTGTCTTAGCTTGGACTGCTTTAACAAAACATAGACTGGGTGGTTTCACAACAAATTTATTTCTTACAGTTCTGGAGCCTGGAAGTCCAAGATCAGGGTGCCCCTATGGTCAGGTTCTGGTTAAGGCTCTCTTCCTGGTTTGCAGAGGGCCACCTTCTCACTGTATCCCCACTCGGTGGAGGGAGAGTTATCTCGCTCATGCCTCTTCTTATAAGGGCAGTAATCCCATTCACGAGGGTTCCACTCCCATACCTAATGACCTGCCAAAGACCCCACCTACAAATATCACCACACTGGGGACTATGGCTTCAACATATGATTTGGGGGGAGGGGAGACATAAACATTCAATCCATAGCAGGTCTCTAAAGTGCTTGTTATCATTTCTGATAGTAGCAGATGGAGGGGAGATTTACAATTTCTTAGTTATAAAATTCTCTCTAGGGTTTGGAATTTAAACATACTTATATCCCTGCTTTCATTTCCCTAAGAAACATTCCAACTTAATGGTGGAAACCTGCCCAGTAAAATTCTAGGGAATACTGATGAGTAGGAGGGAGAATACAAGTGGCTGTGACCCATCCCTGGTGGCCCTGAGCTGTAGGTTTGTTGATTATATGGGAACTGAAATGGCTTACCTGCTTTGATGAATGCAGATTTTCTCAGGCAATATGTTTTTGAAAGCTGTCACTGATGATCACTTCCTGGGAAGCACCGAGGCGCTACCGACTGCTTAAAAAGAAAATCACCTGTCCTTTGAGAGAGGCCAATGTGCCACAGTTGGTCAGAGCAGCTGGAGGTTCGTAAGCTTCCCCAGGAGTTCGGCCCTGTTAGCTGCCTGAGAGGACTTCCAGCAGCATTTCCCCCTTTTTGGTTATGAAGCACTTCAAACACACAGCAAATTAGAAAATATTAATACGAACACTCAAACACCCATCTCCCAGAGTTAACAGTTAACATTTTTATGATATTTGTTTCGTCTCTTTATTTTAGTTATCACTGAAGTTTAAATCTGTGGCATTTTGCTGACAAATACTTGGGTCTGTGTCTCTTTAAAAGAGGACGTTACCGTAATACCTTCCTCATGTCTAACAAAAGGAACAATAATTTCTTAGTATTACCTAGTCCACGTTGAAATTTTCCCACTTGGCCAAAAAATGTCTTTTAGCGCTGGTTCATTCAACCCAGGACCCACTCAAGGACTATGCTGTGCTCAGATATATGTCTCTTATGCTTCCTTTACTCTTGTATGGTCCTCTCTCTCCCTTTTTATGACTTGACTTAACTGAAGAAACAAGATTAGTTATCTTAGAATGCTCCATTTTCTAGATGTGTATGTGTTTTCTGTCATTGTTTTAACTTGTTCCCTTAGCCTCTCAATTTCCTATAAATTTGAATTGAGAGCTAAAGGTTCAGTTAGATTTGGGTTAAATATTTTGGTCAGAATACTCCATTCTGGATGCCAAATATCTCAAATTGAGTTGCATTGGGAAGCATATTAGTCTAGGGAGTTAGTAGCATTTGTTAACCTGATAGTTTCGGTGTCATGAGGCCATGCAGACAGGAAGGGCACTGATACGAAAGTATGCCCCTTGCAGCCTGACGTCAGTGCCAGTGGGTGGTGAAGATCAGCTCAGACAGCCATGGAATAGAAAATAGATCACTTCCTTTCTCTAGGACTCAGTTTCCTTCTCTTAAAAGGAGTGATTGAACAGGATGATTTTGAAGGCTTCCGGTTTAAAATTCACGACTCCATGAATTCTACTGAGATCGGGGGCGGGGGGGGTGGTGCAGAGAAAAGCTGCACATGGGAAATCTTAAGCAGGAAATGGCACTTAGAGGAGGTTAGGTCACAGCCATTCCTGAGTGTGGTACCATTTTCTAAGTAAAACTGGACTAACGGAATGACTGAAGCCAGTGGCTCTTACAATGGTAAAGGAAAGAACTTTATTTTGTGCACAACAGAGACCTCTGTAAGTTGCACATTGGTCTTTGCAGTTTATTTTGTGCCCCCTTTTAACAAATGCTGTCTAGAGCATCTACTCAACTTGATCAAGGCTCTTTTTCCAGTTGACCTGGATCAAAAAAACCGAAGCAATGTTTATCGTGGTGTCTTCAGGCCACTAACATGAGATTCATGCAGGGTGCTTGAAAATGTTAAGATACAAATTTCTGGGGTCTCCATCTAGACCTACTGAGTCAGAATCTCTGGGGGTGGGTCCCTGAATCCTGCATTTTAACAAGCACCCCGTGGTATTCTGTTGCACACCACAGTTCGGCCTGGGGCCTTGGGTGGTGGGCCCAAGTTGGGGGTGTGAAGCTGGGATCGTGCCTGGCAATTTGCAACACTCTGGATTCCCGTCTGCTTCTCCTTCTTGCAGTGCACCGAGCAGCCCTGGCCTGTGGCAGCGAGTTCTTTGGCGCCATGCTCCTGAGTGGGATGAGGGAATCCCAGGGCACAGAGGTGTCTCTGCACACCATCTCTGCCCAGGACCTGAGACTCCTCGTCTCTTTTGCCTACACGGGTGCTGTGCGGGCAGGGTGGCCAGGACTACTGAGAGCTGCCCAGACTGCTGTGCAGTACCAGAGCTCTTCTTGCCTTGCTCTGTGCCAGAGAGCCTTGGCACGGGGCCTCAGCCCTGCACGTTGCCTGGCCCTGTTCCCCATAGCTGAGGCCCCTGGGTTAGAGAGGCTCTGGAGCAAAGCCCGTCACTACCTCCTCACCCACCTGCCTGCCGTGGCTTTGTGCCCCACTTTCCCTTCTTTACCGTCTGCCTGCCTGGCTGAGCTCCTGGAGAGCGATGAACTACACGTGCAAGAGGAGTTTGAGGCCTTCATGGCTGTGTGGCGTTGGTTAGCTGCCAACCCCGAGACCGAGGAGTCAGAGGCCAAGGCCCTGCTTCGACGTGTTCGCTTTGGCCGCATGTCCACCAGGGAGCTGCGGAGGGTACGGGCCGCTGGGCTGCCTCCCCCCCTGCCCCCAGACTTGCTGCATCAGCTCCTGGTAGAAGCTGCCCTTCCGGGTCAAGAGAGGCGGAGGGAGCCTGACCAGGCACTGGTAGTGATTGGCGGGGATGGGCTCCGATCAGACATGGCCAGAAGACAGCCCTCCCGAGGAGTGTGGTGGGCCCGGGCCTTCCGCTGCGGCACGGGACTGGTTCGAACCGTGGAGTGGGGACGGCTCCCTGCCCTGCCTGCCCCAGGGCGCTTCCGGCATGGGGCTGCGAGCCCGGCAGGGAGCCAACTCTACGTGTGTGGGGGACAGGATTTCTACGGCCACGCCAACACCCTGGCTTCGACTCTCAGGTATGGGCCCCACAGAAGAGCAGGCCCCAAGGTGGGCAGCTGAGGGAAATCGTTGGCCCGGCCACCCACAGAGTCCCGGGGTCACTCTTCTCTTCTTTTGTTCCGCTGTGTCCAGGTGGGACCCCGGTCAAGAGGACTGGGAGGAGATGGCACCTTTGTGCCAGGCTCGGAGCTTTTTTCCCCTGCTGGCCCTGGATGGACTACTTTACGCCCTGGGTGGCCGAAATGGTGATGTTGCTCTCAACTCTGTGGAGGCCTATAACCCCGAGCTCAATGTCTGGAGGTGAGCAGGGAAGGGGCTGTTTCTAGACATCAGGGAAAGACCAGGGGACTTGGAAGAGAAGTCGAAGAGGACTTTTGCCTGATCACGTGCCCTGTTCTCCCTTAGGCCCGCACCTGCCCTTCCAGCACCACGCTTTGCCCACGCAGCTGCTGTTTTGGAGGGCCGATTGTACGTGAGCGGAGGCTGCAGTGGCGCTGGCCAATACCTGGCCTCGTTGCTGCACTATGACCCCAAGCTTGAGAAGCCAGGGACACTTCTGAGCCCTATGGGGGTACCTCGGGCTGGCCATGTCATGGCTGCTCTGGGTGGCCGGTTGTATGTAGCAGGTGGGCTAGGCGAGACGGGAGACCTACTGAGCTTTGAGGCCTATGAACCGAGGACTGATAGCTGGACTCACCTGGCACCTTTGCCCTCCCCCCATGTGGGGGCTGCAGGTGCTGCGCTGCAGGGGGAGCTACTGGTGCTGGGGGGCTACAGCCACCGTACTTATGCCCTCTCGCACCTCATCCATGCTTACTGTCCTGGCCTGGACCGATGGCTCTGCCTGGGAACTCTGCCCAGGCCTCGGGCTGAGATGGCTGCCTGCATCCTGACGCTGCCCTCTGTGCAGCACATAGCTTTGGTTCCCACACGGCACCAAACCAAACCTGCTGGCTGAGTGCGGAGCAGCAGTGGATGGGGGCGGGGGCGGAGGAAGGGATCAGAAACATCATGAGAGAAGGACAGAGATGATGGGGGGAGAAAGAGAAGGTTTTATTCACGATAGCATTTTATTCCAGCGCAGTGTTCTATAACTCACAAACTGCTTTTGTATATATGATCTTCATTGAGCAAAAGGTAGCTCCAGAATTCCTGGAAAAGGCTGCTGGAGAGGGGGAAGCAGCTGAATGCCTGGATAAGGCGAGGAGGCCCAGGAGCCACTCTACAAGGTTTAGGGACCCTGACCCCATTGTTGGTGGGGCAGGCGCATCTGGCTGGGAAGATAGTTAAGAAGGTCCAGGAGTCAATGTGTAGGGGCCATGAGAGGACAGTCAGAAAAATGATGATTCTGACTCATGGATCAAGATGAAAACTGTGGAAAGGCCACCCCTGAAAGAGTTTGAGAAGTGTGGGGGAAAGGACTGTAATTGTCATGCTCTTCCCTTTTTCAGGACTTGCTCCTTTCTACTCTCCAACCCCTGGGACACCTAAGCCCTCTTGGCAATATTCTTTCTCAGGTAACTTGCAGGCTCAGTCCGGCGTTTCCTCAGCCCACACACTGCACGCTGCCCCTAAGAGCCTCTTGGCAGAAGTCCTTGTCCCGACCTGGCGCTGCACAGGGGTTTGAGTTGCCCCGGTGAAGAGGAGGGAGTGCTGTGTGTGGGGAGGAGGAGGAAGGCCAGGTGAAGGAGTGAGGCGTCTGTAGTGGGAAAGGGATGGGATGAGGTTTGAGGGGGTGGGGTGGAAGAAGCCAGAAGCCTGACTGGCTTCTTTCCTTCCTTGGGGGTGGGTTCAGGGGTCAGGATTGACAACAGGACAGTTGCTGTGTGAGGTCCTACCTCAGTTGTGAGAGGCGTTGTGAGAGGAGGCGGCAGAGAGAAAAAGTGAGAGGCAGAGAGGACTCAGGAAAGTGTTTTCCCCCTTTTCTTTCCCTTTCCTCTAGAGTTTTTAAGATCCACTTCCCTTTTTTTGGCCAGGAAAAGTTAAGTCAGATGCTTCCTTTCTCCCTTTCTCCACCCAGCTCTTCCTTCCTTTTTTCCCCTTTTTTCTTTTCACTTCTCCCTTCTCCCACAGAGTGATCTATCACCTACTATGTTCCAGGCACTAAATGAGGCCCTAAGGACACAGAGATCAGAGAGCTCCTGACCAGCAGGTAGACTTGTCAGTGGACTTAGGAGTATGGCCTCTTACCTTATCCTTCGTATCCCTCGCTCTTAGAGGTATGATAGCCCAGACAATGGAGGAGTGAACTCTGCCCAGGGAAGGCTTCTGCTAAGGAAGTCATCATCAAATGGGTGTAGTTTGAGTTGGACTTTGAAAACCCCTTGGAAACTCACCAGTCAGAGAAGTAGGAAGGCATTCCAGTCAGAGAAAAGAAGCAAGTGGGACATGTAGTGCCCTGTGTCTCTCTAGCAAAGGAGAAGTCGGTATTCCAGAGGGTTCTTCGGAGGCTTCTGCTGCTGTTGCCAGCCCACCCTCTTCTCTGGAGCTTTTCTGAAGACAGTAGCTTTCACTTAATTGTATATTCCCTCCATTCACAACTCCCCCTAAGTCTTTCCTGTCTAGTATTTCCATTTCTGACCCCTGAGCAGCTCAGGGCAAAGAAGGGCCAATTCTTTGTGTAGGTCAGTTATCTATTACCATTGTTTATTAAGATTCTCATGCTCCTAAGGGTGAGATAAAGAAGCCTCTCTTGTACATTTCTTCATCCTGGCCTGGAGGCGCTTGACATACTTTTGTTTATATTTTTGAGATTTCATTATTAAGATTTTTTTCCCCCCTATATCTCTGTTTTGGAGCGTAGATGAATATGAGGAGGGATAAGTAGGATATATATGAGAAAAGGGAAGAAAGATTGAAGAAACCAGAGGAGAAGGAAATTGAAGGTCCCGAGGAACTATGAGGATTGAGTCTTTAGGATGAACTTCTGTGAACATGTTCTTTGCGGTTTGTAGGCAAAGACAGGCTTAAATAAATGTTTCATCATTATCGAATGATTCTTGTATGAGTTTCTTTATTATAAAAAGCATGTAAAAGTCCCCTGTAATTTGGCTCCTATCTCCACCACACTATTGAAACTACCCTCCCTCATTGTCACCATGACCTACTTCTCACCAAATAATCTAAGGCTATCCTCACTCTTCTTCATCTTTCTGCAGGATTGACTGGCTTAAAATTGGCTCTTATCCTAAATATTTCTCCTCCCCTGGTTCCAGAGAATGCATTCTCCTGGGCCTTCTCTTATTTCTCCAATCCAAAGAGGTGGCAGAGGGGGTGCCTGGCTTGCTCAGTCAGAGGAACATGTGACTCTTGATCTCGGGGTTGTAAGTTCAAGCCCCATGTTGAGTGTAGAGATTACTTAAATGAATAAATACATAAATAAACTTAAAAAAATTTTTTTTTTAAAAAAACCCAAAGAGGTGGCAGAAAGCTATATTGTCCAAAAGGGCATGGCTCCATCCCAGGTGGAGCTGACAGCCAAAGGTCCAAAAGTATGCAGATAAGAGTAGTTAATTACAGAAGTCTCTAGCTTTCATTATTTAGGGTTTTTGTTTGTTTGTTTGCTTTTAAATGTAGGCGTCACACCCAGAGTAGAGCCCAATGCAGGGTTGAACTCATGACCCTCAGATCAGGAGTATGTGGCACAGTCTGGATAATGAAGAGGAAAACTTTTTATGAAAGCAGTTTCCAGGTGACATATCTTTACGCGAGGACCAAGAGGCTGGCTTGGACAAGCATCACAGTTTAGGCCTATAGGCAGGAAAGTCTTAACTACTCTTTCAGGGCCATAGACTACATTCCAAATCCTGGCTAACCTCTGGGATCAAGGGGCTTTATGTGGAAGAGTATGAATTTATCACAGTTCATGGTAATACGGGACAAAAAAATACACACACACACACACACACACATATATATATATATGCAGGGATGTATGTGTATGTCACTAGCAGTGAGATTATAGTCTTTTTTTCTCTAAGAGATAGGATGTTCATGATATTATTGTTATAGCTGATAATTTAAGATGTAATCATCTGTATTTCTGATTAGAATAATGAAAAAAAAAGGGCAGCTTGAAAGTGTACTGAATTAGGGTGGCTCAGTTGGTTAAGCGACTGCCTTCGGCTCAGGTCATGATCCTGGAGTCCCAGGATCGAGTCCCACATCGGGCTCCCTGCTTAGCAGGAGTCTGCTTCTCCCTCTGGCCCTCCCCCCTCTTGTGCTCTCTCTCTCTCTCTCAAATAAATAAATAAAATCTTAAAAAAAAAAAAGTGTACTGAATTAGAATCAGTCACTTGGGTTCGAGCCCCAGATCAATTGCTCCTTTGGTAATTGTAAGTCCCTTAATCACTTTGAATGCTAGTATCTTAGTCCATAAACTAGGGATCATACCTGTACCATAAACATCATAGTGCTAGTGGAGTCGTGAGCTCCAGAGCTTGGGATAGTCTTAAGGACCTCTAGGCAAATCTGGAAAAGTATGCCCTGGTAGTCTGTAAACCAAGTTCCAAGGCCACATCCTTTTTGATCAGTGAACTAGATGATGTCAAACAAGATAATGTGCTGTACAATCCCCTGGGACCATGAGTGCCACACACAGGGTTACGAGGTATATCCCCAGCTACTCTGGCCTAAAATTGCTCCTAAGATAGGGCTGTGGGTTCATCTGGACTCTAGCTAGGGCCAAGGCATTTAGAGGGTTAGGGTCTCCTAGCTATATACCAGCTTGAGTAATCATCGGATAGGCAATGTGAACCCCAATGCATACTTTTCAAGCAAACTGTCACCGATGAAAGCCAACTCTCTCATAACAAAGTAAAAACTGCTTGTCTTATAGTGCTTGCTATGTACCAGGCAGTGTGTTAAATGCTTTACATACATTATCTCATTTAAATGTCAATACAACCCATAAAAAGTGGATGCTATTATTATCCCCTTTTTACAGATAAAAAAAACTGAAGCTTAGAGGAGTGAATTTATTTACCTAAGGTTACATAGTTTGTAAATGTTGAGTGTATATTCAAACTCAAGTAGAAGGATTTCAAGCCCACTGTCTTTCTTTTTTTTTTTAAGATTTTATTTATTTATTTGAGAGAGAGAGAGAAAGAATGAGTGGGGTGGGGAGGGGCAGAGGGAGAAAGAGAAGCAGACTCCCTGATGACACGGGTCTCCATCCCAGGACCCCGGGATCATGACCTGAGCCCAAGGCAGACGCTTAACTGACTGAGCCCCTCAGGCGCCCCTGAGCCTGCTTTCTTTGTTATGCTACCTCTCCAGTGTAGATCCACCTCCACAGAGTGGTACACTTTATTCATGAAACTCATCATTGGAGTCTACAAATGGGAGCAATCAAGGGGTATAAATGGCATTGGAGGCTTAGAGACATAGTCCTGAGGAGTCTGATATACAACTGCTGTAACACATACTAGTTGTGAATTTCAAAGAAGCTCAGCCAGAGCAAGGGGCTCTTCCTCCCAGTAGTTTGTTTCATTTGCTAGGATATGTTGAGCCAGGTATTGTTATGAGTACAATATATCAGGTGAAACTTTTCAAATAAAGGATCTTGACTGGCCCCTTTACCTTATCAGCATCATCTGGACTTATTGCAGACTCAGAGACCAGTCTCTTACTCAGTTCAGGGTTTATGAGATTATTTACCTTATTTTCTTCTGCAGCCTAGGTCACACAGCTCATCAATAGCAGAGCAGAATTTAGACACAGATCTGTTGGACTCCAGAGTGCACATTTAGTTACTATACTATACCATCTCCACCCCCATCTTAGATTACTCTAACATGGTGGCCAAGTATTCCACTCTTCCTGGGACTATCCTAATTCCCATGTTTGATTTCATTATTCCTACAAACCATTAGAAGATTCCCCCAAGTCCACTATTTTTACATCCAAAGTTTACTTTGAAATGCCCCATCCACCCAGAAGCAGCACTCAAGTCCTATGTGAGATCAGGTGTCCCGATCATGTTTTTAATATGATTACTTTTTTGACATGAGTCTTTACGCCTCAGGCAGGTCCCATCTTCCAAGACTTATGGACTGCTGACATACTCTTTTAATGTGTTCATGAAAAGGGCCTCCAGGGACACATGTGTGGCTCAGTCAGTTAAGCGTCTGCCTTCGGCTCAGGTCATGATCTTAGGGGCATGGGATCGAGGCCTACATCGGGCTCTCTGTTCAGCGGGGAGTCTGCTTCTCCCTCTCCCTCTGCCCCTCCCCTTGCTCATGTTCTCTCTCTCTCTCAAATAAATAAATAAATAAAACCTAAAAAAGAAAAAGAAAAAAGCCTCCAGCGCAATGGTTCATTTTAACAGTGGTCTTCTGTAGGCAATAATGCTAAGACATGTCAAAGGGAGCAGATTACTGTGGCCAAGGTCTGGACTGGGAATCAAGGGACTTGTGTTCTAGTCCTAGCCCTTTCTCTGACTGACTATTTCAACCTGGGCAAGTCATTTGAACACTTTGGACTGTCAAGTGAGAAATTAATGAGTAGTTAGGAAAGTGATAACAGCTGTTTTTCTCCAACTGCTAAAATGCGGCTAGCAAGCTATAGGCAAGATTGTCCAGCCCTGTTTACAGCCTCCAGGATAGCTGATCCACAGCATGGACTCCTCTTCTCAGGCCCTCACAAGGAGCAGTGTTATGGGATGCAATGCTAAGTGCTAGAGTACCTGGCCATAGTAACTTCTGTAGTGAATTTGGGTAAGTTTTTGTTAGGGCTGCATATCTAGAATGTGACCACCCAAAATGGTCTCTAACCACTTGTGTAGTCCGTTCAAACACATGTTTGCTAATATGCACAGAGCAGGTGTTGAAGTTACCTATTAAATAAGTTTTAGACAGCAGGGATTATTTAGTGCTAATACTTGTTAACAAATGTCCCAAGACGTTATGAAAGTTGATACTATATTTTTATGCAAAAGGCAGAAGAAGGTGGAACAATATATTAAATCTGTTCACTGTCTTCTGTCAAGACCTCTTCCCAATACCTCTCTGTAGGCTGAGAAACAGGTCTACTTCCCTGACCACAGTGACTAGACAAATACTAGGGCACAAGGGTGGGAAGGAGTGCTGAATCTGATAGATCACCACAGTGTCTCCTTGGATCTGTTGACTACAACTCTGGGGCTGTACAGCTATTAGGGAAACATGACTTCACTTCCTACATCCGAGAGGTTGGTTTGGATGCTGATTAATTTGATGTCAATGAATAAATATTTGTTGGATGAATGTTAATGTTAACAGGCCAGAGACCAAATGCAGGGTTGTTTTGAGTTAGAGGAGTCAGAAGGAAGAATGCCCTAAAGTTCTTGCCACCTGCTGATGTGGCTTTCAGATGTCCCAGAAGGGCTGCTTAGGGCTGTCAGGTGTTACCGAATAAGTGCTTGTCCATGTATCACAACTTGTATGATGTTTCGAAGTTGGCAGTAGTTAGACTGAACAGAAACATAAGCTGTAAATCTAAAGGTACTTATTCACAAAAGAGAACAAATCCATTGAAACCAGTGGCCTTTACGTTCCCCAGGCTTTCACTCCTCTCAGCTTCTTATCGGAGGAGGCCCGCCCTTCCCAGTTCAAAGTCCTATCCCTCCAGGAAGTTACTCAAACTCCCTACCCCACATAATCCTGTAGTTTGTTCCCTAGTGGAATATAGCATGTCTCATAATCTGCCTATTATTTTTGTGACTTCTGCATGTGTCTGTCTCCTTCTTGAGATCGTGAAACCTTGAGAAGAATGCATGTTTTATACATTTTACAGGCTATCATTTGCACTTGGTAGATGCTTAACAGATTAAACAATATTTTAATTGAAGTGTAGTTGACATAATATTATAGCGAACAGGTGTTTGTCGAATCAAAATGGGAGGACAAGAAGTGTGCAATAAAACAGATGAGAAGAGATGAATAATTTTCATAGGTGGTAGGGCCCTTAATAAAAGGGCTTCAAAGAGCTGAGAGGATGGCAGAAAGGAATCAGCCTGGACACTATAATCTGAAGAAAGGTTGCTTCAACTGAAGAGAGTGGCTAATTTAGAAAAGCAGGCCTCAAAGGAACAAATATTGGCAATGTGCATTTACAACTGTCCACTGGAGAGAAAAACTAAATTTGGACTTTGTAAACTTTTTGCCAGTCGAGAGATTTCCTCTGTTACAAGGCAGAGATAGTTTATCTGGCTATCTCAAAATCCAGCTGAAATATCTCTTAGGGATTGGTCAGTGGCTCTCTAACTGGGACAGAATCAAATTGGGCCCAATAAATATAAAGTATGTATATGAAATTCAGGTGTGGCAGGGGCTTTCCTTATTAAACTGCAGTGGGGTAGGAAGTTACTCTCTCTCCATCTGGGGAATCACTCTAGACCAGTGGTTTTCAAAATGTGGTCCCAGGATCAGAGATCAGAATCAACATTACCTGAGCAATACTTGTTAGAAATGCAAATTCTTTGGTCCTATCCTAGATCTACTGAATGAGAAATTTTCAAGGGGTGTGGAGGGTGGTGAGCAGCAACCCCAGTTTTAACCAGGGGTTATTAAACTTCAGCATATGTCAAAATCACCTGAAAAGCCTGTTAAAACACCAGTTGCAAGACCTTGCCCCCAGGGTTTGGAAATGGAGACCCCAGGGCCCATTCCACTTGTCAAGATTAGTGCTTCTCAATGTTTAATGTGAGTGGGAATAATCTGGGAATCTTGTTAAATTATAGTTTGTGATTCATAGGTCAGGGGTGGAGGCTGAGAGTCTGTGTTTCTAACAAGGTGATGCAGATGATGGTGGTCCACAGCCCATAGTTTCATTAGCAAGACCCTCGCGCAGAGGTTCCCAAACTTGTCTGCACATTAGTATCATCTAGGGAGCTTTAAAAATTACTGGGGTCCGGGTCCTACTCTGGAGACTGTGATTTAATTGGTCTGGGGTGTGGCCTGGGTTATGGAATTTTTAAAAAAAGATTTTATTTATTTACTTATTTATTTATTTGAGAGAGAGAGAGAAGGAGAGACAGCATGAGTGTGGGGTGGGGAAGAGTAGAGGGAGGGAGAGAGAGAATCTCAAGTAGACTCCCTGCTGAGAGCAGAGCCTGCCACTGGGTTGGATCTCATAACCCTGAGATCATGACCTGAGCCAAAACCAAGAGTTGGAGGCTTAACCAACTGAGCCACCCAGGTGCCCCCGGGGTTATTGAATTTTTAAAATATCTCCAGTGGTTCCAGTGTTTAGGCTTTGCTGGCCTTGAATTTCTTTGTTGCTACAGCTAACTGGAAAGTAAACTCTAGATCTTCCTAGTAAATCAGGAAGTGGGGGTCCCTGTTGCTATTCTTCCTGCATCATTAGTGTTCTCTGATCTGAGGCTTCAATGCTCACTGGATTAAGTTGGAAGGGCTTGCATATCCTATTCTTTCACTGGTAGGGCAGATAGTTCCCACAGAGAGCTACAGACGAGGAGGCCTTGAGGTGGGACAATTATCTAAGGTATCCCCCTTGTTCCAAGGGGAGGAAGCCTTGGAGATTTAGGCCTTCAGAAGGAAGTCATATGTGCAATCCACTCTTTTCCTCTCTTAAATATGTCACCATTCCAGTCTCCTTGCAGGACCTCTTCTTTCCTGTTTCCTGTTTTTTTGCTTGTTTTGTCTTTTTTTAGAGAGAGAGAGCTTGGGCATAAGGAGGGCGGGGACGGGCAGAGAGAAAATGTTAAGCAGGCTCAATGCCCAGTATAGACCCCGACCCAGGGCTCCATCTCATGATCCTGAGATCATGACCTGAATGAAGTTAAAAGAGTCGGAGGCTTAACCGACTGAGCCTCCCAGGGCCCCATGGGTTTCCTAGATCTGGTGTTCCTTCACCAAACTCTTCTCTTTCCCCTATAGACGGACCTCCAATGAGCAGTAATGCACCTAGGGAGTGGATTCAAAAATTTGTGGAGGCTTTTTTTCTCTCATAATTATTAGAGTTATCTGTAGACATTTAATGGGCAGGATTAATGTCTAGCCAAGATTGCTAGACATTCAGCAACTGTGCAGGGCCCTCCCACATAATAAGGGACATGCCTACATCACTGACAACTTTGAATGATTTGCCAGTCACTCATGTAGTTGAAAACTCATTGTAATTAGGGATCTGATTTTTAAATATAATCATAAGGCATTTTATATAAGGTTTAATATATCCTGAGCTTTCCAGGAATGCCACTACTATAAATATTATGGGATGATCACACCTTGTTTTTTCTAAAATTTGCCAGAAATTATTTGTCATTTTGGAAAATCATGCCACATCAGCACCTCTATTCATGGTATTTGAATCACCATTGTAACATCCCCATATCATGCTGCATTTGTAGTTGTTACAGTCAAGGTAATTTTATATAGAGCTGCATGTATCTGAGTACCACATTGTCTTCTTGAATGTTGTGCCCAAATATTTACATATATAAACACATAGTGTTTTATTTATTTTTTTAAAAGATTTTATTTATTCATTTGAGAGAGAGAGAGAGAGAGAGACAGAACACAAGCAGGGGGAGAGGCAGAGGGAGAGGGAGAAGCAGACTCCCTGCTGAGCTGGGAGCTGGAGCCTTGGGCACTGAGAGATCATAACCTGAGCCAAAGGCAGATGCTTAACCTTCTGAGCCATCAAGCGCCCCCACATAGTGTTTTATAATAAATCATCTTCCTTCTATTCTCTTTAGACATTTTATAAATTTTTAAATTGTGTGTGTAGGTAAAATACATTTTTTATACATTGTAGTTCAGCATTATAAAGGTGGCATAAAAATATTTGTTATAAGAAGGGCGTGTTGCTGGGGCGCCTGGGTGGCCCAGTCGTTAAGCGTCTGCCTTCAGCTCAGGTCATGATCCCAGAGTCCTGGGATCGAGCCCCGCATCGGGCTCCCTGCTCGGCGGGAAGCCTGCTTCTCCCTCTCCCCCTCCCTCTGCTTGTGTTCCCTCTCTCGCTGTGTCTCTGTCAAATGAATAAATAAAAAAATCTTTTTTTTTTTAAAAAAAGAAGGGCGTGTTGGGACTGATAAGGCAGGTAGCAAGGGAAGCATCTAAGGAAAGAAACTGGAATCTGGCTCAATAATTTGAGAAGATAGGATGCCCCCAAGTCGGAGCTGAAGCTCAGGTGTTTACCTGAGAACGAAGGGTACCTCCCTAAGGAAGGGATATTTTCCAGAAGACAGATAATCTGTTTTACCCAAGGTAAGCATATTTCTCCTGCAACTATCTGTTTGGCTCTGCTCTTTATGAAATGTACTAGCAATACCATCCTAAAGGTCACTTGTCTCTTTCCAGAGCCTGGTCCTACCTTCTGGGAAAAATTCTGCTTAGCCTTTCAGGATGGCTCCAAATAGATTGTTTGTAATCCACGGCTCTCTCCCAGGTGGACATTGGCACGCTCGCAGTTCCCTCTGCCTTCATTATTCCGTTATCTACACCTGCTTACAGGCCACTGCCTTTCACCTGGTTACAGACCATTAGACTTTCTCTCACCTTTTATTTCCACTTTCACCAAGTAACTTTAGGAGGAACTAAGAGTCCAACTATCTTTGACACCAAGAGTAAAGGATCCCAGATAGGTAGAGAACATGCCAAAATCCTTCCCAAGAAACGGAGTTTGAAAATGCAACAGGAGAAAGGAGGCGGGGGTTGGGGGTGGGGAGGAGGGACGGGAGTGGGGCGGGGACTAAACTCAGGCCCCGGAGAGGCTGCAGCGTCCTCCACGAGTTCTGATCCCGGCCGGCAGCTCAGTTCCCCGCGGCCCGGTGCTCGCCGCGTTTCCGCCCGTGCGCCGTCCCCTCACCGCTCCCCGCCCCCCGCCCGCTCCTCCTCCGGCTTCCACTCCGCCCACTGGCGGAGCCGAGAGCCGGGCCCCGGCTTCCTGCTGCCGAGAACCGTCAGCCCCGTCTTCAGCCCCGTGGGTTCCGGGGACGGTCCGGGTGCAGGTAGAAGCTGGCGCGGGCCCTGGGTCCGGGGCGCTGGGCTCGGCAGCGGGGAGCCGGCGGGAAGGGCCTAGCGCGGCCACTTGGGACGCTCGGGAGAGTCGGGAGGGCCTAGCGCCGGCGGCGAGCCTCTGCCCGCCGCGTCCTCCGGGCTGCTCGGGACGGGGTGTGGGTGTGAAAGGAAAAGTGCGGGAGCCGGCGGAGACCGTGAGGGAGAGGCAGGGGCGGGGGATGCAAGGACACGGAAAGAGACCAGTGAGAATGAGTCACTCCTCTGCTCTGTGTGCTCCTTGGAAGGGAGAGTGGCTGCCAGTACCGAGCAGTAGGTGGTGCGCGCACTGCTTCT
The DNA here is from genome assembly GCF_054177405.1 of Leptonychotes weddellii. NCBI lineage: Eukaryota > Metazoa > Chordata > Mammalia > Carnivora > Phocidae > Leptonychotes > Leptonychotes weddellii. The sequence goes on from NC_138377.1 coordinate 66,638,976, forward strand.
AATAACGGGGTGTGCTGAGGCAGGAGAGTATCAGCCCGCTTAAAAGCGGCTGTAGATGTGTTAACCCGGCAAGGTCTCCAAGATATACTAAGTGCAGAATAGTGTCTAAAGCGTGGTCCTCTTTGTGTAATGCAAAAAAAAAAAAAAAAAAAAAAAGCGGGGGGATAAACTTGTATATGTAGAGAAAAGTGTCTGAAACTGTTCCTTCAGAACTGTTAGCAGTGATCATCTCTGGAGAATGGAACTGGAGATGGGATTTTTACTTTTCGTTTGTAGTCCAGCTGAATCTCCCTTCACAAACTCCAGGGTGCAAAAAAAATATTTCACTGTATTTTTATGTTAACTTAGTTTTTATTGTAAGACTCTTTAAAAATTTATTATTTTTAAAAGATTTTATTTATTTGTCAGAGAAAGAGAGAAAATAAGCAGGGGGACCAGTAGGCAGAGGGAGAAGCAGACTCCCTGCTGAGCAAGGAGACTGACGGAGGGACTGGATCCCAGGACCCTGGGATCATGACCTGAGCCAAAGGCAGACGCCCAACAGACCGAGCCACTCAGACGTCCCTATCGTAAGACTTTTTATTTTGCTTTGATATATCTTGAGTCAGTTCTGAGATTTCCCGCTCCTTTCCCTAGGAGCTTATATAGTGCAAAGACCCGAGGGAAGTGTGTAGGCACAGAGGCCATCATTCTTGATGTAATTTGTTCACACTGATGCACTAGTGTCTGGTGAGATATCATTGTCTTTTCTAGTTTTGGATTGTCAATCTACTCAAGTCTTCTTGGAAGTATTCTGCATTCTTGTCCCTCAGCTCTTGTATATTAAGATCTAAGTGATTGACTTAACAACGTACTTATTCCTAAAATACTTAAACATAAATAGGAGATAAGCACTTGTCCAAATAAGTAAATACATTCCTAATGATATAAATTTAAGCATTTTCTCAGGCAGAGGTTCTTAATTTGCAGTTAATGGGGATTCTAGGAGATCCATGAATGGATTCCCTGAAAATGGCGTGCAAAATGGTATATACTCATGTTTTTCTGTGAAAAAGTTATACAGCTTTCACCAGATTCTCAAAAGCCTTTAAACCCCACTGACAAGGCATTATAGAAAAAATGGTGAACAAGGTGAAAAGGGTCTCTGTCCTCAGGAACTTATAGTCTGGTGGGGGAAAGACAAACAGGCAATTACAATGTAAGGAATGTGTTCTGTGATAGAGGAGGTTTGCTGTTGGTGAGAACATAGAGAGAGCCATGTATATTAGACTAGGGCTGCCTGTCAGCAAAGGCTCCTTGGAGGAACTGACTATTAAATGGAGGCCTGCAGAGTGGCAGGAAAGTAGAATTTGGACTGCTAAAGGAGGGGCTGGGGAAGGAAGTGCTCTTGGTAGAAGGAAGAATGTTTTAGGCATCTGCCTGTGTAAAGATCCAAAGTCAAGAGATACCTTGGCAATTCATAAACTTAAAAGAGTGTGTATGACTGCAGTTTAATGGGAGTAGCAGTAAGAGATGAGGCTGGGAGAGGATCAAAAGCCAGGTTATGTGTGTGATGCTGGCCATGCGGAGGTGAACCAGACAGAGGAGCTCCCTGACCCTCAGGGAGTTTTATTTTAGTAAGGAGAAACAGGACACAAGTAGGCAAGTAAGCAAACAAAATAATTTTTTTATCATGGTAAAATAAACAAGGTGATGTAGTAAATGGTGGCTGGGGTATATATTGAGGAGCTGCTTTAGACAGATCTATATACTGTGTGCCACATGGATAGGAGGGTTTCAACAAAGGTAGTGGCCAGCAGAAGGGAGAGAATTGGATAGATTTGAGAGACATTGAGGGAGTAGAATCAATAGGATTTGGTAGTTTACTGGATGATAATAACAAATAACAATAGCTTCCATTTATTGAACACTTACTAATTACCAGGCACTGTTCTAAATGCTTAATACATTTTTATTTATTCCTATAACAACTCTATGAGGTAGGCATTTATCTCAATTTTGTGGATGAGGAAACTGAGGCACAGAGAGTTTAAGTAACCAGCCCAAGTAGATTCAGCGTCCCATCAGGATTCAAACTCAAGTCTATTTCACTCCATATCCCTGTAAGCAGAGTAGGGAAAGGAGAGGGAATAGAGTTGAGGAAGAGTGGGAGAAAGAGGATACATTTGGGGTCTGGAGTTTTGAGTATCTTTCAGTCTTCCAAGTGGAGATGTCCAGTAGGCAAATGGATAAATGAATATGAAGCTCAGATGAGATCTAGGTCAAAGAATAAATTTATGAGTTGTCAGCACAGAAATGTTATTTGGCACCTATCCTGGGAAAGTATACAGGATTAGAATAGAATTCTAAGGAGCTTCAGCATTCAAGCGATGGTGGGAAAGAGCCTTCATGAAGAGGGGGTCAGAGATATGAGGGAAACCAAGACAGTGGCACCAAGGCAGCCAAAGAGAAAAGAGAGTTTCAATGAAAGAGTGAGCAACAGTGTCATGTTCTGCTTGAGAAGTGAGGTAAGATAAGGGCCAAGATGTGCCTGTTCTCATAGTAACAAGAATTCCATTGGTTAACCAAGAGGACAGCTTTGGAGGAATAGGGGGGACAGAATCCCATTTAGTTGGTTGAACAGTGAGTAGGAGGCAAGGAAGTTGAGGCTGGTGAATATAGACGTCTTGATCAAAATATTTGTTTCTCTAGAGCTAAGAATCTAGAATCTATACTTAGAATCTATACTTAGTTGGAATCACACTAACAGCCCTAGGAGGCTCCTTTACCCCTTCATGAGGAGACCCGCCCCTTTCGTCTCCAGCACTTTTTTTTTTTTTTAAACTTCTCTGCTCTTCGGCTTCTGCCTTATCTTTTCCTTACTCCTCTCACTTAGAATGCTCCCTGCATTCTCTCTGTATAATATTTTCTGAATACATCCTTAGAATGAACCCACTCCTAGAAAAAGAAATATTGGTTGTTCCCTGTCTGCAGGTTACTGACATTACCAGGAGGACTATGGGAAACACATGCTCCCAGTGCAAACACACTCCAGTGTACCCAGGAGCTCATGACCTGTCTTTCTCTCCTTCTAGGCATATACTGGTTGGGGTCCAGCTATGGAGAAACTCCATGGGCATGCGTCTGCCCACCCGGACATCCTCTCCTTAGATAACCAGTGCCTGGCCACACTTCCGGACCTGAAGACCATGGAGAAGCCACATGGGCATGTGTCTGCCCACCCAGACATCCTCTCCTTAGAAAACCGGTGCCTGGCCACACTCTCTGTTCTAAGAAGTACTGTGTCTACCAGCCCCTTGCTTCACTGTCTCCAGAGAGCTCACCTGGTACAAGCTGATCTGCGTAGCCTGAACATCAGCAACTGCCCACTCTCTGAGCCTCCAACCTGGAGGGCCCAGGGCCTCTCTGAGGAGCGAGGCTGTCCCAGCCGCCCCAGGGCCTTGAAATCCGTCTCTGCCACAGAGAGAGCTCCTGAAACAGCTTTGGTAATAGCTCCAGGCACTCATCCTGACTCCACCCATGTCTGTTGGACGCCCTAGTCCCTAGCCTTTGGTGCCACAGTTTACCCTCTGTGCTGCTCTGTGTCTCTATAACTTCTGTCCTCAGAGCTTCTTCCTGAGGTGCCCTTGACTCTTGGGCTGTCTTCTTCAGCGTCATTACTTTTATTGCATATCAAGTTCAGATATTCTGGACAATAGAGCCAAAACAGGCCCTGTCCTTAGAAAGCGTCTGCTCAGGAGCAGGGGCAGCATGGTGTTGCAGTAGCAGCCCATCAAGCGCTTTTATCAAGCAGGAGATGCATCTGCTATACCGGGCCCACTTCCCTGTATGTACACGTGTAAACGTATGTCCACTTGTACACGTCTATACAAGCACACTTAGCACACAGGGCAGAATCAGTAGACAAACGCACTTTCCTTCTGTATGGACTTGGGATTCAGACTGAGGCAAAGGCTATACTGTCTCAGCCAACCATAAACCATACAACCTTGGCCAAGACTTAAGCTTTTGAAGCTTTGATTTCTTCCCCTTTAAAATGTGGTCGATGAAAATCTATCTCAGAGGGTCATTGTCAGGATTACTAGTGCCATCTTACATTTATTTAGGGCTTTGCGATTTGCAAAGAGCCATATATATATATTACCCGTTTAGTCTTCTAATGGCACCATTAAGTAGGTAGTAGGAAGTGAAGAAGCTGAGACTCAGAAGTTAAGCAGCTCACGGTTGCTAGGGGATTGATCTGGGACTTGGCCCTTTTTCTTCTGAACCCGGAATATCTTAATAGTATCATAGGAGGTGTGTTGTGAGGGGCCCCAGGCTCCTAGGCTGTGGCATCAATAAGGAGATGACAGCAGGGGAAGATCCCAGAGCGTCTGAGCGAAGGCTCAGAAGGTTGAGTTGGGTGTGTGTGACAGTGAGGTGTCACTCCGTCAGCCAGGAGAGTTGGATGCTGGCATGTGAAGGGGGAGGGAGGAGGAGTTTCGGTGCTGGAAGACAGATGTAGACTCTTCCTGTGCCTGGGATCTGCCTTCAGATCTGTCTATGTTTGAGAGATCTGCCTTCGGATATGTCAATGTGATTAATAACTGCCACTGTCCTCAGGGTCATTGTTCCTCTTCAGAAGAGAAAATGCCAGAAGAGAAGGAATGGGTAGAGGTTCAAATGCCTTTTTATAATCTAAGCTTGGGAGAGGAGGAAAAGGTAGAGGAGCCTGTCCTGAAGCTCACTGCTGGGGACTCTGAATCTCATCCTGGGCCCACTGACCAGGCCCTTAAGGACAAGAAGGTAAAAGTTCCAGAGTTGGGGAGAGGTTGATGATGGTGGAGAGCAGGGTGTGAGGTGGTGTGGAGGGGTGGTGACCAAAGGCTGAACCAGATCCCCTCCACAGATGGAAGGGGAAGGAGGGGGCATCACCCAGCTCTTATTTCTCACTCCCTAATCACCTTTTCTAACCTTGCAGTTGGACAAACATCTTTCTGAATGTGGGGTCATTTCTCTCTGCTCTTGATTTCATAAATCGGCCTGAGTGGGTGCCTTGAGTTGGTCCTCATTACCTCTTTCATCCTTTCTCCCCTCTCTTTCCTGATTCTCAGATGGTTCTCATAAGCTTGCTGTGTTCCACTCTGACATCAAAGGTAAACATAGAAGATGCAGCTGACCCGACTTCAGGTACTCTCTTTGAAGTCTGTAGTGAACTTGCCCCCTTGGAGCCTGAGTTCATCCTTAAGGTACTGTGGTGTGAAGGAGGGGATGGATGGGAATGGGAAGCTGGGAGGTAGGAACTGTGGCCATGGTGTGGGAGGGGGGTGGTGGCCAGCTTGGTGGGAAGGGAGTAGGATCTCTGGGTGAGTCTGAGGGCTAGTCCCTGGGGTTCTCTGAGGAGCAGGGGAAGATGAGATTGGGAAAGAATATACTAGGGCTCATTTGTTTAGTAAGTACACAGGCTAAGTACACAAAGCTAGGCCTTGAGGGTCATTTCAACAGATATAATGAAACTTGGCTCTGGCTCTTTTTTTTTTTAAAGATTTTATTTATTTATTTGACAGAGAGGGAACACAAGCAGGGGGAGTGGGAGAGGGAGAAGCAGGCTTCCTGTGGAGCAGGGAGCCCGATGCGGGGCTCGATCCCAGGACCTGGGATCATGACCTGAGGCGAAGGCAGACGCTTAACGGCTGAGCCACCCAGGCGCCCCTTGGCTCTGGCTCTTAAGGAGCTTATGATATTGTTAGGGAAGCAGAACACTCCCAAGTATCACATAAATGCAAACGGAGTAGTAGGCAGTGAATGTTTCAGAAGCAGAGAAATGGTGGGGGAGTGTTTTCTATGAAGCTTTGGAAGATGGCAGGTTTAATCAGCAGTTTGAACCCTGGGTAATTTTCAATAGACCTTGATGGTGGGAAGCCTTCTACGTACCTGGTTGACTTGGGAGGTGATCAGTAGACTCAGAAGAAGCCATGATGCAAAGGTGGATAAGGGCTAGATTATGGAGGATGTAGCGTGCCAAGCCAGGAGGCTTGCACTTTCTATTTTATAGACAATGTGAAGGGGTCAGAGAAGGTTTTATGCAGGCGGATTAGGCGAGCAAGTTAGTTTAGGACATGATGCTATGGGACAAGTGGCTGAGATGCCAACTGTCCCCACCCTGTGCCCTAGGCATCTCTGTACGCCAGGCAGCAGCTGAACAGCCGGACTGTGGCCAACAAAGTGTTGGCCATTGCTGCCTTCTTGCCACTCTGCCGCCCCCACCTGCGACGCTATTTCTGTGCCGTTGTCCAGCTGCCTTCTGATTGGATCCAGGTAGCCGAGTTCTACCAGGTATGGCACTCTGTGCCCTGACCTTTGGCTCTCACTGCTTGCCTCTCCTTTGCTCATTGCATCCCTGTGGAAAATTCTCATCTAGTTTCGCCTCCCCTCAGCTGTCTTCAGCTTTGCTTCCCAGACAGGACAGCTTCTCCCCGGATCGGGTTGGGTTGCCCAGTAGGGAGAAGGTGACTGAGAAGAGCTGGACCACAGTTGGAGAAAAATTGGTCTTATTCGTGTTTACGATGTAGGAGATGAGAATCGGAGAAGTCTGCCAACTGGCCCAGGATCATGGAAATGATCACTTTAGAGCTGGGGCTGGAAACCACCTCCTTCTTCTGTGCTTTCATTTAACCCCATCAAGTGGTCTGGCCTTGTTTTAGAAGGTTGGTTTGTGTCTCACTCCTGATGGTCTTTCCTTCCTCTCTGGTAGAACCTGGCTGGAGGAGAGGAGGACAAGCTGGCGCCCCTGCCTGCCTGCCTGCGTGCTGCCATGACTGACAAATTTGCCCAGTTTGATGAGTACCAGCTGGCTAAGTACAACCCTCGGAAGCACCGGGCCAAGAGACGCCCCCGCCCGCCTCCCCGCCCTCCAGTCAGTCCCTGCTCAACCTGGTCATTCACAGGCCAGGCCCCTTGTCTCTGGAAAGGCGGGGTGGGGGGGGCGGTCAAAGGAACATGCTGACCCTGGGGGATCCCACACTAAGCATCTGACATGTTCCTTCCACCAGAAATAAAGGAGAGAAAGGCAGAGGAGCCGAGTAGAGCTCAGGAGGCAGAGAGGGCAGGGCCTACCTCTTTCTTGGCTGGCTTCCTTTTTGGTAGAGAGGGGCTTTTGGAACTATTGGAATGGCTCTCTCCAAGGACGAGTTCCTTTTCCCATTTTGAAATTGCTTCTCCTGTCCCTACAGAAGACAGGGCGCCCATTTTCTGAGACACAAAAATATTTGCCGAGGTACCTTAGGCCTCTTAAAGATGAACAGAAGAAGGTGAGTGCCTTGTTCTGGGGTTCCATATGTGCATGTAAAACCTTTTCTGAGCTGATATTTAGACATGGAATTCCATTTGGTTTAGAAATACTAATGGCTGGGGCGCCTGGGTGACTCAGTCAGTTAAGCGGCTGCCTTCGGCTCAGGTCATGATCCCAGGGTCCTGGGATCGAGCCCCGCATCGGGCTCCCTGCTCTGCGGGAAGCCTGCTTCTCCCTCTCCCACTCCCCCTGCTTGTGTTCCCTCTCTCGCTGTCTCTCTCACTGTCAAATAAATAAAATCTTAAAAAAAAAAAAAAAAAAAAGAAATACTAATGGTGTGGTACGCACATGCCAATTTCCTACCTGGGGATTTCTCAGTTGTGATTGTGGGGTCAGGTTTGAGAGCACTGGGAAAGGCTCCTTTTATTTCCCATTTTGCTCGCCTTGGTATTTACTGACAGGTGGCATGTCCAGCTGAATAAGTGAGTTAAAAATGTATGAAATAGGAGCACGTGGGTGGCTCAGTTGCTTAAGCATCTGACTCTTGATTTGGCTCAGGTCATGATCTTGAGGTCATGGGATCGAGCCCCGTGTGTTGGGCTCCTCACACAGCAGGGAGTCTTCTTTTTTTTTTTTGAAGATTTTATTTATTTATTTGACAGAGAGACAGCGAGAGAGGGAATGCAAGCAGGGGGAGTGGGAGAGGGAGAAGCAGGCTTCCCGTCGAGCAGGGAGCCCGATGTGGGGTTCGATCCCAGAACCCTGGGATCATGACCTGAGCCGGAGGCAGACGCTTAACGACTGAGCCACCCAGGCGCCCCAGCAGGGAGTCTTCTTGAGGTTCTCTCTCCTTCTCCCTCTGCTCCCCGCCCACCCCTGCACATACACACACTCTCTCAAATAAATAAATAAATAAAGTATGAAATATCTACCTTCCATAGGAGGTTTTAAAACCGAACCAAACCTTTTGCATTAATGACAAATAAGGCACTGCACTTTGTGGTTAAGAGCATAGAATCAGGATTTAGACCTGGGTTTAAATCCCCCCACCAGCACCACTTGCTGGCTCTGCAACCTTAGCCAAATGACTTACCCTGTCTTACCTCAGTTTCCTCAGATATAAAATGGAGATAATAGCAGCACCTCATTGGGTACTTCATTGGGTTTTTGCGAGGATTAAATCAGTTATTGAATTTAGAGTACTTTTTTTTTTAAGATTTTATTTTTGTTAGAGAGACAGAGAGAGAGAGAGAGCATGAGTTGGGAGCAGAGGGAAAGGGAGAAGCAGACTCCCTGCTGAGCAGGAAGCCCAATGCGGGACTTGATGCCAGGACCCCGGGATCATGACCGGAGCCACCCAGGCTCCCTGCATTTAAAGTATTTCTAACAATACCTGGCACTTAATAAGTGTTAGCTATCACCAACATCATTATCATTAAAATAGATTATTAGGAAAATAATATGGTGGTGTTACAAGAGAACACATTCTCAGTTGGTCAACTGATCTTTTCTCTTCATCCTAATAATATATCCCAAACTTAGCTCTTCTGCCATAGAAGATTCTACCATGGAAGATACCATAGAAAGCCAACTTCTTTCAGTTTTTTCACTCCTCACAGCTTGCATTGTGCTGATACCTCCATTTATCTCCTCCTCCAAGTCTCAGTGATTTAAATAAAAGCTGCTTTTCCTTTCCCTCCCTCTAAGAACAAGATGTTCTCTGTTCATTCCATCCCCATCTTGTTTTTCACAAGCCAATTATCCCATGTTAACTATTGATAGTTCAATCTTGTGTACATGAAACACAGTGACCCCAAAGAGCTGCTATGGTATGCTCACTGCAGGAGCGCTTGTTGCTCCCTGGGGGAGACTTTTGCCCCCTATTCCTGCTCTTTGCCCACATCTACTTTGGGGGAAGAAATTACCTCATAGGTATAGGAGGTCTGCGGTTCTGATTTCTGGAGCAAGTGACTATGGTTGTAGATTAAATGACCGCTGTGGAACTTGGGGGATATTTCCACAGTTTGAGGAGACCTACAATGCAGTGCCAGAGAAAAAGAAGCAGCCGAGGTTCACTCTCAAGAAGTTAGTACGGCGACTGCACATCCGGGAGCCTGCTCAGCACGTCCAAGCCTTGCTGGGCTACAGGTGAGAAGACACACCCTGAACACCCCTTCCACCTGGGTGACCCCGTGGCTTTTCAGCCTCCACGGCCCTGGCGCCTGTAGTTCTGACCCCAGCAACATTAGGGGCAAGCCCTGGCTTTGACTGACTGACCTTTCCTTTTCTGAGTTATTTTCAGCTGGCTTTGAAATGATAAGCTTTTCCTCTTCTTTCCCAGGTACCCCTCCAACCTACAAATGTTTTCTCGAAGTCGCCTCCCTGGGCCATGGGATTCTAGCAGAGCTGGGAAGCGGATGAAGCTTCCTCGGCCAGAGACCTGGGAGCGGGAGCTGAGCCTGCGGGGGAACAAAGCGTCTGTCTGGGAGGATCTCATTGGTAGAGTAACTTTGATCATATATTCCCTTCCTCTCTTCCCCATTCACACCTCTACATGTTGGACCCTGACTTAATTTCCATGGCATGATACAGTTATTCTCTTGCCTGGTGGTTGCCTCACTGAAAGTGACTGGATTTGTGAGGTTTGCCGTCGACCACGCCCAAGTGGACCGGTGGTGCCCGCTTTGAGTGGCTCTGGCATCATAGGGAGATCATTATTCCCGATGTGGGTAGGTGATGCACAAGCCTTGATGCACACAGGACAAAAGTGGTACCTTCTCTCTGATTTCACCTGTATCATACTGGGTAAGTCATCCAATCAAGGGAGGACTGGCATATTGGAATCTCCGCAGGAACCCGTAGTTAGGACATGGACATTTTAGGTAATTTGCCCATACTGATAAAGAGAAAAAAAAAATTAAATTGGGAGGCCCAAGTTATTTCAGTCTTCTGTTTGTCTCTTTTTGTTGTTGTTGTTAATTTATTTTTAACTCTACAAGGCTCTTTCTGTTCTGTCTTTTTTTATGTCCTCTTTCATCTTTGAAAATTTCAAGTCAAGTTCTGTCTGTTGAAAAACATCTTGCTGTAGAGTTTGTGACTTTCAGAAGCCCCAGTTTGTTTTTTGTTTTTTTTTTTAAATCTCTTTCTCTGCGAACTGCCACGTGCGGATTGTGCTCAGGGCAGCCTGAATTCTCAGCTGCTTATCTGTCACTGCCCTCACTCTGTGGTTGTCGCTGGGGGTATAGGCATCAGAATCACATGGGAATTAAAACACACACATGCGGGGCGCCTGGGTGGCTCAGTCATTAAGCGTCTGCCTTCGGCTCAGGTCATGATCTCAGGGTCCTGGGATCGAGCCCCGCATCGGGCTCCCTGCTCCACGGGAAGCCTGCTTCTCCCTCTCCCACTCCCCCTGCTTGTGTTCCCTCTCTCGCTGTGTCTCTCTCTGTCAAATAAATAAATAAAATCGTAAAAAAAAACAAAAAAACACACACATGCACACACCCATGCCTGACAGCCTCTTCCCCAACATTTGATACCTTGGGTGGAACAGGATAAAGTAGCTGGGATGGCAGCCAGGATGTGTAGCTGATCCTGGTATGTGTCATCTCTACTTCCTCCCTCTGCCCTTGAAAATTAAAATTGTGTCATTTGGGGCACCTGGGTGGCTCAGTCGCTTGGGTGGCTGCCTTCGGCTTGGGTCATGATCCCGGGGTCCTGGGATCGAGCCCCGCATCAGGCTCCCTGCGCGGCGGAGAGCCTGCTTCTCCCTCTCCCTCTGCCTGCCACTCTGCCTACTTGTGCTCTCTATCTATCTGTCAAATAAATAAATAAAATCTTTAAAAAAAAAAAATTGTGTCATTTATCTAGGCTGAGTCTTTTTTTTTTCAACTTCAATAGAGCTTTTATTTTATTTTTTTTCATTTGCATGTAGTTTAATATTAATGGAATCATAAGTGTTCTAGGCAGTAAAGATTTCTTTTTTTTTTATTATGTTCAGTTAGCCACTGTATAGTACATAATTAGTTCTTGATACAGTGTTCAACGATTCATTTTAAGTATAGACTGAGTCTAATGCCCATAGTCTAATCCACTGGTCTCCAGAGTTTTTTGATCATATATTGCAAAAAAAGTTTTGGAATTCATCAGAATGTGTGTATATATAATTTAAACAGTTTTATATATGTACTAAAGAATTATGTACTTTAGGAAATACATAAAATATAATTTTATAAATATAGATCTGAAAGTATGTATAAATAAAATATAAAAATATAAATATATGAATAAAATATAAGACAAAATGTAATTAGATATATAGACCCCTCTTTGGAGACCACAGGGCTCATTAATAACTCACTAACAGTTTTCTTTTATTTTTAAAATTTATTTATTTGACAGAGACAGCGAGAGAGGGAACACAAGCAGGGGGAGTGGGAGAGGGAGAAGCAGGCTTCCAGTGGAGCAGGGAGCCCGATGTGGAGTTCGATCCCAGGACCCTGGGATCATGACCTGAGCCGAAGGCAGACGCTTAATGACTGAGCCACCCAGGCACCCCTCATTAACAGGTTTTTTTTGAATGAAATCAGTGAACTTCTCAGTCTGAAGGATAAATGTTCAATTTATTTATATGATATTGGACTTAATTTCTTATCTAAATGATCTAGAAAACCTCTCATACGTAGCAACAGTTGAGAACAATTTATGAGCTGACAAAGGATGTAATAGTTTATGAGTTGTCACCCATCATTTACATCGTGTACACAACCTAATTGTTCTATACAGCTTGTGAACAGAATTATGACTCGAGAACCGCAGGACTTCCAGAAGGCTGGAAGCTTCTAGCTGTAATTCAAATGAGACTTACATCACCTTAAAAAAAGGCACCACCACTCTCTTGACAAAAGCTGCTGCTAGTGCCTGGGGGTGGGGCTGGGGGCTGATAGGCCATGTCTCTACAGTGGTCCGAATGCACCTCTGGGGGTACCCAGGAAAAATATCACACCTCCTAGTTATGGTTTCCCTCGACTAAAAGAAAGGATTTTCCCAATATTTAACCATACAGATCACACCCCTAGGGTCACCTAGTCCGTGTGTCGTATGGTACACGGCACATATGAGAGTTCAGGTTTGTGGAGGAAGAGTAGGGGTTCCACAGTACAAGGACATCCACAGAGCCCCTCACTCTTTTTTGGTTTCTGCATAATGACTTACCAAACTTATCCTTGAATTATAAGTGGATTTAGAATTATTATTCAGTCTTAACTAAACTAACCATCTAAAATGGACATAGGCCTTAAAGACATTATTATTAAGAAACTATGATTTGAAGATGATACTAATATCACAGAACAAATGGACAATATGAAAGTGATGGGGTGAAATTCTGCTTTAGCGCAAGTCTTTTCATTTCAAGAATGAAGTTTCACAAGAAGTTTGCCAGAAAACTTAAAAATTACCAGGAAGATTATTTGAAATATGAATTTACATACACTGTTATTAAAGGTGAACCTTACCTTAGGTTATGTTGTGCCTCGAAATATGAATCCGATGATTACACTACATGTATACAATTTATAAATAAATAAACATACACTAGGAAATTTCATGTTTCACCATCTAAAATGTTTGGAAATCGTTACTCTAGATTAGAGAATATATTTTGCCAGTTGAGCCCAATCTCGTGGCTGGACCAGCAGACAAAATAATAATAGGGGTTGTTTATTCAAACAGCAATCTCGTAAACAGTGTTCAGTAAATCTTGCTCCACACTTTAGGCCAATCCTGTTTTTATCTTTCCAGACCTCTAAAACATTTTGAGTAGGATAGATCATATGTTAGTACCTCACTCCCTCCATCCTGAATTTTCTATGTGGCCTCTGAACTTCTTGCTCTGCTCTGTGACCTCTCTCACTCATCCTTCGTCTGCTTTCCTCACCCTGTGCCTGACCTTCCACAGACCATGGGAAGCTTCCCTTCATGGCCATGCTTCGGAATCTGCGCAACCTGCTGCGGGTTGGGATCAGCGCCCGCCACCACGAGCTTGTACTCCAGAGACTCCAGCATGAGGTATGTGTGAGGGGCAGGGGGACTGGAGGTGGGTGCCGAGATGCTGCTGCATCTTCCTCGTGGCTGGGGAAAGTCATGGCCACGAGCTGTTTCCATGTGGGCTCTAAACAGGTATGGAGATGTGGATAGGGGGCAGACAGGTCTGGGGAGATAAGCCCCAGAGATTCAAGTATAAGATCTTCCCTTGGATCACTGACTTACCAAGAAGAGGCGCCTTTGTGATGTAACTGACTTCAGAGGGAGTCTGATATAAAAGAAACCAGGCTCCTTCCATTACTTGCTCTCCCTTCTTTCCCCCTTCCCATATTCTCACCTGACAGCTTTCTTTTTTCTTTCTTCTTCTCCACCTTTCTCTGTATCTCTTCTCTAATATCCATTTTATCCTTCCTCACTTTCCCACAAATCTAATAGAGTGGTTATCTCGTATTCCTGGTCCCCGAGGCCCCTGAGTAGCTCCGCCCCCACACTCTCTGATATGTTGCTCATGACCCCTCCCTTGCTTTCCAGAATTCGGTGATCCACAGTCGGCAGTTTCCATTCAGATTCCTTAATGCCCATGATTCCATCAATAACTTTGAGGCCCGACTCAAAAGTAAAGGTATTATCATCTATCTTCCGAATCCTGTTTGTGTCTCGAGTCTGAGAGTAGATGAACTAGGAGCATTGGTATGTTTCAGCCTCTTGCCTTCCAGTCTCAGGGTGTGGGGTGGGCAGAAGTCAGACAATTGCCAGCTCAAGGGTCAGGGCTTAGGACAGGTATTAGTGGGAGGACATAAGGAGGGAACAGAAGCTGATAGACATTGACTCCCTTACTTATCTGTCGCCACACAGCATTGCCACTGCCTTCCAATACAAAGCTGATACGTTCGATAATGACTAGAAATGCAAAGAAGGACAAGAATTGGACCTATCGGAGGTATCCTCACAACCCAAGTCGTTGGAAACTTCGGACAACAATGATGATACCGGTGATATACGAGCAGCTCAAGTGGGAAAAGCTGAAAATACAAAAGGCCGGGTGTGTGTGTGTGTGTGTGTGTGCGTGTGTGTGTGTGCGTGTGCATGCTATGTTATCTGGGAACAAAGGGTGAGCAACAAGAGGTGTCCTTACAGGGCTTGGGAGTCGTCTGGGAACCCCAGCTTTTATTCTGTGAAGACATGCTTGCCCCAGTGGCTCACTGTCTTTGTATAGCAAACCTTGCCTTTAACATTGTCCTATGGAGAAATCATGAGAAAAAAACTATATTTGGGCCTCCAGTTTATTATCTGGGATTGTTTTATTGGTTTCTGTGGGTTCCGTGAATCTGTGCAGCATTCTCCTTTCTCTTAGTGTACGCTGGTGTTCTCTGCTCCTGCTCTGGTTCTGTGTCTCTTTCTTCTCCATGGTATCTGTTTGTTCTTTTTGTTTCTCTCTCTCTCTGTCTTTATTTTCCAACCCATTTGCTTTCTTTCGTTCTTTCTTTTTTTTTTGTTTATACATAAAAAGATAGTTATCACCGAGCAGGCTCAAAGTCAGACATAAAACCTGTAAGGTTGATGAAGTCCCAGCACTCTGTCCTTCAGATGCTTCAACAGGATCTTCATTCAAGACAAATGCAGGGCTCATCTAACCTACTAATGAATCCATGGCTGAAACCAGGGCCACTTAAAAGTCAAGCCTGGGGTCCAGTCCAAACAACATGCCTTCACTGGCCAGTTCAGCAGCCACTAGCCACACTTGGTTATTTGGAACTGAGATGTGCCGGATTTTGAGGACAGTGTGAAAAAGGATGTAAAATATCTCCTTCGTAACTTTTGTATTAATTACGTGTTAAAATGAAAATAGTTTGATATGTTAAATCAAATGTCATATTAAGTTAATTTCTCCTGTTTTTACTTTTTTCCTGTGGCTACTAAAAACTTTTATTAGTTACATGTGTGATTTTAATTTTGTTTCATTAGTTGTAACTTAATTCTGTTGGATAGCACTGGTAGAGAATACTGAATTTTCTAGATTAAAAACATTATTATGAGAAAATTTTAAACATGCACACAAATAATGAGAATAGTATAATGGACTCCCATAAAACTGTTAGCCACATTCAGTGATTATCTAGATTTTATCACAGTTCTTTTAGTGGTCCCTTTCTTCTTTTTTCTGGGAAGGTGTTTTTAAGAACAAATGCCGAATAATAGGATACATTTTATTTCATCCCTTCCTATTTCACACGTGTCTCTTAATACATTTTATTATGTAGTTAGAATGTCATTAATATACCTAATAATTATAATAATAATAATTGCTTGGTATTATCCTTTATTATCTAGTCCATATTCAAATTTCCCAATCATCTCAAAAGTATGATTTCACAATTTTATTCAAATCAGAATCCAAACAAGGCATACACATTACATTTGATTAAGTCTCTTATATCTATTTTAATATTTTCATTGTCTTCATGCTATTGACTTACTGTGGAAACTGGCTTCAGGGACCCTGCAGAGTGTCCCACATTCTGGATTTGTCAACCTCCTCATGGTGTCTTCTAACTTGTTTCTCTATTTCATGTGCTGAGGGCATTAACTCTGAAGGCTAATATAGCTTCAGATTTCACTTTTTTTTTCCTTGCAAGAATATTTCATAGGGGATCCTTTGTACACTGTGAGACCACCAGGCTTTTTTTTTTTTTAAACCTTGTAGTAAGATACAGGATCAGGAAGCACCAAAGATCTGGTGGTCCTACTCATAGTGATGCTAAGACTGATCCATGCTTTTAAGTGATTATAGCCTGATCTCTTCACTGTAAGTTGATGGTTCATCCATTGGTGATCTTTGCCTGAACCAGTTCTTTCATTAGCAGTTCTAGAGTGGGAATTTTCTATCATTCCCCATATTTATTAGCTGGAACTCTAGAAAGAACCTGTCCTATTAACTTAAACTATTCAGTTACCCTGAAGTAAAGATTCTACTGGAAAGGTGGGATGAATGTTCCCTTCTTTCCTCTTTAATTTCCAGTTTTCAGAATAGGAGTTAGTATTTGTTCTTTAAAATATAATTAAAGAATATGGAGCAGTTAAGTCTTGCCTCATGAAGTAGGTATGGATTGATGTGGGAAGTGTGGCAAGTGATTTCAGAGAGTGAGTCTCCAGATGACTTCCCCTCTTCTGCCATGAGAATGGGTTAGTAGAGGCCTTTGGAATGGAAGCCCGGAAGCTCTGCCCCAGTCCCCCCTACCAGCCGTGGAGGCGGGCTGTGGCAGGGGCGCGAACGCTCAGTACTGGAGTGCCAAGTTCTCATCTTCCCGTCTGCCTCAAGGTGGCAAACAGAGAAGCCCCTGAGCCCTTCTGTCTGTGTCTTTTCTGCCGGCAGACGGGGAAAATATGATAGTGAGATGTTGGCTCGGTACCGGCAGGCCCTGGAGACAGCCGTGAACATCTCCGTGAAGCACAACCTGCCCCTGCTGCCCGGCCGCACCATCTTGGTCTATCTGAGGGACATGGGGATAGATGAGCTCCGTCAGAAGAGCAACCTACAAGGGGTAAAAAAAAAAAAAAAAGTTAAAAGGTGGGGGTTAGTAGGATGCTGGGGATCCTGAGAGCTATCCTGTTCCCAGACACGGTTTTCCCAAGGAAGTACTCAGAACTGAAATAAATGGCATGCATTTGCTTCTCAGTATTGGGCCTTGGTTCCTAAGGACAGTTCCTAGAATGTGGTCTCAAGCCTGTTCATGGATTATCATACTTCCGTATTTCACATTTGGCTGGTACTTAATTCTCTCTATATTTCTGTCACCAAAGTATATCTCATTTTTACCTCCCTACATCCCAGTGTTGAATGTGGGCAGGAATCCTGGCCCTTCTCCACCTTCCTCCCTGGCCAGCTCATCCTGAGAGCTGCTGAAGCTGTCTCTTCCTAACTGGAGATTTTGTCCCTTTTCCCCAACCAATGGAGGTGTTTGACCTCCAGGGCTGGATGGGCAGTGGTGGGTTTCAAAATAGGGGAGCCTGGTTTCAAAATCCTGGCTGCCTTGACTGGCTTAGTTGGTAGAGCATGCAACTCTGGATCTCACGGTGGTGAGTTCAGGCCCCATGTTGGGCATGGCGCTTACTTAAAAAAAGTGGGGGGGAGGGGTGAGGGGAGCTGTATTTCACTGTGATGTTTGTCCAATCAGCCCCCCATAAACTATGTGCTGCTGCTGATTGGGATGATGATTGCACGGGCGGAGCAGGTGGATCTCTTACTGTGTGGAGGAGGCACTATAAGGACTGCAGTTCTTAAGGCAGAAGAAGGCATCCTGAAGACTGCCGGCACGCTCCAGGCTCAGGTCCAGGTCAGACACCCACCCCCACCATACAAAAAGGCAGGAAGGACCCGGTCCTGGACATAGCCTGATAAATCAGGAAAGGCTTGGATATAGACAGTTCTGAAGATTTCCCAAGCAAAAAATGGTGTTTGTTGCTTACTGACCATCTCCCGTGCCAGCAAGGAACATGAGACTCTTTCCTTCAGGATTTGGGTGAAGAGCGTGGATTGTCCATGAACACTTTTGGGAAGTACCTGCTGTCTCTGGCTGCCCAAAGAGTTCCTGTGAGTACTTCCCAGTCCCTGAGAAACCCTTGCCCCCTTCTCACTTTGCCCTCCACAACTGATGGCTCTGATTTCTCAGAGGTTGTCTTTCAAACTACGTACCGTACCCACATCCACTCCCAGCTGGCTGTGGCACCCTACCCAGTGGTACGCTGGTAAATGCTTCACAACCAGCTCTCTGGAAAAGATAAGTCTTGGTTAATAGCATTTGCTAATTTCTATGGTGTTAAATACTCCTATCATAGCTGAGTTCATCAGTGAACAGAGTTGGGAAGTGATGCTCGCAGTAGCACACCATTACATGGTATTTCTACGACATAGATACAACAGATGTAAATAAGACCAAGAGTAGATAATGGTAAAATGTAGTAAAATAATTAGGAAGTGATGAGTTTTGAGTATTTGTTGCCTTTACTTTTTATACAATTTAATGTTTAATAGTGGCCATGTTTAACAACTGGCTCACAAAATTCCTAAAAAATTACTTTAATATTTTTTAAAAAGATTTTACTTATTCATTATTCATTTGAGAGAGAGAGAGCACAAGCAGAGGGGAGAGGTAGAGGGAGAGGGAGAAAGAGAAGCAGACTCCCCGCTGAGCAGGGAGCCCGATGCGGGGCTCCACCCCAGACCTGGAGATCACGCCCTGAGCCGAAGGCAGACGCTTGACCATCTGAGCCACACAAGCGCCCCCCCTAAAAATTTATCAATCAGCTTCTGTGAGCCTGAATGAGCCAGTTACAACACACCACCTCCCTTCCCCCACTTTCTTGCCCCTCCGTATCAGGGTGTAGTGGTTTCCTCTATCCTAAATGCTCTCTGAAGAGGCAATTTCCATTCCCCTCAGAGCTGTCCTAATCCCCTAATCCCCAGGGAGCTCTTCTTTTGATATCCTGAGTTTATTAGCGTTTCTTCTGTCCCTCTGCTCCTTCCTTTTCATCTTACAGGTGGACAGGGTCATCCTCTTTGGCAACACTATGTATAACAGACTGGTAGATGAGGCCAAACAGCTTTTCTGGCAGCATGTGAATTCCAAGTGCCTCTTTGTTGCTGTCCCCCTGGAAAGGACATATAACACGTAAGGATGCTCAGACTCCTTGTCCAGTGCCAGAAGATAGGTTTCCAGACTTCCTCTCTACCCCTACTGTAGTTGGGACACTCCCACTCACCAGGCACATCCCTGTCTCTGCCTCTTAAGTACTAGAGCCTTCTCTGAAGTCTTCAGCCTAGCTCCATGCCCCTTTGTGAGGCTCCACCCCAGCCCTAGCCTAGCACGTACCCCTATTAAAAGTGCAGAAGTGGGGTATCCATCCTAGAGAGCAGTGACCCTGTGTTCCTGGCACGGTTTCTGATGGGTAGTGGCTGCTTCTTCCTTTGCCAGATTACCAGATTCGAATCCCAATAACGTGACACTCTCAGGCTACACTGACGGGATCCTGAAGTGAGTACAGAATGGACACTGAAGGGGTTGGGGGTTTTGTTAGAACATCTTTCAGAGATTACCTGGCTTCTACTCCCTTTACTTCTCTTTTTAAGCAAGATAGAAGCTTATTCCTCTTTTGCAGCTGTCCTGGTATAGCAGCAACAGTGCTAGAAGGGCCCAGTACCTTCTATCTTATTGCTCCGTCATCCTCAAATACTCTGCTTTTACCTCATGGCTCAAGACAGCTGCTCCAGCTCCAGCCCTCATTTTTATATGACATCTAGTACGAAGAAGGAAAAGGGACAGGGGAGGTTCACTGTTTGCTTTTAAGGGAACAACTCAAGAGTTGGTCACATAATTTCTATTCTTTTTTTTTTTTTTATTTCTGTTCATTGTTTGTGGCCTCTGTTCCATTCTTAATCCAGAGGAAGTCTCATGCTAAATTTATTTATAGACACCAAATTTACAGAAATCTTTTTGCTTTGTCTTTCTCTCCATGTTCTCTCATATACTTGTTTTCTCTCCTACCTTTTCCTTTGCGTGCCTCCACTGCCCCCAGCTGCTATTAGGAAGACTCGTGCCCATTCCTCCTTCTCTAAGGAACTTTTATGGCTGATACAGAGCTGATGGCCTTAATCTTTAACCTTTAATCTTAACCTTTGCCAGCCTAATTGCCCCTGGCCCAAAGAAAGCCCATGATAAGTGTGCATAGCAGGAGGGACTAGAGCTGGGTTTCTTCTCTCTTCCTTCACCCCTTGGTTCTGCATTCTGGTTTATTTTAAGTCTACATTCCCTGCGTATGGTTGTCTCCTTAAGGAGCTCCAGTTAACTGGGTGACCTTCCCTAGCTGTATCTTTGTCCCCTGCCCCCTTGGAAGATCTGATTCTGCCACTGGTATGTATTCGCTCTTATTTATTTGGTCACATTTATGTCAGGTTCATTGCTGAGCGTGGGGCCTCCCGTCTTCTAGAACATGTGGGCCAAATGGACAAAATGTTCAAGATTCCACCACCCCCAGGAAAGACAGGGGACCGGTCTCTCCGGCCACTGGAAGAAAATGCTCTAAGCCCCTTGGCTCCGGTTTCCCAGCCTGGGTTAGTCTATGTTTCTTTGCCTTTGTGAATTGGGAGAGGCTATGGGCAGGTGGCTGCATTTCTGGCTGTTGAGATGCTGCTTGAGGTATGCTTCCTGTTTCCCAGGTAGGGATTTCTCTGACAGAGGAAATTGTCACATTGTGAGCATGCTCCTGTCTCTACTGGGGAAGGGGGTCAGACTGTGAGGCGGGCTCAAGGAGAGGGCTCAGGAGAATAGGTTCCAGCTTTCTCATCACAGCTTTGCCAAATAGTGGCTTGAATCTTGGGCTAGTTGTTTTTCATTTCTTAAAGCTTTAGTTTTTCGATTAGTAAAATAGAGGTAATGATTGTGCTTTCCTCACCGTGTTGTCACGAGCACACTGTGGGCAAATAGTAAGTGTCTAATAATCAGCTGACCAAGGAGGGTGCATGAGAAATGGCAAGTAGGGTGTAAGCTCCAGGGCTCTGCAGTTGAGGCTCTGAGGCCCACTGGACACCCCCTGCTGTCCGTCATACCTTACTTGTGCTGTCTTGTGCGGAAGGGTGATCACAGCCGCATCTGTGGAATTGGGTTGTGAGGCCCATCCCTAGACTGAGCCTAGGCCTCTGCTTACCCCCAGATGGCACAGCATCCGGCTTTTCATCTCCTCCACTTTCCGGGACATGCACGGGGAGCGGGACCTGCTGCTGAGATCCGTGCTGCCGGCACTGCAGGCCCGAGCGGCCCCCCACCACATCAGCCTTCATGCCATCGACCTGCGCTGGGGCGTCACTGAGGAGGAGACCCGTAGGAACAGGTGAGGGGGCCACAGAGAAGAGGAGCCAGGTCAGGGACAAGCGGCTTGAGTGGTAGAACTGACATGGGTAGGGTGGAGGCTGCAAGGAAGGCTGAGGGCCTAGGGCAGGGGAAGCTCTTTGGATGCTAACAAGAGCAGCCTGTCTCCGCTTTGCTCAGTTGTGAGCCACGGCCCTGTCTTCCTATTTGTACCTGTATCCCCTGATCTGATGCCTCCATAACCATGTCTGCAGACAACTGGAAGTGTGCCTGGGGGAGGTGGAGAACGCACAGCTGTTTGTGGGGATTCTGGGCTCCCGCTATGGCTACGTTCCCGCCAACTACAACCTCCCTGACCATCCTCACTTCCGCTGGGTAAGGCAGACAGCAAGGTTGGAGCAGGGTCTGGGGAGGAAACAAAGGTTGGGGCAGGGGTGGAGAGAAGCCCCAGTGTGTCAGGAACCTTGGGACTATGGACAGGCAGCTCCTTGACACTTGAAGTGAATCCCAGGCAGAAGATTGTGCAAGTGGCCAAGTCCCAGATGAGGGGATTCCTTTGAGAAGTATCTTTCAGTTGGCTAAGGGAAGCGAGAGGTAAGAGGGTAGGTCTGTTTAGGTTTTGCTCTCAGACGTATCTGAGTTCTGATCTCCCTTCTGTCAGTTACAGATTGTGTGACTTTGTGGGACATGGCTTATCCTAACCCAGCCTTAACTTCCCCATGTATTAAAGCGGAACGGTGGTGTCTATACTGCAGGGTTACTGTGAGAATTGGAAACCTGTTTTTAAAAATGCTCAACGCATGACAGGCATTCAATAAGTGTTAGCTCTTAGCTGGGTTTTATTGGCTTGTGTCTGGGGGGAGGGATCATTACTGAGATGCAGGAGGCCTGGGGCCTTTGCACATCTCGAGGGAGGGGTTAGTGTGACCCGGACCGAACCTATCTGTCCTCTGCCTTCTCCCCGCAGGCCCAGCGGTACCCTCCAGGCCGCTCTGTGACGGAGATGGAGGTGATGCAGTTCCTGGACCGGGGCCTGCGCCTGCAGCCCTCTGCCCAAGCTCTCATCTACTTCCGGGATTCCAGCTTCCTCAGGTACCTGTTGTCGCCTCTGGGCCTCGCGGTGGCCATATCTTCTCTCCCCGGCATTCAGAGTGTAGGAGGGAGGAGGCTGGAAGAGAGCACGGGGCTCAGAGAGCTGCCTCGTGGCACCAAATCAGCCTTGCCACTGAAGCCAGGAGATCTCCACTGGTGGAGTTTCAGGGAACCACAGCCAGGTCTGATGGTTGGGGGTGAAGAGAGGCTGGGGTCTGAGCGTAGCTCCACTCTTGGGTTATCTTTGGGGGTCAGCTCTGTGCCGGATGCATGGAAATCTGACTTTACTTCTGAGTCTGAAGAGGCTGCACATCGGATCTCAGAACTGAAGAGCTTCCTGAGCAGACAGCAAGGGATTACCTGTCGCAGGTGAGCTGGGGGAGGTAGAGAGCCCCTACAGGGAGAGATGTGGTACAAATAGGCGCAGTCTGACTCTGCTTGTGC
This sequence comes from Leptonychotes weddellii, assembly GCF_054177405.1. Classification (NCBI taxonomy): domain Eukaryota; kingdom Metazoa; phylum Chordata; class Mammalia; order Carnivora; family Phocidae; genus Leptonychotes; species Leptonychotes weddellii. Next base: position 66,661,689 of record NC_138377.1, read on the forward strand.
TCACTTTGCCCACAGATACCCCTGTGAGTGGGGGGGTGTGGCAGCTGGCCGGCCCTATGCTGGGGGTCTGGAGGAGTTTGGGCAGTTGGTTCTGCAGGATGTGTGGAATATGATCCAGAAGCTTTACCTACAGGTCAGCAGGAGCACCCATGGCCAGAGGAGTGGAGAGGGTATAGGGTGGTCTGGGTAGTCCTGGGTGGGAAGTAACTCAGTGGGGGCTCTGAGTTTTCAGACCTGGGGGTCCTAAGGGCATGGAAACATTGTCAGTTACTGTCCCATTTGCCCTCAGCCTGGGGCCCAGCTGGAACAGCCAGCGTCCATCCCAGATGATGACTTGGTCCAGGCCACCTTCCAGCAGCTGCAGAACCCACCGAGTCCTGCCCGACCGCACCTTCTTCGGGACATGGTGAAGCAGCTAATGCTGCACCGAGAGAGGCTGAGCCTGGTGACTGGGCAGTCAGGACAGGGCAAGACGGCCTTCCTGGTACATAGTCTCAGAGCCCTGGGCAGGAGGAAGGAAACGTTGTGTGGGCGAAGGAAGTGGGCCACATGGGGTTGTGCATGGAAAATGTGACTGTGTTTTCTCTTTGCTTTCCATGCAGGCATCTCTTGTGTCAGCCCTGCAGGCTCCCGATGGGGCCAAGGTGGCCCCCTTAGTCTTCTTCCACTTTTCAGGGGCCCGCCCAGACCAGGGTCTTGCCCTCACTCTGCTCAGACGCCTCTGTGCCTATCTGCATAGCCAACTGCAAAAGCCGAGCGCCCTCCCCACCACCTACCGGTGCGTATCCCCCATTAGCCCAGCCTTGTTGATGCCACGTGACACCACCCATGTGTCTCCCTCTCCTCCTGACCCCGGTCCTTACCCTGCACACACAGGGGCCTGGTATGGGAGCTCCAGCAGAGGCTGCTGCCTGAGTATGCTCAGTCCCTGAAAAGTGGCCAAACTTTGGTGCTGATCATCGATGGGGCTGACAGGTTGGTGGCTCAGCATGGGCAGCCAGTCTCAGACTGGATCCCGAAGAGCCTTCCCCCGGTGAGTTCTGAGAAGGAGGTGGGGGTGGGATGCAGTAGTGGGGAAGGGGGCGTCTCCCACATTGTCCTTCTCTTTTTCCTTCTACCTCCTTCTCCTTTTGCCCAAATATCACAGCGGGTGCATATGGTACTGAGCATGTCTACTGATGCGGGCCTGGGGGAGACCCTTGAGCAGAGCCAAGGTGCCCATGTGGTGGCCCTGGGGCCTCTGGAGCCATCTGCCCGGGCCCGGCTGGTGAGAGAAGAGCTGGCTCTGTACGGGAAGCGGCTGGAGGAGTCACCTTTTAACAACCAGGTTGGATGTAGGCCAGGGCCGGTGGGTGTGAGGACCCCATGCAGCCCTGCTTCTTCATTTCTGAAGGAGCTCTGTGCCAGGGGGAAGCTGTTGATAAGATACCTGGGAATCCTTATAATACCAGCCAGCCTTTTCCCCCTGGCGAATGGCCTCCCAGGGCCTGTCCCCGTGAGGGGAGGAGTAAGGCTGTGGTCATTGGGTGGGGTAGGCTGAACCATGGGAGCTTTCCAGAAAGGGGGGCTGGTTGGCAGAGCAGCGGAGGGAAGGGGTGGCTGTGTTCTGTGGTGAGGCCATCAGGTGACGCCTGCTGGGGACTCTCAGAGGAGGCACTACCTTGCAGTGGGCTTGGCGCTCGGGGTGGAGCTCAGGGGGCTGAGGGCTGGCCGTGGCAGGCTCTCTGCTCCCCGCGCTGAGTCCCCTTTGTCTTGTCAGATGCGGCTGCTGCTGGTGAAGCGGGGGTCCTCCCTGCCGCTCTACCTGCGCTTGGCCACTGATCACCTGAGGCTCTTCACGCTCTATGAGCAGGTTGGCTGGGGACGTAAACCCTCACCCCTCATTTTCTCAGTCCTAATCCACTTCCCATTCTTCATTCAGCTTCTTTCACCCCCATCCCTCTACTTTACCTACCCTCATCCTGTGCCACCTTGTGATCACCATTCCCCATGCTCAGCTCGCCCCTACCCCCTCCTCCCCGACCCTTTCTCTTCTTTTTTTCATCCTTTCCCATGGTTCCTCCTGCTTCCCACTCCCCTCCCCACAATGAAAGCCGCCTCTTCTCCCCCCCGCCCACTGACTGAAGCCCAGTCTCCCTCCTCTCCCAGGTATCTGAGACACTCCGGACCCTGCCTGCCACTGTCCCCCTGCTGCTGCAGCACATCCTGGGCACCCTGGAGCAAGAGCATGGCCCCGATGTCCTTCCCCAAGCCTTGGCCACCCTTGAAGCCACACGTAGTGGTCAGTGGTTGGGGTGGGATGGGAGACTGAGAGCGCAGGGGTTCGATGACATTGGCTCATTTGGGGTCTCAGTGAGTGGCGTGAGGAGGACCAGGTGTCATGGGAGGGGTATGCTGCGTGGTTTGGTGAGAGCCTCAGAGAGCTGGGGTTTTCAGGTCTGACTGTGGACCAGCTGCATGGTGTGCTGAGTGCATGGCGGATACTTCCCAGGGGGTCCAAGAGCTGGGAAGAAGCAGTGGCAGCTGGTAACAGTGGGGACCCCTACCCCATGGGCCAATTTGCCTACCTCGTCCAGAGTCTGCGCAGGTACAGGTGTCCCCAGTTGAGCTCCCACCGACCTCCTGTGCCTTCCCATCTTTGAGCCAGGGCCCCATGTGATCCTTTCTTCATCCCATCCTTCCCTGGGTGTAGCCCCCGGGACCCGAACGGGCTGCCACTCAGTTTACCACTCTGTGGGTGGGCGTGGGAGCCCACAGCTAGGCCCGGTGCTCACTGACAGGCCTCCTTCCCTCCTGCCTGCCCTCTCTCCCTCACATGAGGACAGTCTGCTAGGGGAGGGCCCCCTGGAGCGTGCTGGTGCCCGGCTCTGCCTCCCTGCCGGGCCCCTGAGGACAGCAGCTAAATGCCGATATGGGAAGAGGCCGGGGCTGGAGAAGACAGCACACATCCTTGTTGCAGGTGACTGTAGCCCGAACTGGCCTGAACCGGCCCCCGGGGCACTGAGAGTGGGGCCTACACCTGGAGGCCAGGGCCACCCACTGGTGCTCCCATTCGGCTGGCCCTCTTACCTGCCACCCCAGTGTGTGGATGGCTTTTGCTGTGACCTGTGGCATGCGATCTTTGGAGATGCTTTAGGGCTGAGCCCATCTCAATGTCTGTTCTGTGACCCACACCTGCAGCTCAACTCTGGAAGACTTGTGACCCTGATGCCTCAGGCACCTTCCGAAGTTGCCTACCTGAGGCTCTGGCAGATCTGCCTTACCACCTGGTTAGTCTCGAGATCCCATAGGCACCTTCTCCCAAGCAACTGCTTTGACTATTCTGAGACCCCAATCCCCCTTGACCACCACCACCGTCACCACTGCCATGACCCCTCTCTACTTTTCTCCGTCCAGTTTTCCTGCCCTCTTCTTCCAGGTCCTTTGTCCCAGCTCCTAGGTCGAGGTCCTGGCTGCACAGGCAGGGCCTAGAACTAGACTCTTCCTTCTCACCTGCCTCTTCACATCCTAATGAGTCCAATCTGACCTTCCCAGCTCCAGAGCGGGAACTATGGCCTTCTTGCAAAATTCCTTACCAATCTCCATGTGGTGGCCGCACACCTGGAACTGGGTCTGCTCTCTCGGCTCCTGGAGGCCCATGCCCTCTATGGTGAGATAAGTCAGTGGCTTCTCTGAGATACTGGCCTCCTGGGTGTGTTCACGGGGGGTGTGCTGGGGGTGGGGCAGGAGGTATAACGCAAAGAACAGTTAAATTTCTGTTCCAGGCTGAAAATGCCAAGAGAGTAAGCAGGTGATTTTCAGGGGGACCTTCTGCCCAGATCTCTTAGACCAAAGGCTCTCACAGGCATAAAATTACCTGGGAACGTTGTTCAAATTGCAGATCTCTGGGTCCCCAGATTCTGGTTCCCTAGGTCCAGAGTGGGGCCTAAAGCTTTGTACTTTTAACAGGTGTTCCTGAAGTAGGGCCAGAAGGCCTCAAGACTTAACATTTTAGACACATCATATGACTGTATTTGGTCCTGGGGTTAATGGGGGTCCAGGCTGGCTCCCCAGTGATGCTCTGCATCTTTTCCACAGCTTCCTCAGTCCCTGCAGACAAACAAAGTCTTCCTGAGGCTGACACTGCTGTGTTTCACGTGTTCCTGAGGCAGCAGGCTCCAGTCCTCAGCCAGTACCCCCTGCTCCTGCCCCAGCAGGCAGCCAACCAGCCCCTGGACTCGCCTGTTTGCCTCCAGGCCCCACAGCTTTCCCGGCGATGGCGCCTCCAGCTCACGCTACGATGGCTGAATAAACCCCACACCGTGGAGGGCCAGCAGAGGTAAGGCCCATGGCCCCGGATGCTGGTAAGCCCGCCAGAGAGCAAGCTACAGCCCTTTCTGAAACTGGAGAAGAAAAGACAGACCAGAGTCCCCATCAAGAGAGGGGGATTCAGGCACAGGAATGCAAATGTGAATTTCCGTTCCCTTCCTTCCCTGAATTCCTCATTTCCTTCCTTTCTTCCTACTCTTTCTCTAGCTCCAGCCTGTCTCTGGCAGTTTCCTCATCCCCCACAGCGGTGGCCCTCTCCCCCAGTGGGCAAAGAGCTGCTGTGGGCACTGCCAATGGGATGGTTTACCTGTTGGACCTGAGAACCTGGCAGGTAGGACACTCAAGGTGGGCAGAGTTTGCCTCCAGAAAAAGCCTCACAGACTGCCCTGAAGACCTTAGCAAGCCAGCCCCACCTGTTATCACCCTGTTTGATTCAGCAACTTGTATTTCCCTCACATCAGATCAAAGGCTTGGTATTAAGTCAATCACACCTTCCAAATTATTTGCTGCACACCTTCCATTCAAGGCTGTACTAAGGCTGTATTGTATTCAGCATTGCAAGGAACACAGGGCTAGGACTTCGTCTTTGCCCACCAAGTGGTCAGCTTTGTTGAAAGATATGACATACAAGGTGAAAAGGAACCAAAACATAGCCATGTGACGGAGACAAGAGCTGAGTGCATTGGGTACTTCCAGGAGAACATGGGATAGGCAAGGGCACGCATTCCAGTTGAGTGAACGGCAGAGGGGAGAATGTTTCCAGGAAATTGCTGGGAATGATTGCAGCAGAGGGTGCTTCAGGGAAGGTAACAGCAGATTAGGCTGGAGAGGTGGGTCCCACAGCCACAGCCACTCCCTCTCTCTGCCTCCCACCCATATCACCCCCTACCGCCATGTATATATGATATGCATGCATACATACAGCCCCATCAGAATCTTCTGTGACTTGACGATGCATATGGGGTTGGGCGTAGGGGAGAAGATGTGGCCCCACTTGAACCAAGGCTTGGCCTACATCTGGAGTGGGGTGCAAAGCTTTTCACTTTTAATAAGTGCTCCTGATGTGGGACCAGAGGGCCACCCTTTCTCCAGCCCGTCTTGCCTTGGCCTCCTTTTTGGTTGGAGCTTGAAGTAGCTGGACGCTGGGGGTCAGGGGAATGTCCTGAGCATGCTTCCCTGCTCGTTCTCATAGGAGGAGAAGTCTTTGGTGAGCGGCTGCGATGGGGTCTCCTCTTGCTCATTCCTCTCGGACAGGGCCCTCTTTCTTACTGCCTTTGACGGGCTTCTGGAGCTCTGGGACCTGCAGCAAGGTTGTCGGTAAGGGGCCCCTCCCCCATGTCTTGGAGTGAGGGCCTTCCTTGCTTGTCGGGAGTCCCCCGGGGCAGGGGAAAGAGGTGGGAGGTCAGGGGGTCCCAGAAGCCTAACTTTGTCTCCCTGGGATAGGGTGCTCCAGACCAGTGCTCACCAGTACCAAATCACCGGCTGCTGCCTAAGCCCAGATGGTCGGCTGCTGGCCACCGTGTGCCTAGGGGGATGCCTAAAGGTAATGACCAAGGGGGAGTGGTAGTCAAAGTGGCCCTAAATGCCAAGTCAGCCCCGTGAAGTTGTTCTCTTCGTGTGGCAGAGCTGCTGACTGCTTGGCCTGGGGAAGACCTTTCCTGCTGAAGGCAGGGGACTGGACAAGGTGGCCTCCGGGACTGAGAAGTCAGGCATCTGTCCTGGGCACCTAGCTTTCTCTCCTCTCTCCTGCAGCTATGGGACACAGTCCGTGGGCAGCTGGCCTTCCAGCACACGTGTCCCCGGCCCCTGAACTGCGTTGCTTTCCACCCAGAGGGGCAGGTCATAGCTGTAGGCAGCTGGGCTGGCAGCTTCAGCTTCTTCCATGTGGATGGGCTTAAAGCTACCAAGGTGAGAAGGTCCTGTGTCGCCCTGGGGGAGGAAGCCCAAGAGGGTGGGAGTGGAAGATACAGGATGACGGACGACCACGTTGTTTCACTTTGGGTTTGTGTTGAGAGTAGGTCCTCATGTTCCATTTCTACTTCCTCGTGTAGGAACTGGGAGCCCCAGGGGCCTCTGTCCGTACCTTGGCGTTCAGTGTGCCTGGGCGGGTTGTGGCTGTGGGTCGGCTGGACAGCATGGTGGAGCTGTGGTCCTGGCTTGAGGGGGCACGGCTAGCTGCCTTCCCTGCCCACCATGGCAGTGTGGCTGCTGCCGGGTTCCTGCGCGCTGGGCGCCAGTTCCTGACGGCCGGACAGGATGGCAAGGTCCGGTGGCAGAGTGCTGGTGGTGGGTTAGGAGGAAGGGGGAGGAAAGGCCTATTTGGGTGAGGGTGGAGCCTTTGTGGGGGAGACTGTGGAGGAGCTTCGCTGGTGCAAGCTGCAGGGAGAGGGGTGCAGTGTATGCATGGGCCGCCCTCAGGAGAGGAGGGGCGAGGACTTTAGGGGGGAGGAGGACTTTAATGGGGGTGGCTATCACTCTGGGGGTGGAAGTGGTATGTCTTTAAGTCCTGTTCTTGGCCCTCAGGTTCAGGTGTGGTCTGGATCTCTAGGTCGGCCCCGGGGGTGCCTAGGTTCCCTTTCTCTCTCTCCTGCCCTCTCTGTGGCTCTCAGCCCAGATGGTGATCGGGTGGCCGTTGGGTACCGAGCAGATGGCATCAGGATCTACAAAATCACTTCAGGTACTGGAGAGGGGTTGGGGTGTTCAAGCCTTTGGAAAGAGCCTCCCCACCCTGAACTCCCTTTCCACGTGTCTCACTCTTTGGTTTTTCCACATGCTCTAGGTCCCCAGGGGGCTCAGCGTCAAGCACTAGATGTAGCAGTGTCTGCACTGGTCTGGCTAAGCCCTAAGGTGTTGGTGAGCGGTGCAGAAGACGGGTCCCTGCGAGGCTGGGCTCTCCAGGAAAGTTCCCTTCAGTCCCTCTGGCTCTTGTCCAGATACCAGAAGCCCGTGTTGGGACTGGCCACCTCCAAAGAACTCTTGGCTTCTGCCTCAGGTACTGCTGGGCAGTGGGCAGCTTCCTTTTAAATATGCTCATACCTTTCCTCCATTTATATGTGTATGTGTACAGGAAACACACGTAATTATTTTTACAACTTTCAAAGTGCTTTTAAATGCATTTCTCTTGCATCATCAGTCTGGACTGTTTCTTCTCGTTTCCAAACCCTGATTCGGGGACCTCTTTGTAATCCTTGTAATCCTCTGAGTTTCTGCCTAGGGGGGAGACTTTGCTGTGTATAGGGCTGGGTTTCCCTTACGAGGAGGAGAGAGATGTTGAGGTGAAAATGCAGAGTGGTCTTAGTCCTCTCTAGGTAGGAGACTTGGTCCAAGTGATAGTGGTCACTTGAGAAGAGGAGGGTCTGGAGGTGAAACAGGGAGTTAGACAGCTGAAGAGCCAGAGCTGGGAGTGCCTGGTGTCCCTGTCCTGTGATCTCATATGATGACTGACCCTTGTCACTCAGACTGTCCACAGCCTGTGACTTACTGTCGTCGAATATCATGCTCACCCATGATTGCCTTTGTCCTTGGGGTCCCGTCTCACTTCCTCTTTCAGGGGCTCTTCCTTTCTCCCTCTTTCCAATGCAGAAGATTTCACAGTGCGCCTCTGGCCAAGGCAGTTGCTGACACTGGCGCAGACAGCAGAAGACTTTCCCTGTGGCACTGAGCTCCGGGAACATGAGGCTCCCGTAAGCTGCTGTAGCTTCAGCACCGATGGACGCAGGCTGGCCACTGGGGGCAGGGACCGGGTGAGCCACGGGGGTCCTCCCACCTTGAGCCCACAGCCCCTCTGGGTCCTGGATTCCTCAACAGTCCATTTCCCATGGCTCCTGAGGCATGTTGCTTTGCCACACCTCCTAAGCTGCTTCTGTCCACCATCCCTTCCTTGATACTCCCTTTTCCCTTAAAATTTCTTGCCGGAAATGGCCCTGATGTTCCTTCCTCCCTCCTATGGTCCTGATTGCTCCGTCCCTTGGGACCTATCCAGAATCTCTTCTGCTGGGATGTGTGGATGCCCAAAGCCCCTGTTCTGATTTGCTCCTTCTCTGCCTGTCACCGTGACTGGGTCACTGGCTGTGCCTGGACCAAAGACAACCTACTGGTAAGGGAAGGGGTGGGGGTGGGCAGAGCTCAGCAGGGTTCCTGGGGGAGGACCACGCTGCCCATGTCATCCTGTTTCTGACACCCATTTATAATAATAGTAATAGCTGACATATATTGAGCACTTAGTACATGCCAGGCATTGAAGTGAGCTCGTCATATGTCTTGCCTCATTTAGTCTTTACAACTCCCTGTAAGGCAGACGCTACTACTATCTCTATTTCACAGACAAGGATCTTGAGCCCAGATAGATTAAAGAACATTTCCAAGGTCATGTAAGTGATGAGGCTGAAGCACTAAACATAAGAAAGCCCACACTCTTAACAAGAATACAGAAGTGTCTCCCCAATGGTTTAGGGCGCCCTCTGCAGTTAGAGGCTACTGCTGTGATTTCTTTGGTCCTAAGGCAAAAAAAACACAAACCCTCAAATTATGCACTCAAGGTTGGTGAAGCCTAGTTTTCCAGTGCAGAGTCCCCACACTTCTTTTTTTTTTTTTTTAAAGATTTTATTTATTTATTTAACAGAGAGAGACACAGCGAGAGAGGGAACACAAGCAGGGGGAGTGGGAGAGGAAGAAGCAGGCTTCCCACTGAGCAGGGAGCCCGATGTGGGGCTCAATCCCAGGACCCTGGGATCATGACCTGAGCCGAAGGCAAGACGCTTAACCATCTGAGCCACCCAGGCACCCAGTCCCCACATTCTTAAGAAGAGATGAGAAAGGAGTGAGAATCAGTTGACTAGAGTTGTCATAGTCTGCTCTCTACCCCTGCCTTCTTGGCAGCCGGATCTTTCCTTGGCATTGCAGACTGTTCACCTTTGTTTGGGTTTGTTGACTGACAGTATGTTAGTAACAAGTATCCAATTGACTGGATGAGAATCCTTATAAGGCGCAGAGAGATGAACTTGGCGCAGGTCATAAAGTAAAGAATGGTGGAGCTAGGATTTGAACCTAGGACAGCCTATGTTCTTAATCACAAGCCTTAATGCCCCCCCCCCCGCCCACATTATAAACCTACAGAAATGCTGGAGGCCTGCTGATAATCCCACTCCTCTAACCTCTGACTGTGCAGGTCTCCTGTTCCAGTGACGGCTCTGTGGGGCTGTGGGACCCAGAACGGCAACAGCAGCTTGGCCAGTTTCTAGGTCATCAGAGTGCCGTGAGCGCCGTGGTGGCCGTGGTGAGGAGGCGGTGCAGAGCTCACTGGGGGCCCTCGAGGGCTGAGGAGGCTTTGGGACCCTGGGTGCATTGGGTATCTAATCTCAAAGGCAAAAGAAGTATAAAGAATGAGATGCCCGGGCCTGCATTAGAGCAGGATGAGGGTATTGAGACGGAGGGTTGGAGTGAGGGGAGGGAGAGGGCAGCTCGGTATCTGGACCTCATGCAGGATTGCAGTCCTGAGCCACCCAGCCTGTGTCCCCGGGTTCTCCGCACTCTTGGACATCTCCTAAGCCTTTAGTGCTCAGCCCTCACCTCAGTGGTAGGAGTCGTACTCCCCACGTCTTGCTCAGTGCGACTTTGCTCTGATCCTGTGCTCTGGGGCAGGAAGAACACGTGGTGTCTGTGGGCCGAGATGGGACCTTGAAAGTGTGGGACCATCAGGGCGTGGAGCTGACGAGCATCCCTGCTCACTCGGGACCTATCAGCCACTGTGCAGCTGCCCTGGAGCCCCGGGCAGGTAGGGAAACGTCAGCTCCCTTTTCTTCCCTTCTCCCCCACCCCCTACCCCCCGCTTCTCCCCTTCTTCTGACTTCGTCTCTGTGCCTTATCAGCTGGGCAGCCTGGGTCAGAGCTTCTGGTGGTGACTGTTGGACTGGATGGGGCCGCACGGTTGTGGCATCCACTCTTGGTGAGTTCCCTGAAAGGACTGGGGTGGACGGAGTGGAGAGGGCAGAGCGGGACAGCCTCCTGTGGCGTTGACCCCCCTGCTGTCCCACCTCCATCCTCTCCTCCTAGGTGTTTCAAACACACACCCTCCTGGGACACAGTGGCCCAATCAGTGCAGCTGCAGTTTCAGAGACCTCAGGCGTCCTGTTGACCGCCTCAGAGGATGGTTCCGTACGGCTCTGGCAGGTCCCTGAGGAAGCAGGTGAGTGAGGCATGGAGAGAGGCAGCGTATGAAAGAGGGCTGTGTTAGTGGGGCCATGAAGGTCAAGGGTGGCCTGGTATCTCCTCTCATGTCCCAGCGGTGGTCCGGCTTCTAATGCATCACTTCCTTCCTTCTCCAGATGACACATACACGCCCAGGAGTCCTGCAGCCATCACCGCTGTGGCGTGGGCCCCAGATGGTTCCGTGGCAGCGTCTGGGAATCGAACTGGGGAACTAACCCTGTGGCACAAAGCTAAGGCTGTGGCCACAGCACAGGTGAGTTGGGGCAACCTCGGTGCTTGTCTGTGTGACTTCTGCCCCAGCTGTGCATGGACTGGTATGTGCATAGATGGCTGGGAGGGGAAAGAGGGTTAAGCCTGGCTCCTCAGGAGGACTGAGACGGACTTGTTATGCTCACCAGGCTCCGGGCCACATCAGTGCTCTGGTGTGGTACTCGGCACACACCTTGATTGTTCTCAGCGCTGATGAAAAGGTCAGCGAGTGGCAAGTGGAACTGCAGGAGGGTTCGACACCCGGAAATTTCAGGTGAGATGGGGCAGCTGGGTTAATGTGATACGTCGATGGTCTCCTTATACCCGGGATTTTGTGCAAATCACCCCACTTCTACTTCTGAACTAGGTCAATAGGATGTTAGTTAAGTGGGAAAAAGTCCTTGGGAAATTGTTTTTGGCTCCCCATCATGTCAATTTAAATAGCCACCAGCAATCGGCAGAGTGGTTAGTGCTGTAATGAAGAGAGAGGTCTATATAACTCTCAGAATTTGAGAAATTTATAAAAAGAGTTGCTATTTGAGGTTGGGCTTTAAGGATGAGTAGGACTTTTCTGGACCCACAAGGGAAGGGAATGGTGTTTCAGGAAGAGGAGGTGGTATTAACCAAAGGCAAGGAGGCATGAGAATGCATGGTATATTCTGGGCACAGCTGAGTAGTTGGGTTCTTGGTGAGAGTGGGGGCAGGGGGGTGGGGGAATTGGATTGAAAAGATAAACTGGGGGTAGGCTGCAGAGGGCATAGTGTTAAGGATTTTGAGAATAATTATCTGCAGTTTAGGAAGAGGACTCCAGTGGCAGTATGGAAAATGGACAGTAGTAGAGAGATTTTAGAGGCAGGGAGACCACCTTCATAGCATTGCTCTAGTCCAGGGAAGACATAGTGTGGGCCCTGAGCCAGGCAGGGAGATGAGAAGGAGGGATAGAGATTTAGGCATGTGTTGGCAAGTAGAATCCACAGTGCTTATTGATCAGTTGGAGGTCAGGAGGGAAGGAAAAGACAAGAAGGTTAGAGATTCCTCTTTTGAGCAGGTAAGGGGATGGTGATAATGAATACTGATACAAGAAAAACAGAAAGAGGAAGAGAATTTGTAGGGAAGGTCATTGATTGTGTTCTGTACTTCGCTCCTGAGGAATTCATGGGGAGCCGAGGAGCCTGAGAGAGGTGGACTAAAATAGGATCTTTCTTTGTCCCTGTACCTTTTGTGAGTTGCAGTCTTCACCTGAACCGAGTTCTGCAGGAGGACTTAGGCTTCCTGACAGGAGTGGCCCTGGCTCCAGACGGTCACTCCCTCCTCTTGGCCGATGCGGGTTTGCAGTTACAGTGCATGAAGCCAGGGGATGCTCCTTCTGTAATCTGGTAGGATTCAAAAAGCTGTTTCCTCTCAGGCTACAGAAAAAGGCAAAGTGGGTTATGAACTTGGGTCTAACTTAGAACAAAACACTGGGGTCTTACAGAGAGATGTTCATACTTCAGCCTCTTTCTTTCTTGTAAACCAGGAGCAGCCACCATTCAGAATGTGCTATGTTATTGTCCACCCATCAAGACTATGGTGTGTTTGTCCTGCAGCCAGCGAAACCTGGAGGCCTTTTTTTCTTAGTAAGTCCTATGTGAGTGTGTGTTAAAACATTTGTCCAGGGCCAATACTTTTAAAACCCTGGGGCCGTGATTGAGGATAAGAGGAAGGGAAGGGCACTGGTTCCAAATTCCTTTCTGTTCCGTCAACTGGAGCAGCTCTACTTAAGAGCATTCTATAGCGGGTTTCAGCTTCCCTATAAGATTTTATTGATACAAAAAAGGATTCCAGTGTTTAAAAAAAATCATGGGAAACCATCAACATAGGAGTTTTCTTTTTTTTTTTAAAGATTTTATTTATTTATTTGAGAGAGAGAGAATGAGAGAGAGCACATGAGAGGGGGGAGGGTCAGAGGGAGAAGCAGACTCCCTGCCGAGCAGGGAGCCTGATGCCGGACTCGATCCAGGGACTCCAGGATCATGACCTGAGCCGAAGGCAGTCGCTTAACCAACTGAGCCACCCAGGCGCCCGCAACATAGGAGTTTTCTTAATTGCATTTTTTCTCATGTCTCTCTTGTCTTGCCACTGCGAGTACCAGTGTCTGGAACAATACAGACACATCTCGTAGGTGTTACGTTGGGTGAAAGAAGCCAGACACAAAAGAGTACATACTACATGATTTCATTCAACTAAAGTTAAAGAACAAGCAGAGCTAATTTCTGCTCAGAGTATTGTTAGCCCTGGGGGTGGGGGTGCTCTGGTATTGACCGGGAAGGGTCATGAAGGCACGTTTCTAGGGTGATGGAAATGTTCTACATGTTGACCTGGGCAGTGATTGCATGGATGTATACATATGGAAAAGTTCCTTGAGATGTACATTTAAGATGCGTGCACTTAGGGACGCCTGGCTGGCTCAGTGGGTTAAGCGTCTGCCTTTGGCTCTGGTCATGATCCCAGGGTCCCAGGATCGAGTCCTGGGCTCCTTGCTCAGCAGGGAGCCTGTTTCTCCCTCTGCCTGCCACTCCCCCCGCTTGTGTGCTTTCTCAATCTCTCTCTCTCTGACAATAAATAAATAAAATCTTAAAAAAAAAAAAGATTCATACTCTTTACTGTGTCTAAATTACAGTTAAGAAATTGAGCAGCTGAGAGCCAAAAGCTGTTGCTTTGGCTGGGTAGGGTCAGGTGCTATGAGGAGGCTAAACAGAATGGGCCACTCTTTCGTAGAGGCAGAAGGAGTCAGGGGACTTTGAAGAGAACCTTGAGTTTCAGCTGGACTTGGAGAATCCTACTGGGACCTTCGTGTTGGTAACCCAGGCCAAACCGGAATCTGGTGAGTGGGATAGGAGGACCCACAGAGTCTGGAGATGCCTTGTAGGGAATGGTGGGTCCTTTGAAGCCGGAAACCCAGCTCTAAGCTCTGTGCTTGAAATGGCAGAGTCCTCGTTTTTGTGTGCCAGCTCTGATGGGATGCTATGGAAACTCGCCAAGTGTACCCCTGAAGGAGAATGGGAGACAGGCAACCTCTGGCAGAAAACAGAAATGCCTGAAACCCCAACTCCAGAGACAGCCTCATCTGTGAATGACAGAAGCACAGGTAGTTGGTCCCCACCCCCACGGCTGGCGACTCAGCAGCGCAGAAAGGTGAGTTGGAGGGATGGGTCACAAACAGAGGGGAGGAGGCTCTCAGTCTGACAGGTGGATGCTTCCTTGACCGAGGAGGGCCCGCTGAAAGCTCACCACATCCCTTCTCCTTCCCCTGCAAGATTCACTCGGGCTCTGTCACAGCCCTCCACGTGCTGCCTGGGTTGCTGGTGACAGCTTCAAAGGACAGAGATGTTAAGCTGTGGGAGAGACCCAGTATGCAGCTGGTAAGTGTGTACGTGTGTAAGGAGGGCTAAAGGGATGCCACAGAGAGCAAACTTGGGCAAAGAATGTACAAAAGAGCAAAATTCTGTTTTCTCCTGTCCTTGCTGTCATGCGCAGCTAACCTGTTTCTAAATAAAAGGCATCGCTGCGAGAGAAAAACAAGTTAGTAAGGACGCCCTAGGCTTATAGCCCTCATCTCGCTGTCTCTCGTTCCCCATTGTAGCTGGGTCTGTTCCAATGCGAGGCAGCTGTCAGCTGCCTGGAACCTTGGCTGGGCCCCGACTCTGCGCTGCAGCTTGCAGTGGGAGACACACTGGGCAACGTGTACTTTCTGTCCTGGGAGTGAAGATGCACCACCCACTTGTGCTAGAGATGCAAAGCCGGAAGATACCAGTGGCTACTTTCTTGATTAAAATTTTTAAAATAAAGTGTCAGAAAATCTCCAGTGCAGTCCTGCCTGTGTTCTGACGTGGATGTGGATCAAGAAGAATACGACGTTCTCATGTTTCTTTTCTGATTTAACATCAGTCCTTACTGGAACCGCAAGAAGGAGAACCAGCTCTTTAATAGGTATTCTTTGAAACCAGGCTTTAGAAATCTTGTGTCATTTGCTGGCCCGAGGGTCCTGAGACGCCATTCCTGACAGGGGGAGGAATGAGTGATGTTGGCCAGCGCTTAGTTGGAACAGAGCGCTGAAGAAATCTCACTTGGTCAAGAAATAATAAAAGAAGGAAGCGTGAGTTGACAGTGCCCCCCAGGCAGGGCATTTAGAGAGAACATTAGGTTCCTCCCATAGAAACAGCCTCTTCTGTGCAGAACTGCCCAGATGAGCGGTGAGAAGCCGGGGCGCTGAGTAGAACCAGACTCCTGGCTTTCACAGCCTCTGACCGAACAGCACCAGCCACTTGACTTGCACACGTTTGTCAATATAGTAATTTGCACTCTTGGAAGAAACCACAAAGGTGTAGCTCTCAAATTGAAGTTCACAAAGAATAAAACGAATGGAGAGATGGAACAGTCCTACCCATGGACTCACCATGGACTGTGATCCTTTTAAGTTCTAGAACCTTATTTTCCTGTAATTCTATCTTATGGGAGAGGAAGTTGCCTGAGGCTCTTTCTAAGGGTTAGGGAAAGGTTAAAGGTCTTCTATGTCCAAGAATTTAAGGACTTGTGTATGATAAGCCAGGCTTACAAGATTTTGTCCCAGGACGGTAGGGTTCTCTCAGAGAAATACCACTGCACTCTGATCTAGAAATGAGTTTTGAGGAATTGGGGAGTTGAGGGGTACTGAGTTTTGTTCTCACTTTGCCCTGATTCCAGGTTTTCATGGACAAATCACCTGAGGGACTTTTTCCTTATTTCTATCAGTGCCCCACGGTCTCCCTCAGCCAGAGGATAAATATATAAGAAATGCCATCAGCTGATGTCTTAATCATAGGTCATGCTTCTATATTTTCTCATGTGTCTCATGCAAGGGCTCTAAAAATACCTTCTAGACCACCTCCTCCACATACCTTGTGACCAGAATCCAAATTAAGGTTATTTGAAATTTATGATTTATAATACTACCCAGAAATGCTACAGAGAACCATGGCATGGCATCATCCTAAAAGTTGCTGCTTTCAATCTTTTTGCCTTTTGCTTCCCTGAGAGCATGGGCCAAGGACAGGAGGAAGCCCTACATGTCTGTCTTCTATGCTCTACAAATTCTACAAAAGCACCCCATCTAAGGCTGGAGGAATGGGGATGGAGAAAGTTAAGAAAAGGCTAACTTGACCTTTGCTCAATAGACTCAGCCTTGTTGGCCAGGCCCTCTTGAAGGTTTTTTTGTCTTTCTTATCTTGTAGGTGTACAGCAAGGTCATAGTATAATTGCTGTGAGTGACAATAAGAAGAGACTCTAGGTAAAAGTAAATATGTGTCCAAGGGAGTTGAAGGGAAAATTAATTTAGGTTGTAGTTTAAACATCTTCTGAGATCATTGTTTTTGTTTTTTTAAGATTTTATTTATTTGACAGAGAGAGCCAGAGAGCACAAGCAGGGGGGTGGGGAGGGGAGAGGGGGATGGCAGAGGGAGAGGGAGAAGCATGCTCCCCGCTGAGCAGGGAGCCCCATGTGGGGCTCCATCCAGGACCCTGGGATCATGACCTGAGCCGAAGGCAGACACTCAACTAACTGAGCCACCCAGGTGCCCCAATTTTGATCACTTTTAAGGGTAAGGTGGTTTTTGTTTTTGTTTTTTACTGTTATTTTTCCATAATCTGTTAGAAACAAGTCACTAAGCCCAGCCCCCACTGAAGAGGAGGGAGACTAAACCTCGTAGAGGGAGAGTTAGCAAAGAATTTATGCTCCTGTGTTAAAATTACCACAGTAATCAGTAAATCTTGAGGTAGGTTTTTTGAGACTATGAAAGTTATCCTGTTCCACTAATTTCAGCATTCATCCATTGATCTTGACTATGCAATTATTCCTGAGTAGGCTCCATGCTCTGTGCAGAGTTGGATGCAGGGCTCAATCTCACAACCCTGAGATCATGACTGGAGCCGAAATTCAAGTCAGATGCTCAAATGACTGAGCCACCCAGGCGCCCCATTACTGTGGTTTTCTAAAGATTTTCTATTTCCCTCAAGCCTTCTACATTAATTGAAATCCTTCTGAAAGGATTATTTATCCCTTCTTCCCCATTTTCAAAGGAGTCATTCATCCATTTCAGTCTTTCTGTGGGTATTGCATAGATGTCGTTTATCAGGTTGAAGAAGTTCCCTTCCATTCTTTGCTGAATGTTTATCATGAAAGGGTGCTGGATTTTGCCAAATGCCTTTTCCGCATCTAATAAGATAGTCACGTGACTTTTGTCCTACACTGATGGATTTTCATATGTTGAACCAACCTCACGTTCCTTTGCTAAATCTCACTTTGTCATGGTGTATAATTCTTTTTACGTTACTGGTTTAGGCTTGGTAGCATTTTATTGCACATATGTATTCTTAAGGGACATTGGTCTATAGTTTTCTTTCCTGGTGGTATCTTTATCTGGTTTTGGTTTCCTATTGCCTGATAGAATGATTTGGGAAGTATTCTCTTCTACTTTTTGGAGAAGTGTGTAGTCTAGTTTTAACAGCAGCACAGTAGCTCAGTGAGTGGGTATATTTAACTAGTTCCTTATCTAGGGATCTTTGCATATAACAATGCTGCACTGACATCATCTATACAGACAAGTACATCTATAGTTTTTAGGTCAAAGGGTATGTATATTTTATTTTATTTTAAAGAAAAAAAATTTTTTTTTTTGTTTATTTATTTGACAGAGACAGAGATAGCGAGAGCAGGAACACAAGCAGGGGGAGTGGGAGAGGGAGAAGCAGGCTTCCTGAGGAGCAGGGAGCCCAATGCGGGGCTTGATCCCAGGACCCTGGAATCATGACCTGAGCCGAAGGCAGATGCTTAACGACTGAGCCACCCAGGTGCCCCAGGGTATCTATATTTTAAATTTTGATAGATATTGGTAATCTGGTCTCTAAAAAGTTACAGGCTACTGTTTTCATTTAAATAACCTTTACTTTTATCTAAGGAAGTATGGTGTACATGTGTGTGTGTATGTGTGTATGTATGTACGTGTATTTGTGTTGCATGTGTTTACAAATAATCAGGAAGTCTTGGATCTGACCTGGACTTTGGTACTTCTTAGGTGGAGCAGGGCATGTCAAAACTCATTCTGTTTCTCTCCTTTCCTCCCTGAGATATATTTAGGGTTAGTGACAAGTCCTCTAAGTGCTTCCAGATTTTTGGACATCTGCTGAACCCTAGGATAAGTGGTGGGAGACCTGGTCTACAGTTGGTAAACAGGGGAAAAAGGCAAGTTAGAAGATTTGGATGGGAGCAAGGGAACAATGCAGCCTCTGTTGTCTCTACCCTTCTTGTAATAATACCCAACAAACTCCAGGTTGCAGAAAAACTGACTTAAATGGAGAAAAGCATCCGTCTCCATTAACATCCTTCAATGCACAGAGGCTAGTCTGCTGTGAAGGAACAGGATCCTGAGTAACTTGCAGCTAGCTGTGGGATACATGGAGCAATGTGTACTTTCTGCCCTGAAAATGAAGTACAAACATGAGAAGAAATGTGTGGTTGGAGAAATAAAGCCCAAAGAAGCCAGTGGTAGATTTGTGCTATTTTTATTACATAAAAGATCAGAAAATTCAAAAGTAAAACCTTGCCTATTTTCTTCTTTGAAGATCAGACCTATCTGGTTTATTTAATATTGACATTCACCACAGCTCCAGGAAATTAAACTGAACCTTTAGAAGGTATCGCATACGGACCTGGTTGGGGTTATAGACAATAAATTCATTGTAGTTGAGGGTATAGCCCTCTGGATTCAGAATTCCTGTATCACTTGCTGGTCCTAAGGGTACCGTACTCCCATTCCTGCCAAATGGAAAAAAGTGTGTCAACATCTGCCTCTGGGTCAGAAGTCGGAATATAGAAAGCAGAGTCTTATCTGGCCAAAAGAAGCCTTCTGGCCTTAGAGGCTCTGAGTACTCACAGGGTGATGAAGGAGGCAGGTCTGGGAGCCATCCTGCCCAGTCCCTTGGTGCTGTGTTTGCCCTGAAGTAATCCTTCTGCCTCAGGATTGGCCTTTAGTAGCTCATTACACTGACCCAGAGCGACCTGCAAAGCAAAAGATCTTTAAACACCCACATCCTACTGAGAACCGGATGGCTCTAAGGCCTAACAGAAAAATCCCATCGGTACTTTCTTCCCCTCGTCCTGCAGAGGAATGGAATGGAAATTGCCCTTGGCTCCCCTCTCAAGTTCTCCCAGGTGAACCTCTTGGTTCTGGAGTCAAACTTTTCTCTCTGGAAAAACAGGAACTAATAATAAGCTAGAGATCATAAATATGGTCATCTCACCTCTGATAAAAGCAGCAGTCCGATATCCTTTACTCGAGAAGCAAAGCAGTAATTGGCACTCTTAGAAGACATGTCAGCAAAGTAGATTCCTTTCCCAAACTGAAATATGTAAACAAACTTAATCCACTGTGTTAGAACGGAGGCCTGTATCACTGACCCTGTGTTTCCATGATCTTAAACACATTATAGACCCTTCTCCATTTCCCCCTGCAATTCTTTTCCAGAAAGCAGGTGTATTGGTGAGTTTCTGCTTTCTGAGCCGGCAGAAGGGAGATCTTTAGGAATTTAAAGAAAGAGGGACATAGTAAGAAATGTCAGGGTTATCAGTGAGCTGGTTTAATTCTTGGGAAGGGTACTGCTGAATCCTAATCTAAAAAAAATGGGAGGGGGAGGAAGGACTGAGAAAATTATTGTATCCTTTATCCTTGTGCCTCCTTCCAGGATTCAATTTCTACTCACCATGTAACCTGTGATGGGAGCCTCAGGTGGGGCAATTTGAAGCCCGTGGCTCAGGATTCCCACCCAGTTACTAAGCCTGGAACCATGCCACAGCAGCATCCTAGGGAAAAGCCACTATTATTGTACTCTCTTGCTCTCCAGCAGAGATAGGCCATAAGCATAAAAAAGCCATTTTCTGGAAGTTCCATAACTGCACTTCAGGCAAGGGAATGTCTTCCCAAACCCAAAGCTAAACTGAACCTGTTATGAAGGTCTTCTCTGAAGGCTTCTTTTTCACCCTCCTTCTCCACTTCAAAAACATCCAGTAAGGTCATGGTATAGTCTCTGTGTGTGGGAGCATGAGTAGACTGCAGGTACTGGGAAATCACCTGTGAAAAGAAAGAAATGGCTGGTGTGGACTCTGTAAGAGACCAGACTGAGCTGAAGAACCTCAGGGCTTCTGGTAAAAACTGGCAGACTTTCTGCTCCCTAATGGTCTCACAAGACAGTGAGAAAGAGCTCTACCTTCTCCAATTCCTGGTAAATTGAAATTCAGCTCTATATAAAAGTTTGCTCTTGGGCAACCCTCTCGGGTCCCTTCTTTCTTCAGGAGCTTTGTACTATCACTCAATAAACCTTGCTTGCTGCTCACAAAAAAAAAAAAAGTTTGTTTTTAACCAGAAGTAGTCACAGAACAGTGGGGTTAGGAGGATGGGTCTTAAAGGTGGAAAATAAATGATCATTTTTCTTACTTTGAACTCATAACTTTCATGGTCAAGAGGGCACAAGGCACAATGTAGTTTTCTATAGTGTTGGTCCAACGGGTGTTCTGGGCTTTGCAGCTCTGTCTTCACCAGCTTAATGGCAATTTCAATGTCTCTCAAAGCCTGGCAAGATGAGATACAGGATCAATGTGTAGGGACTTGGAACCAGAGAGTAATACTTCCCAATCCACACATATCTCACCTCTAGTAGTTGTACTTTGTCTGATAGTTCTTTCTCTGTCCGGATTAATGGAGGGGTACGGAGTCTAAGGACAGAGATATAATCCATAATCAGTTCTCTGACAGGTGGCCAAAGGCACATGACTAAAAGTAACAGACTAAAGATAAAACAAACACACTGTATAGATTTTGACATCTGGGACTAGAAATGAAATTCTTTTTTATGGGTTCCCTTAATATATCTACATCTATATACACAACTTTATAATTTGAAAATGATCACTGCAAGTTCAGTTACTATTCCTCACCATATGGTTGACCCCCTTCACCCATTTCACCCACCCCCAACCCCTTTCCCCTGTCTGTTCTCTGTATCTATGATTTTTTTTTTTAAGATTTTATTTATTTATTTGACAGAGAGAAACACAGCGAGAGGGCACACAAGCAGGGGAAGTGGGAGAGGGAGAAGCAGGCTCCCCGTGGAGCAGGGAGCCTGGTGCGGGGCTCGATCCCAGGACCCTGGGATCATGACCTGAGCCGAAGGCAGACACTTGATGACTAAGCCACCCAGGTGACCCTATGAATTTTTGTTTTGTTTTTTTTTAGAATCCACATGAGTGAAGTCATATGGTATTTGTTTTTCTCTGTTGGCTTATTTTGCTTAGCATGATACCATCAAGATCCATCCAACCACGCTGTTGCAAATGGCAAGATTTTATTCTTTTTTATGGCTGAGTAGTATTCCATTGTATATATATACACCACTTCTTCTCTATCCATTCATCTGTAATGAACACTTAGGTTGTTTCCATATCTTGGCTACTGTAAATAATGCTGCAATGAACAAAGGGATGCATATCTTTTCGAATTTGTGTTTTCATAATTTTCAGATAAATATCCAGAAGTGGAATGGCTGGGTCATATGGTAGTTCTAGTCTTAATTCTTTGAGAAATCTCCATACTGTTCCCTATAGTGGCTGTGCTAATTTACAATTCTACCAGTAGTATACAAGAGTTCCCTTTCCTCCACATCCTCTCCAACCCTTGTTATTTCTTGTTTTTGATAATAGCCACATCTTGTTTTTTAAATAAGATATATCAGTATCAATAAGGAGCAGCTTGGATATAGTACTGCCTAGAAACAGAAGTAGACCTGCTGACCACTCAGGGTTATTTTTAGGTCACAGAGCTCTATAAAGCAATAAAAGGAATAAAAACAGAATAAGCATCAGAATATAGAATCAACAAAGATAAAATGTATTTTATATGCCTACTGTCATTTGAATAGGAAATAGGGAGTTTTATGCCTCAAGCCATTTTACTTGTTGGTTGGATATCTAGACCTATTTTCTCTTGGTAACTTCTACTCGGTCAGAAAATATGGTTATAATCAGGCCAGGAGAGTGCATCCCAAACTTGTAAGTTGACTACATAGGCTATCTATAAATCATTTTGACTCTGTGTCTATCCAAGATGATCATTTCATTATAAATGAGAATAAGAAGACTATAGTTAGGTAGAAGACCAAAGAGAAGTAACAGCACAGGCCTTACCCAAAGTCATGTGGGATCCTGGTGTAGAATTCATTGCAAGCTTCCATGAGAGCTCGTCCATGCTGGCCAGCCCGAATACAGTCCTCAATCTTCTTAAGAGATTGGTAGCCTGCCTTGATTTGTGCCACTGTCAGCTTCCCTGGAGGCCCAGCCAGAGATCATCAGACCCCACAACTAGGGTCCTATCCTGAAAACTGTACTCATGTGCCTACCCGACAAAGACTCTCACCTTTCAACTCTCAAAACAGCTTCTCCTCCCCCACACTACCTCTCACCCCAGATCTCCTTTTTTTCATTCACAATATTAGCAAGCTTTAAATCATGAAGGTGATGAAATGTCCTATTAAAGGAACTAGGAAATACAAAGAGAGAATGTAGGATAGAATCTGAAGTCCTACCGAGTGGGGCTTTCTTGGTGTCATATTTCATTTCTACCATCATCTCTTCCATGGCCTGGACATTACAGATCAACTCTATCAGCTCCTGCACACGAAGATCTAGCTGTGATTCTGGTTTCAAAGGGGAGTTAAGAGATTCCTTTTTTGATTCCTCTTCACTCTACAGCCAAAAAAAAAAAAAAAAAAAAAGAATTACAAAATCTGGAAGGATCTATTTTAAGGTCCCTGCAAGGGCTGGCTCTACAATATCCCTGGTAGGTGAACACCAATCAGCTCCTGCTTGAACGCAGGCTCATTCCATTATTAACCTAGTTAGAGTACTTGATGTGATTCCACCTTCTAGTCCTCCATGTGCCTCCCATAGTTAAACTCCTGGAACAAGTCTAAAAGGCTCTCCTAATGTGTTGTTAAGTATGTAAAGACAGCTATTATGTCTCAGATCTTCTCATCTTAAAAAGACTAAGATTTTTACATTTCTCAGATACTGCAGGTGACAGCTTTCATCATCCTGGCTGCAACTCAGTTTGTTGAAATTAACTTTTTTTTAATGTGGTATATAACCAGAAGTGAAGACAACTTTAAGTGCCGTTTCATCAGTGTGACTATATGTTACTCCTCTCTTGATCCATAAACTTCTGGAAATAGGACCAAAGATTTTAAAAGAACTGTATTAAATAATAGAGACTAGGTGCACCTGAGTGGCTCAGTTGTTAAGCGTCTGCCTTTGGCTCAGGTCATGATCCCAGGGTTCTGGGATCGAGCCCTGCATCGGGCTCCCTGCTCGGTGGGAAGCCTGCCTCTCCCTCTCCCCCTGCTTGTGTTCCCTCTCTCGCTGTGTCTCTGTCAAATAAATAAATAAAATCTTTAAAATTAAAAATAAATAATAGAGACTAGAAAGCATATTCTATCTTTAATCTACAGTCCCTTCAAGATTACAAAGATCCGTGAAAGTTGCCCCTGAGGGAACTGTTACCTTTACTTAGGTGGGAAATAGCAAGACGCAAGATACCCTGATCTGTTCTAGTCTGGGACCTGATCTAAGCCATTCTGCTAGACTTCACCTTGGTTCAGAGGAAGCAGTTTTCTCCCCAAATGTATAGCCAGAGTTTACCTGAGTATTGGTGGTATAGTCCACTTCTAGCATATCATATTTTCCAGGCACCTTCTCAAACTTCTCACGATCCTCCCAATTGTTTTTTGTTTTGTCAAAGAATCTGTGGGATCCACAATGGTGAGAAAATCTTACAAATAAGGGTCTACTACTAGGAATGCGCTTATAATTGTTTCTTTAGAACACCTCCAAACTATTTCTTTTTTTTCTTAAACTATTTCTTAGAACTCTCATATCTGACTTCCCAAAAATCTGGATTCTAAATTAGGACCCTGAATGAAAAAAAAAAAAAAGCTCTGGAGTCAATGGGAACAAAAAATGGGAAAAAAGGACTCTTGAGCTTCCCAAAGGCCCCAAAATACCCACAAAAACCTTTGAGATTTTAGACAAAAGACCCCTTTCTAATCCCTTTCTCTGAAAGATTCCCAGAGGCCAGAAAGCTCTGCCTCCGTATCATAGTGAAAGAAGTTTTAAAACTCTAACTGAATATTCTCATCCCATCCACTTTTCCCAAATTTCCTTAATTGTTGGTCATGTGCTAAGTGTATTAGATTCTTCTGTTTTTAGTCAATTTCAAGGTTCCAGGTGATGTAATCACTAACTAAGGATGCAGTTTGGTGTCCCAGTCATAGAATGTCACAGTGGAAATACATTAACATTGAGGCCAAACCACACTTATTATAAAATTCTTAAAGAAGATACATCCAAGAAGAATGGTATTTTTTTGGTACTCATTTCTTAGCACTCACTTCTTCTGAAAGATTTCCTTGGCTTTGTTGAGGTCCCCTGAACAAGCCACCAAGCTGTGCTGCCCCATTTTCCCAACTGCAAAGCAAATGCCACATATAAGATGGTTTCCTGCCTCCCAATCCAAGAAGAGTTTTCTCAAGTAATAAGCCAGCTCTCTAAGGTCTCCCTGCTTAGTATCTGACAAATGGGCAGGAAGGGGAGAGGGAAATTACGGTAAATGGGCCCAGGAAACTGATCCTGTTGATATTAGTTACCTCTAACTGCCACAGTCTCTGAGCAGCATTAGCAGACCAAATGCAGGACACTTCCCAGCCTCAACAGGCTGCTGTTAGTTTTTCCAGTGGGAACTTCCTAATGAAGATGCTCGCTATTTCCCATTTGCAAGCCCCTCCCAGGTTATAAAGCCTCCATTCCACCAATTTAAACCCAGAGGTTCTTCTGGTTACTCACTAACCTGTTTCTGGCTTTCTGAATGACAAATTAGAAAATCCATAATAAGAGTCATTACCTCGGCCCCATCTCATCCAAACGCTGAAGTGCCTCTGGGCATCATCTTCTAACAGCTGAATCAAATAGTACTTGTTGTTGTTGAACTGAAGATTGGTCTATGGTAAGAGAAATATGAACATAAGAGAGAGGTTTACAAATGGGAGCCACATAAACTGATGTCTTCCTTGGTCACAGGTACCAGTAACTGCCGTAAGGAGAAGACTATAAGGCTAGTATCAGGGACTTCAGAATTAAAGATATGGGCGCTGGGGCACTCTCATCAGTAAGTATCAAGGAAAAAATTCCCATACATAGAACAGCTCTTCCCCTTACCTGATTTAGCAAGACATCATAGACATCATTCCCTTCACAGTACACATGGGCCTAGAGAGAGAAGGAAAACACTGACATTAGTATAGTCTCAGTCCTCATGAGATCCTTAGTGATGCTCTAAATTTTATTCTGTCTCAAGGCGTCATTCTCCAGCACTACCAATATCTACCTTCCAGGGAAAGAACTGCAAAGGGATGTTCTTCTACACATGTGTTATTCCTATAATGAAAACATGTTGCTTTTTTTTGTAATTACAGAGAAACAAATGATTCTAATAGTTAAAGGAAAGCTGCTCCAAAGGAAGCCTTTCTTCTGTATTCTTCAAATCCTTTTCACATTCATCAGTAATTCATGGCATACCAGAGCACAGTTTCTCATTAGAACAAAGATGGTTCTTCCTTGATAATGGCATAATTTGCTAACTGAGAAAGAGAATGAGGTGTGGAAAGCTGATGACAACCCCAGAAGTTAAAAAACACCCTGATTATTAATGCCAAACTCCACCACTCCCATAATGTTAGCCTTGGAGAAAATTAATCACTAGTAGTATTTTGGAGAGGACTCCTAAAATGAATACTAGCAGTGTTCTGGACAGGAATCCCAGTAGCAAAAGAAAAACTGCTCTCTGAGAAATCAATAGGCAAAGGAGTCTCTCACCTTCCCCACCTTGGCTGTGCACTCGGGGTCCACGGGAGCTTTGCCCTTTAACAGCAAGGTCTTCACAGACTCTGAGGGAAGACAGATACGTACTACAGCTACTTGTATGGGAATCAAAAATAGCTATAACAATAAAGTTATAATAAAGTTCATAATGAACTTTGCCCTTCCCAAGCAATCCTGATCTGTCCAGGTCTCAATCTGTCTAAACTACATGAAACTGAAGATTCTGAGAAAGGAGATTCATACTGTGGTATGCCCAAAGGATAGAAAATTAATTATATCTTCAAGAAAGGAAGAAGTAAGAGTTGAAAGAACAAGGCATCCCTTGCCCTCACCCCTCCCATAGACAATCTTGCTAGGCCATGTCCTTCCTGGCCTACCACTTGAAGCTGACCTTGCTTGTCTTCTGTCCTGTCATTATTGGCCTCTCCTCCAGCCACAGGCTCCTTTTTCACCCCCTGCCTCTGGCATCTTCGAGTTTTCTTTGCAGGAGGAGGGTCTTCTATAGCCGTGCTGCCATTATGAACTCTTCCAGCTTCATTTAATGCTACAGAAGCCATGGGCATGAAGAATGGGCAAAGAATCAAAAGAAAGAATGAGTACCCACTGAACACAATCCTACTTTGAAAAAACATCATCTTTTTAAAGAAATGGTTCAAGATGGTTTTGTAAATTTACAAAGAAATAACTGCCATGCCACTGTTCTTGACAATAGTCTGAGAAATCACTTCCTAAATTGCGATTCTAGCCAAATTAAAATAAAATAAAATAAAATAAAATAAAATAAAATAAAATGGAGCCCCAGGGCTCTTGTGAGCTCATAGCCTGAGGCATGAGTGTCATAGACTGCTTATCTGTTTACCTGTGCCCCCAAACTTTCCCAATACCTATCTTTAAACTACCTAAGGTGGTATGAGTTAATGGTTAATAGAGTGCTCTGGAATCTGTCTCTAGTTTAGAGCCTAGCCCTGTCTCCAACAGCTGTGGAACCTTGTAGAAGTTATTTCATCTCTTTGCACCTCAATTGCCCCGACTGTAAAATCCAGAGGATGACAAAATACTACCTAATTTGTAGGATGGACCTACACATTTGTAGGATGGATGCATTTAAGAACATAACACACAGAGTATAATACTCATCAATTCTAAGACCTGAATTTTACTATCTTTGAAACTGGGATGCACTTACAATGGATGACATATAAACAATGAAACACGTTTTAATTGGAAGCATTTTCTCCTTTCCTAGTTATACATAAAATAATGATGCATCTTAAAATAAATTTTTTTTAATTGGATGACATTAAGTATTTAAAATAATGCTGGCACTCTGTTAGTTACTACAGGTCCACAAGCCCTTATACACAATTCCGTAATCCAAAAAGCTCTGAAAACCGAAACTTAAAAAGTTTAGCACCTAAACTAGCTTGATAGCCAAGGGCGGGTCAGGGGGCGGTGGAAGGGGAAGGGCTAGAGCAGAGGGCCCCGTTCCCCGTCAGACTCGTCTCCCCCCAGCGTTCGCCCCCTACAGTGTGCACCGAACCTCGGGCCCCGCCGCTGCGCGTCCCCCGCCGTCGGGCAGCCATGGAGCCTGAACGTCCCCGTCAGCAAGCCTCTTCCAGGAATTGCCCGCTTAGAGTCACAGGGCGGGAACACAGCCCGCGTGCGTGCGTCCTGAGAAGACACGTACAAGGGACAGGGGAGGTACTCCCCGCTATATTTGCATGTTGCTATGTATTGTGGGAAGTCACCATAACTGATAAATGCATTTAGGTGCGGGAGCCTTATAAATGCTCTCTGGGGCCACTCTTCCCCATAGGGCGGAGGGAAGCTCATCGGTGGGGCCACGAGCTGAGTGCTTTGTGTCACTCTACCCCATGTCCCCTGGGAAGGTCTGAGACTAGGGCCATAAGGCGGCCCTAACAGGGTCCTCCCTGAGTATCGGGGAGGTGAGTTCCCAGAGAATGGGGCTCCGCGCGAGGGCAGACTGGGCAGGAGATGCTATGGACCCCGCCCCGAGGGGCGGGGCCTGGCGGATGCCTCCTTAGCCGGAGCTTGGAACAGACTCACGGCCGGCAAAGTGAGTTCAATGGCTGAGGTGAGGTACCCTCCCCGGGGGCCTCATAACCCAATTCAGACTACTCTCCCCCGCCCTCTTTTGAAGAAAGCTGTGGACCAGAAGGAGCTTACGAATTCTAAGAATGCTAGTGAAGGAAGCGTGGGAAAGTTTGCAAGGGAAAAAGGCCGCAGGAAACTGCAGAGCCAAGGGGAGAATGCAAGCAAGGGTAAGGGAAGCTCTTGGAGAATGCTAACGATCTTGGGAAACTTTGAAGACAGAGAAACCCAGTCGCCCAGTTTTTGGAAAGGTAATTGGTGATGACATTAGGTCAGGAATGGGGTGGTGGCAGCGCACTTAACAAGCAGGCCTCTGACTCAACCACCCAGACCCCCTGAATCTGAGGTTCTGCATTTGGACCTTGAGGTAAGGAAGGGGTTTCTTAAGACACTGAGAGTAAGAGAAAAATACTGATAAATTTGATTTCTTAAAATTAAAGAGTTTTGTCTATCAAAACACATAAAATTTAGAAAGAAAACAAAATTCTTATTTGTATGTGGTTTGGTTGTGAATATAAAAAAATCCAGAAGAAACCACAAGATAAAATTTTTAACTCATTAGGGAAGTTTAACAAGGCTGATAGAAAATAACATATAAGAATAAATTGCTCTTTATAACAGAACTTCAAACAAATAGAAATAGAATTTTTAAGAAATGATAGCATTTAATATAACATCAAAGTCTATCAAATACTTGGAAATAAATTTGACAAAATATAGGTGCTCAGCAAATGTTTGCTGGATTGGATTGGATTGGTTATTTCCTTGGTAGGTCAACATCTGTTGCATCTAATTTAATTATGGCACAAATAAGCTAGACTGGTCTAAAAAGCATTAATTTGGAGATAGGAAAATGTAGTAAAAATGGAAAATTTGTTAAAAATACTTATTAGAGCTTTGTGTACTAGACAGAGTTTTAAGTGCTTTAACATGTATAATGTCATTTAATCTTCAAGTTGATAATACCTAGAATTTATTTGGTGATTACAATGCTATGAGCTTTACAAACATTATTTAATTCTCACAACAACCCTATAGGGCAAGCATTATTATTGTCCCCATTTTATGCTAAGGAAGCTGAGCTTTAGAAAAATTTAAGTAATTTATTCAAGCTCACATAGTATATTAGTTTACTAGGGCTGCCATAACTGTCATAGACTGGGTGGCTCAAACAACAGAAATTTATTTTCTCAATTCTGGAAGCTAGAAATCCAAGATAAGGGTGTCTACAATGTGGGTTTCTTCTTTTTCTTTTTTTTTAATTTTAATTTTTAATTAAAAAAGATGTATTTATGTATTTATTTATTTGAGAGAGGAGAGAGAGTGAGCAAAAGCAGGGGGAGCGGCAGAGGGAGAGGGAGAAGCAGACTCTTTGCTGTGCAGGGAGCCTGATGTGGGCTCCATCCCAGGACCCCTGGATCATGACATGAGCTGAAGCCAGACGCTTAACAGGTTGAACCACCCAGGCGCCCTTAGGTTTCTTCTAAGGCCTCTCTCCTTGGACTGCAGATTGCTATCTTCTTCCCGGTCTTCCCATGCATTGTCCTCCCTCTGTGTTTGTCTATGTCCTAATCTTGTCTTCTTATAAGGACACATGATACTGGATGCAGACCCACTCATACGACCTGTTTTAGCTTAATTACTTCTTTAAAGGGCCTACCTCCAAATACAGTCACATTTTGAGCTCCTGACGGGTTAAAACATATACATTTTTTTGGTGGGGGTACACAATTCAGCTCATGACACACAGTTCATAAGAGGCAGGACAGATTTAGGTAACTCCAAAATTTGTTCTTATCCACTAAGCTATTGTATTCGTCAAGTTTCTTGGTAGTAATTATCATCCCACACATATTTTTTAAAATTTATTTTTATTTTTTCCTCTCTTTATTTAGTTGTTATTTTTTTATGGTGATCAGAGTGAGAATTACTGAAATATAGTTTTGAAGATACAACTTTCTATAGTCAGATACAAAGTAAACATAATTAAAATGGTATTTTTTCGTATTAACATATATTGTATTATTTGTTTCAGGGGTACAGGTCTGTGATTCATCAATCTTACACAATTCACAGTGCTCACCATAGTACATACCCACCCCAATGTCCATCACCCAGCCACCTCATCCCTCCCACCCCCACCACTCCAGGAACCCTCAGTTTGTTTCCTGAGATTAAGAGTCTCTTATGGTTTGTCTCCCTCTCTGATTTCATCTTGTTTCATTTTTCCCTCCCTTCCCCTATGATCCTTTGTCTTGTTTATCAAATTCCTCATATCAGTGAGATCATATGATACCTGTCTTTCTCTCATTGACTTTTCACTTAGCATAATACCCTCTAGTTCCATCCACGTCATTGCAGATGGCAAGATTTCATTTTTTTGATGGCTGCATAATATTCCATTGTATATATATACCACATCTTCTTTATCCATTCATCTGTTGATGGACATCTAGGCTCTTTCCATAGTTTGGCTATTGTGGACATTGTTGCTATAAACATTGGGGTCCATGTACCCCTTCGGATCCCTACATTTGTATCTTTGGGGTAAATACCCAGTAGTGCAATTGCTGGGTCATAGGGTAGCTCTATTTTCAACTTTTTGAGGAACCTCCATACTGTTTTCCAGGTGGCTGCACCAGCTTGCATTCCCAACAGTGTAGGAGGGCTCCCCTTTCTCTGAATCCTCACCAACTTCTGTCGTTTCCTGATTTGTTCATTTTAGCCATTCTGACTGGTGTGAGGTGGTATCTCATTGAAGTTTTGATTTGGATTTCCCTGATGCTAAGTGATGTTGAGCACTTTTTCATGTGTCTGTTGGCCATTTGGATGTCTTCTTTGCAGAAATGTCTCTTCACGTCTTCTGCCCATTTCTTGATAGGATTATTTGTTCTTTGGGTGTTGAGTTTGGTTAAGTTCTTTATAGATTTTGGATACTAGCCCTTCATCTGATATGTCATTTGCAAATATCTTCTCCCATTCTGTCGGTTGTCTTTTGGTTTTGTTGACTGTTTCCTTTGCTGTGCAAAAGCTTTTTATCTTGATGAAGTCCCAATAGTTCAATTTTGCCCTTGCTTCCCTTGCCTTTGGCAATATTTCTAGGAAGAATTTCCTGCGGCTGAGGTCAAAG
>NC_138377.1:66693186-66747902 GCF_054177405.1 Leptonychotes weddellii
ATTTCTCTTTTCTTTTTGATAAGTCTGGCCAGGGGTTTATCAGTCTTATTAATTCTTTCCAAGAACCAGCTCCTAGCTTCGTTGATCTGTTCTCCTGTTCTACTGTTCTTTCTAGTTCATTGATTTCTGCTCTGATCTTTATTATTTCTCTTCTCCTGCTGGGTTTAGGCTTTATTTGCTGATCTTTCTCTTGCTCCTTTAGGAGTAGGGTTAAGTTGTGTATTTGAGACCTTTCTTATTTCTTGAGAAAGGCTTGTATTGCTATATACTTTCCTCTTAGGACTGCCTTTGCTGCATCCCAAAGATTTTGAACAGTTGTGTTTTCATTTTCATTTGTTTCCATGAATCTTTTTAATTCTTCTTTAATTTCCTGGTTGACCCATTCATTCTTTAGCAGGATGCTCTTTAGCCTCCATGTATTTGAGTTCTTTCCGACTTTCCTTTTTTGATTGAATTCTAGTTTCAAAGCACTGTTGTCTGAAAATATGCAGGGAATGATCCCAATCTTTTGGTACTGGTTGAGATCTGATTTGTGACCTAGTATGTGATCTATTCTGGAGAATGTTCCATGGGCACTAGAGAAGAATGTGTATTCTGTTGCTTTGGGATGGAATGTTCTGAATATGTCTGTGAAGTCCATCTGGTCCAATGTGTCATTTAAAGCCTTTATTTCCTTGTTGATCTTTTGCTTAGATGATCTGTCCATTTCAGTGAGGGGGGTGTTAAAGTCCCCTACTATTATTGTGTTATTGTCAATGTGTTTCTTTGATTTTGTTATTAATTGGCTTATATATTTGGCTGCTCCTATGTTAGGGGCATAGATATTTAAAATTGTTAGATCTTCTTGTTGGATAGACCCTTTAAGTATGATGTAGTGTCCTTCCTCATCTCTTATTATAGTCTTTGGTTTAACATCGAATTTGTTTGATTTAAGGATTGCCACCCCAGCTTTCTTTTGGTGTCCATTAGCATGGTAAATGGTTTTCCACCCCCTGACTTTCAATCTGGGGGTGTCTTTGTGTCTAAAATGAGTTTCTTGCAGACAGCATATCGATGGGTCTTGTTTTTTTATCCAATCTGATACCCTGTGTCTTTTGATTGGGGCATTTAGCTCATTTACATTCAGGGTAACTACTGAAAGATATGAATTTAGTGCCATTGTATTGCCTGTCAGATGACTGTTACTGTATATTATCTGTGTTCCTTTCTGGTCTATGTTACTTTTTGGCTCTCTCTTTGCTTAGAGGACCCCTTTCAATATTTCTTGTAGGGCTGGTTTGGTGTTCACAAATTCTTTTAGTTTTTCTTTGTCCTGGAAGCATTTTATCTCTCCTTCTGTTTTCAATGACATATCTAGCTGGATATAGAATTCTTGGCTGCATATTTTTCTCATTTAGTGCTCTGAATATATCATGTGAGTATTTTCTGGCCTACCAGGTCTCTGTGGATAGGTCTGTTGCCAATCTAATGTTCCTACCATTGTAGGTTACAGACCTCTTGTCCTTAGCTGCTTTCAGGATTTCTCTTTGTCTCTGAGACTTGTGAGTTTTATTATTAGATGTTGGGATGTTGGCCTATTTTATTGATTTTGAGGTGGGTTCTCTATGCTTCCTGGATTTTGATGCCTATTTCCCTCCCCAAATTAGGGAAGTTCTGTGCTATAATTTGCTCCAGTATACCTTCTGCCCCCCTCTCTCTTTCTTCTTCTGGGATCCCAATTATTCTAATGTTGTTTCACTTTATGGTATCACTTATCTCTCGAATTCTCCCCTCGTGGTCCAGTAGTTGTTTATCTCTTTTTCTCACCTTCTTTATTCTCCATCATTTGGTCTTCTATATCACTAATTTTCTCTTCTCCCTCATTTATCCTAGCAGTTAGAGCCTCCATTTTTTATTGCACCTCATTAGCATCCTTTCTGATTTCTACTTGGTTAGATTTTAGTTCTTTCATTTTTCCAGAAAGGGATTCTCTAGTATCTTCTATGCTTTTTTTCAAGCCCAGCTAGTACCTTTTTTTTTTTAAAGATTTTATTTATTTATTTGACAGAGAGAGAGTTAGTGAGAGCAGGAACACAAGCAGGGGGAGTGGGAGAGGGAGAAGCAGGCTTTTCACTGAGCAGGGAGCCCAATGCTGGGCTCGATCCCAGGACCCTGGGATCATGACCTGAGCCGAAGGCAGATGCTTAATGACTCAGCCACCCAGGCGCCCCCCAGCTAGTATCTTTATAATTGTCATTCTGAACTCTAGTTCCGACATCTTATAGCGTCTGTATTGATTAGGTCCCTGGCATTCGGTACTGCCTCTTGTTCTTTTTTTTGAGGTGAGTGTTTCCGTCTTGTCATTTTGTCCAGAGGAGAATAGATGAATGAGAGAACAAAATGCTAATAGGGTAACAACGACCCCAGAAAAATATATGCTAAACAAATCAGAAGAGACCCAAAACTGGGGGGGAAAGAAAGGGGAAAAAAAAAGAATATGATCAGGCTGGTGAATAGAACAGAGCCACACAGTAGATTTTAGGTGTATTTTGGTCTGTTAGAAGAAATTGCCTCCCAAAATTTTAAAGAAAGAAAAACATATATATATACAAAAATAAGGGTAAATGTGATGAAGGGATGGAATATGACTGTAAAGATGAAAATTAAAAAAGATTTTATTTTTTATATTTTTTAAAGATTTTATTTATTTATTTGACAGAGAGAGAGACAGCGAGAGAGGGAACACAAACAGAGGGAGTGGGAGAGGGAGAAGCAGGCTTCCTGCGGAGCAGGGAACCTGATGTGGGGCTCGATCCCAGGACCCTGGGATCATGACCTGAGCCGAAGGCAGACACTTAATGACTGAGCCACCCAGGTACCCCTAAAAAAGATTTTAAAAAAGGAATTGATAAGATAAGAAGTTGGTTGAAAAAAGAATGAAAAAAAAATTTAAAAAAAAGAGAGAGAGATAATGTGATCAGGAGGGAGACTAGGACAACATCATACACTAGATTTAGGGTATATTTTGGTCTGTTAGAAGAAATTGTATCCCAAAATTTTAAAGAAAGAAAAACTTATATATATACAAAATAAGTTTAAATACAATGAAGAGATAGAATATTACTGTAAAAATGAAAATTAAAAAAAGATTTTAGAAAAGCAATTGATAAGATGTTGGTTGAAAAAGGAAAGAAGGAAAATTCAACTAAAAAAATAGAAAAAGAAAAAATAAAGAAAATTAAAAAAAATTAACTTTGAAAGACTAAAGAATCATGGGAAAAAAGCCATGAATTCTATGTGCAGTATTCCCCTAGCGCTGGAGTTCTGCCGTTCTCATTGATCGGTAAACTTGGTCTTGGCTGGCTGTTCTTGCTGATCTTCTGGGGGAGGGGCCTGTTGCCATGGTTCCCAAATGTCTTTGCCGGAGGTGGAATTGCCCCGCCCTTGCCCAGTCCAGGCTAAATAATCTGCTCGGGTTTGTTCTCGGGAGCTTTTGTTCCCTGCAAGCTTTCCGTACAGCTTTGGAGGACGAGAGTGAAAATGGTGGCCTCCTAATCTCCGCCCTGGAGGAGCCGAGAACTCGGGGCCCCACTCCTCAGCGAGTCCCCAGAGAAAAGCCGTCAGTCACTCCCGTCTCCCTGGTCTCCGGCCGAACTCCGTGCTCACCCGGCCTGTGACCGAACGTTTCTATCTCTGGCACACGACCCCGTGTGGAATCTCCAAACCCAGCAGATCCCTGCGGTGCACTCCCACGCTGCTCCTCCTGGGGGAGGAAGGGGAGTCTCCCCGGATCTGCCACTTGTTGGGTCCCTGCTGGAAGAGCAGTGTCCTGACTGTGCCACGGATCACGGTTTATGGCAACCCCTGAGCTGAGAGCTCACTCCTCGGCTCTGTCTTTGCAGCCAGCTTCTAATTAAAATAGTATTAAAACATATCATCAATAACCAGAAGAAATTATTTAACAGTGGTGTGGTGAATGATAATTTTCTTAGGTCTTAAACAAAGCAAGAAAATAGGAAAGTAACTTACTTGATTATATATTCTTAAAAAAGAAAATGAGGGGCGCCTTGGTGGCTCAGTTGGTTAAGCATCTGCCTTTGGCGCAGGTCATGATCCCGGAGTCCTGGCATTGAGCCCCGCATTGGGCTCCCTGCTCAGCAGGAAGCCTGCTTCTCTCTCTCCCCCTACCCCTGCTCCTGCTTTTTCTTTCTCAAATAAATGGGTAGTCTTTAAAAAAAAAAAGAAAGAAAGAAAGAAAAAAGATTTTTAGCAAATGCCCAGTGGAAAGTTATAAAGTGTTTAAAAGTTGAATTCAATGTACTTAACATGTAAAGAGCTATCTCAAAGTCATAAGAGAAACCAAATCTGTAGATAACTGGACAAAAGATAGGAATATACTGTTTGCAAATATGATAAGCAAGGACATGGAAAAATTGTTCAGGTTCACATAGTATAACAATGCAAAGTATGAGTGTTAGTATTCTACAGGATAAATGGCCTACTCCCTTCAGTAAATTATTCTTATAAGAAAATAATAATAACAACAGGGATTGGCACTGTTCTAGATTAAAAGAGACTTTCGAGGCTTAACAACAAAATGCAGTGTTTAGTATTTTGATGCTGTTTTAAACAAGCCAGTAGTAAAAATCCTTTTGGGAGCAGGAGGGTATATAGATATGAACTGAGTATTAGATGATTTTAGGGGATTATTTATTAGATGTGACAATGTTATGGTAGTTACGATTTTTAAAAAAGTTCCTTTAAAGAAAGCATGCTATAGTATTTAGGGATGAAATATCATGACATCTGCAATTTGCTTTGAAATACTTCAGCCAAAAATAATCAAATGAAGACAATTGCTAAATCTAGGTAACTGATGTAGAGATGTCCATTATATTCTTTTCTCTAGTTTTCTGTGTGCTTAAAATTGCCATAATGCATTGAAGATATATTAAGGAAAAAATGATGAATTAGTCAAAATAAGTGTAACTAAAGAGAAGAGTTAACTGCAAATCAAGACTTCATATCCTGCTAACTGAACATTTTAGGTAGTGTACTGATTATAATGTGATATTCCTAAGATTTATTTACATTTTCTATCATACCATAATGACAGGAAACATAGATTAATCAAGCTAAATGTAAAAGGTACATAATTTCTGGGAAAGTCTATGTATTTCAAAAAGTAAAGTGTATGAAAAATGGATTTATGATACCCAAGAATAAACAAATAGGCCTTTAGAAATAGAAAGGGACTCTTCCTAATGACCAGTTTCAGTTTGTATCACATCGGACTGAGTAACTAGCTCCCATGCCCTGATAAGAATCATTTAGTTCATACATAAGATCTTGCAAACCTCAAATGGTTGAAACAATCTAGAAATAGGTATGATTTTATTTTCTTTATTTGGGTTCTGAGAAGGTATAGAAGTAGTATCTAAAAAAAGTTTCTGAAATCTCAGAATGTATAAAATATATGGGGAGAAATAGCAGGAGCAGAAGAAAAATGAAGAAGAAGAGGAGGAAGAAAAGAAAGGGGAAAAGAAGAGATAAAAAATTTTATTATTTTATTTATTATTTTTTTTAAAGATTTTATTTATTTATTTGACAGAGAGCGACACAGTGAGAGAGGGAACACATGCAGGAGGAGTGGGAAAGGGAGAAGCAGGCTTCCAGTGGAGCAGGGAGCCCAATGTGGGGCTTGATCCCAGGACTCTGGGATCATGACCTGAGCCGAAGGCAGACACTTAACGACTGAGCCACCCAGGCACCCCGGGATAAAAAATTTTAATAATTGGTGATACCTGGGTGGTGCAGTTGGTTAAGCATCCAACTCTTGGTTTTGGCTCAGGTAGTGATCGAGCTCAGGGTCATGGGATTGAGCCCAGCGTGGGGCTCTATGCTCAGTGTGGTGTCTGCTTAGAGTTTCTCTCTCCCTGTCTTTCTGCCCCTCCCACCCATGTGCTCTCTCTCTCTCTCAAATAAATAATTAAAATAAAAAATTTTAATAATCATATTTACAGAATGTAAATGTGAATTTACTGTTTGGTCTTGAAATCGTTATGATACTTTTTGTATGTCTTCCATGTATACCCGCAATATTCATATTTCTCTGGCATCATAAATTTATTCAACTTTTGGGAAATGAAATAGTAGCAAAGTTTCAGAAGACCCACAGAGCCTGACCAATGGGGAAGAAAGAGAAGAGGTGTCAGCATGGGTACTGATGGGATAATGTGGGCAAGGGAAGGAATTAAAGGTCCAGAGAAGAAGGAAGGAACCAGCTGTAAAGCCTGGTGAAGAAAGATTGTGATTAAGGCAGAGGGGCCTAATATTTATCCCTGGAGTCTCAAGGTCAGGGATTTTATGCAAGGAGATGAGCCCTATGGAAGAATGGAAGTGGGGAAAAGAAAAGATGAAGAGAAATATTAAGTGCACAAGAGAGATGAACAGAGTAGCTGCCGCAGGAGGTGACTAGAGAGGGGGTGAGAAAGGAGGTTTCTGAAAAAGGGTGATTTGCGGGGAGATTTGTTTGCTTTCTTTTGCTTTTTTTGGTTTTGTTTATAATGGTAACATCAAGAATTGGGGATAATGGGCTAAATCTGTGATACTGTATCATCTTTGTATCATTTGATAACTATAGTTATGTAACTGACATAAATTCTTCCATGAATTCAGAGTGTGCGTGGAGGGTGGGGAGATTGTTGTTTCTCAGTGCCTTACTAAGAACAACATGCTTCTTACTTCCCCCAAATTACCCAAAAATACTCAGGGCTTGGGGGAGGGCTTGACTCCCACATTCATGCCCAAACACAGAGTCTAGTAAGTCCTCTATTTTATTGCTTTTCACTCACATGGTATGGCCGCACTATTTTATGGCCCTGGAATGATGATCTTGTTCAAGTAGACCATTGCATAGGTCAGTAAGGTTCTTTGAAGGCAGATGATCCCACTTGTTTAGTGCTAAGTGTGGCCCAAAATGTCCCACTTAGAGCAACTCAGGGCTCCACATTTTTAAATGCTCTCTTGCAGGACTGTAGAGTCAGCTGATTTCAGCATCTGCATCTCAATGGATCCAGGACCCAGATTCTTTCTTCATTCCCCTCTCCAGGAATCCAGTTTAGAGATTGGGCAGGCTTTCCTTTTCAACCCTTAAAACACATAGGGTCTGTACCTCTCTGCCTTTGTATGTCATCTTGGTATTCCAAAGCCCATTTTCACAATGATTTCAGAGAGCCCTATACTCATCTTTCTGGGGTTCCAAAATGATCCACTCATATCTCTTATTGGAGAAGAAGAAAATCTGCAATGTAACCTTGTAACTGTTAGGAAGCAGGAAATTATCAGTGAGTATAGGTCTGTAATCACAACATTTAGGAGCAAAAGCTAATATCCATTGATTTACTTGTATCCAGAAAGAATTGTATGATGTGTAGACAAATAGAAGTGTATAAGTAAACTCATGCAAGCAGTTATTTACTTTTTCATCTCCTCTCTATATAAGAATGAGGAATGAGCAAGGATGGAAGAACATGAATTGAGCAGGTACTATGACCAGTCATTATACTAGACTCTTTCATCCATTCGTATATATGTTAGGGAGGTAGGTATTACTCTCCCCCATGGTATAAAGGAGGAAATTGAGTCTCAGAGAGTTTAAGAAATTTATTCCAGATCATGCAGCTAGGAAGTTTCTTGCAAACTATCACAATTTATGTGAAATGTCCTAGAATATCCCTGTGCAGCATCTTGAAATAGAGATTTTCATTTGCTACTCTCTGTCAGGGTCTGAAAATTAAACTGACAGATTAACTGGAGAGAAACAGACAAATTTTATTGAATTTTTAACTTACATAGGAGCCTTCACAAGAGAATGAAGACTGGAAGTGACCAGGGCAGGAAGCTTTTATACCTTTAGACAAAGAAACAGTAAATTTGTGAAGAATTGAGAAAAGACCAAGGAGTTTGAACTAGTGATAGCAACTGGCCAAGAACGCTAAGAAGATAAGGTTTAGTTTAGTAAAGTTTGTTTATACAGCTAAATTTTACTTCAAAGCCTGAACCCTTAACCACACCCATCTTTTATTCACCAGTCCTGTTAACTGGAATATTACCCAGAAGGTAAGTTCTAACTTGAATGGATCTAGACCGTTTATAATGAAACCTGTTACCTTGCATAAATTAACCATTTTGAGGTCACAAAGGTTAGGAAATTCTCCTAAAGGAATGAAAATTGTTTACAGTGGGGCCATCTGAACAAGAATGTGTATACACAGCTTGAATTAGCCTGTGTTTGCTTGTGTTGAGTACATTAATTCAAAAGGAAACTTGGTTTAAAAAATTCAATCTAAAAATAGGGCAAGTAGCATCAGGGTTCCATAAGAGACAAATAGGTGAAGGAGGGGATTGCCTTATTCCGGCACCTTTTAAGGTAAAGGAGGGGGGAATCTGCTTTTAACTCATTAGCCAATCAGACTCTGAGGCCACTTCTTAAAGCCACTTCCTGTCTCTCCACTTACTCTCTCCGTTTTGGTGGTGGGCTGGTGAGTGTGCACTTAATTTTGCTCCCTGTTTTGAATTTCTCTTCCATTTGAACCCTGTATTCTGATGGCAGGCCTTTATTTCAAGCAAGCATTGGAGTATGTGTGAGTCACAAGGTGATTAATTTCGGCTGTGTGGCGACTGGGGGGAGGCAGGGAAATGCTCTGCCTGGCTTATTTCCACGTGGCCTCTGCAGCCCTGGGTCTGCCTTCCTTCCCCGAGACCCGGTGACCCAGAAACAATAGACTCTGCTTCATGTATAGAGTGCCCGTGTTCCTGGAAATTGCCTGGATTCATTTTGCTTGGAGGGAAAGGTATTGTTATTATCCCAGTGCTGTTTCGACTTCTATCTCCCTGGGTAAGAGGGTAGACCTTGGGAGGAGTTTCAGACCAGTACACTTTAATTCTGTCGTGTCTGCAGGGCCCAGGTCCTTGATGGGTTTGCAGGACCTGTAGCAAACGTTGTCTTTGCCCTGGTCTTTGCTCAGAGCATTCCAGCTTTCTTAGTGAGCCTCGGCAGCAACCCCTGAAGTTTGATTTTACCGAGCCCTAAGAGGAGCTCCCAATTTTAATGTCACCACTGTAGTGAGGGTGCCCTAAAAAGCCTAATATATACTAAAGTAGAAATTGGGCCTTAGCCCAGGACAAGCCTAAATCAAGTACTAGCACCACAGTTTACTCTTCAAGTGACCTTGGGTGAGTGAGTGAACCATTATGAGGCTCTGCTTTTGAAAATCAGAATATACGAAGGCCAGGTATTATATTAAATGTTAGATACCTTCTAGAAGTAAACACTACATTTATTTTGGATATCTTTTTTCTTATAAAAAGTTTTGCCTAGTGACCTTGAGCGTAAATGGATTCCTATTTTCCTCCTTGATCTACATCAGTTTGAATATAATGTAGGTGTTCGTTATTCATACAGGCCCAAGGTGTGAAAGAAATAAACTAGTGGATGGAATGTGGTAATAGACAGTTGTCGACTTATCATAATCCTTGTAATTCTCAAGTTTTATTGTTAATGTTATCTTTTGAAAATAATACATTCACATGGTTCAAAATTAAAAAGGGATCAAAGCGTGTATCACGAAGTCTAGGCCACCTAATTCCCCATGCCCCCAACAGCATTAACAGTTTCTTGTGTGTCCTTTCTGAGATATTTTATGTAAGTATAAGCAAATACATGTATTTCACCCTCCCGTCTTCTTTACATACTCTACCAGTTATCTAACTTTTACCACTTAGGATTTCCAAATGAATAAATAAAGAATATCCACATTCTTTTTTTTTTTTTTTTAAGATTTTATTTATTTGATAGAGAGCACAAACAGGGGGAGCGGGAAGGGGAGCAGGAGAGAGAGAAGCAGGCTCCCCGCTGAGCCGAGAGCCTGATGAGGGCTTGATCCCAGAACTCCGGGATCTTGACTGGAAGGTATGTAGCTGAAGGCAGACCCTTAACCGACTGAGCCACCCAGGCGCCCCCATCCACGTTCTTTATAATGGTTTTACAGTAATCTAATGTATGTGCATATCATAATTTATTTAACCTTTATTGGTCAACATTTAGGTAGTTTACAGTCTTGTTGTTGCCCCCACAATGAATAACCGTGTATATAATTCAGTTGTCACATACGACAGTTCAGGTGGTTTTTGATATATTTATAAGGACTCTAAACATGCAGTGCTTCCTGTTACTTATATTTATTTTGTGCACAGTGATGACCAGAAACCAACCAACACCATAAATGTCTTGATTGAGCAATAAAGGATTTTCTATCAAAAGCAAAACCGCGCTGATGGCTTTTATGTGAATATATCTTTGCCCACTTAAGTTTTTGTTTTTTTTTTTTAAAGATTTTATTTATTTATTTGACAGAGAGACAGCGAGAGCAGGAACACAAGCAGGGGGAGTGGGAGGGGGAGAAGCAGGCTTCCTGCCGAGCAGGGAGCCCGATGTGGGACTCGATCCCAGGACCCTGGGATCATGACCTGAGCCGAAGGCAGACGCTTAACGACTGAGCCACCCAGGCGCCCTGCCCACTTAAGTTTAAGGGATGGTTTATTTTGCTGTGGACTTGTATTTAATGTTGAGAAGGAATGGCAGCATGAACCAGAGAAACCACATGGTTTTTGTATTCACCAAGGGCAGAAGGGGCATGTTTCCAGTGTTTACTTAGCAAAATGTGTGTTGGATATCTTTCTGAAATTATGGTGTTGAGTGGGTAAACTATATTTTAGCATTAAGTTGGGGAAAATGGAAATGTTTTTTAGGATGTAAACATGCAAAACAAAAGCTTCTGGGAATCCCACCAAAGCTATATATATTTTTTTCTTTTTTTTTTTTTAAGATTTTATTTATTTATTTATTTGACAGAGAGAGGGAACACAAGCAGGGGGAGCGGGAGAGGGAGAAGCAGGCTTTCCGCTGAGCAGCGAGCCTGATGTGGGGCTCGATCCCAGGACCCTGTGATCATGACCTGAGCTGAAGGCAGACACTTAACGACTGAACCACCCAGGTGCCCCTATTTTTTTAAGTCTTTTTTTTTTTTTTGAGAAAATCACTTTATTCTAATTAATTCATAAATGAGAGCATCACAAAAGGTGATTTAAGGAGGCACACAAACATCTGCCCAACCCCAAATTCAAACCATCTCAATGAACTTCTATATAGTAAGAACAACCTTTTTCATTCCAGTTCTGAAGAAAGCTATATTTAATGATGAAGGAGAGGCTTAACTGGTGGTTTTACACTTTATATATTCACCATCAATTATATTTTTATGCTAAATTAACTTGGTCATGAGAGATGATTTTCCATATCTTCAATCTGAACTTCTTGATTAGGCTAATCCATTTGCAAATCTGCACTGCTTCAGCACCTCGCTGAAACCTTCACAAAGCTTCAGGTCACCCTGGTTCTGGGCACACTCCAGAAACTGTTTCATCTCATAGTGGCATGGGCCAAATTGCTAGTGTGCTGGCTGAGTTCCCTGAGGGTCCTGGTGAGTGATGTCAGGCCTTGAAGGCTCAGCATTGCCTCCTCCACCGAAGCCCCCAGTGATGGCATGACCTATCATGTGCCCGACAGCAGAGCCCAGAGCCACGCCAGCTGCAGTGGTTGCCATCTGGGCGACGAGACCTGGCTGCCGGGGCGGGCGCAGCAGCAGGTGAGCCGACAGCAGCTGGTGGAGCCGCTGCTGGCGCTGGTCTAGGCGCCGCTCTCATCTGAGGTGCCGGGCTGGCCGGAGGGGTCGTTCGGGAGGTGCGGCTCCTCCGGCTTCCAGCCGGCGTCTTTTTTTTAAGTCTTAAAAAGGCTAAAAGCGGGTGCCTGGGTGGCTCAGTCGGTTAAGCGTCTGCCTTCAGCTCAGGTCGTGATCCCAGGGTGTTCGCATCGAGTCCCGCATCGGGCTTCCTGCTCAGCGGGGAGTCTGCTTCTCCCTCTGCTTCTGCCCCTCTCCCTGCTCATGCTCTCTCTGTCAAATAAATAAATAAAATCTTAAAAAAAAAAAAAGGCTAAAATCATCTAGTTTTCCGTTAGGAGTATCTTGCATTTGGAAGGGCCTTATGAGGAATCTGAATGTCTTTCTTGGCTTCAAGATTATTGTGAAAAGTGAAATTGTTAGACAGGATTCTGTATTCCTATTCATTAGCTGGGTGAGCTTGGACACTTAATAATAGAAACAACATATTAAATATTTAACTACATGCCAGCTACTGTGCAAAGTATTTTATGTTTATTTTACCTCATTTAATCTTCCCAAGGGTCCTAAGAGGTAGGTGATATTTGTCTTCATTTTTCAGAAAGGGAATCAGAAGCTTAGAGAAGTTGAAAATATGTGGAGTCAAGATTCAAATCCAGTTTTGTCTGACTTCAAAATCCATTATCTTAACCACTAAGCTGCCTGCCATTTAGACTCCAAACCTTGCTTGCAGACCTATAGAATGGAGATGACATAGTACTTGCAAAATGAGGTAAATATAGAAAGTGCTTTATAAATTCTGAGATAGACCAAGTATTATGAAACAGATAAAATGTCAGGTTACCAGAGTAGCAGTTTTACTGCCTCCTGTATTCTGATTTCAAGTTATTCTTTCCTGCTGTTTTGATACAAAGCCCTTAGGTACTGTATTTTCATTTGTTACACCAGCAATGAGACTGGGGCTCTTGGTATGAGCTGGATGGTTGGTCTATGTTCCTGAACTCCCCACTTTTACTTTCTATATGCTCTGAGAGGTTAAAAACAATCACTATTTCTTTTTTTTTT
This sequence comes from Leptonychotes weddellii, assembly GCF_054177405.1. Taxonomy (NCBI): domain Eukaryota; kingdom Metazoa; phylum Chordata; class Mammalia; order Carnivora; family Phocidae; genus Leptonychotes; species Leptonychotes weddellii. The sequence continues at coordinate 66,705,972 of NC_138377.1, forward strand.
TTTTAAGATTTTTTTATTTATTTGACAGGAGAGAGAGAGCACAAGCAGGGATAGCGGCAGGCAGAGGGAGAGGGAGGGGCAGGCTCCCCACTCAGCAGGGAGACCGATGTGGGACTCGAACCCAGGATCCTGGGATCGTGACCTGAGCCAAAGGCAGACGCTTAACTGTCTGAGCCCCCCAGGCGCCCCAAAACAATCACTATTTCTAAAGTAGCTGACAGTGAGTGGGAAGCAAAACTTGGAATCTGTTCTGATAGCAGCGTCTTAAAGAGCTATCCCTAAAAGAGAGCCATGCCAAGTGACAGTTAAGCATTTACTTCCTATATGAAGTTTTGTATTGTTTTCCTTTTGTTTCAGGTTGAAGATGGAATCCATGGAGGAAGGAAGGCCTGGGTCTTCAGACCCCTGGCTGCCAGTCCAGAAGTGGCACTGTGAAAGCATCTGTAACATCTGCTGTAGATACCCTAACAATCAAGTGGGCTTGGATCTGGACATTCTCAGTAGGAATGGTTAAAGACTGATGGGACCATAAAGCAAGTACTTGAACTTTGACTAAGCTAGGCCTTAAAGTGTTCTCTATGTCCCATGTCTATGTGTCTTTTCTATCTAAAAAAGATAGGTTCTTTGAGTTACTGTTGTATCCCATAATGCTAGGCACAGAGTAGGCACTGAGTTATTGGCATGGAACAGTGTAAAACTGAGCAGTAGTAATCTTAAAACAGAAGCATCAGATGATTTGGTATTAATCAGTTTGTAGTTTGTATCAGGCCTTTATGAAGCACCTATTCACATAACGTAAAATGTACGTTTTGGCCATGAGCACCAACATTTAGAAGCATTTATTTCTTACGGGGAACAAAATGCATGGGTCATTGATAGTTCACGGGGGAATTTACAAATTATTTACTTAAGCTCCCTAAATGCTCAGTAAATATGAAATGGCCTTCACATGGTAGAATGACGTTTGCTGAAGCATAGCCAGAGTCCTGCAGGGAGCATCATGTATTGGGAAAGGTATCCTGTGTTTAACATCAGGATTTATGTCCTAAACTTTAGGTTATGTGCCAACGATACGGAGACCAGAACTTTTACAATCTAGGTTGTTTGTGAGATGATTCAAATAGAGAAGTTGCACCTTTATATACATATATTCTCCTGTAGGGAATACTTGGATCATGGAGTTTTGAGGTAGACATTGTTAAAGCTGTAGAAACCCTGCACTTCAAGTCTTACTTCCTGTCTGTGTTCCCTTGGTTAATCTAATATGCTGCCCATCTGAAAACATCTTACAAAGTGGAGTATTATTCAACTATAGGACAGGGGTTAAAATAACACTTTGATTATATGTCTCAGGTACTTAAAACACCTCAGTTTCCTTCTGACCTACTGTGCCACAATAGCACTCTCATTATGTGCTACAGCAAACCATCTTCTGTGGCTCTGCCTCTTATTTCATGTAGGAAGTGGCGTGGTGAAGTGAAAATTGGGAGTTTTCACAGAACTGGATTTAAATCTTAGTTCTTTTTTTTTTTTTTAAGATTTTTATTTATTTATTTGACAGAGACACAGTGAGAGGGGGAACACAAGCAGGGGGAGTGGGAGAGGGAGAAGCAGGCTTCCCACGGAGCAGGGAGCCCGATGCGGGGCTCGATCCCAGGACCCTGGGATCATGACCTGAGCCGAAGGCAGACGCCCAACGACTGAGCCACCCAGGCGCCCCGCTCCTAGCTCTTAATAGCTAGGTGACCTTGGGAAATTTATTTAACTTCTCCGAGCCTCAAATTTCCCTGTAAATATGGGATTGTCAAGTTTGAGTGAGATGTTTTTTACAGTTCTTGATAGATAGTAGGAATTTTCAAGAATGGTAGCTACTACTTCCTTTCTGTCAGTGTATTTTAGTCATACCCATCCTTTAAGGTGCTGCTGTCCAACAGAACTTTCTGTGATGATGGAAATGTTTTTGTACATTTGTACATGTTTTGTATTGTTCAGTATGGTAGCCATTAGCCACCTGTGGCTACCGAGCAATTACAATGTGATTGGTGTGACTGAAGAATTTAATTTTTAATTTAATTTTAACGGCTGAATGTGGTGTTACCTATTAGACAATGCAATTTTTTTCTTTTCTTTTTTTTTAAGATTTTATTTATTTGACCCAGAGAGAGGGAGAGCACAGGCAGGAGGAGCGGCAGGCAGAGGGAGAGGGAGAAGTGGGCCCCCACTATGTGGGACTCGATCCCAGGACCCTGGGATCATGACCTGAGCTGAAGGCAGACACTTAACTGACTGAGCCACTCAGGTGCCCCTGCAATTTTTTTTCTTGTGAGGAGAACTTTTAAGATCTCTCTTAGCAACTTTTAACTATACAATGTGGTATTATTTTAAGTGCAATTTTAAGGCTCATTCAAGACCTGTACCTTTTTTCTTCATGAAGACTTCTGTGACCAGTGATTCTTCTTCTTCTTCTTTTTTTTTAAGATTTTATTTATTTATTTGACAGAGAGAAACACAGCGAGAGAGGGAACACAAACAGGGGGAGTGGGAGAGGGAGAAGCAGGCTTCCCGCGGAGGAGGGAGCCTGATGAGGGGCTCGATCCCAGGATCCTGGGATCAGGACCTGAGCTGAAGGCAGACGCCCAATGACTGAGCCACCCAGGCGCCCCCCAGTGATTATTCTTCTTAGCATAGCTTGCTCTATTGCTCATTTGGTACTCCCCATGGACATTAATTTTCATGAATCTTGTCTTTCTAGCTAGATTTTATCTGAGGTTATACATTTTTAAATCTTCACGTTGCTGCATTGAAAGGAACTTGATAAAAATATAACTAATATATTTTTAAATTTATTTTATTTCATTTTTTTTATTATTATGTTACTCACCATACATTACATCATTAATTTTTGATGTAGTGTTCCATGATTCGTTGTTTGCGTATAACACCCAGTGCTCCATGCAGAATGTGCCCTCTTTAATACCCATCACCAGGCTAACCCATCCCCCCACCCTCTCCCCTCTAGAACCCTCAGTTTGTTTCTCAGAGTCCATAGTCTCTCATGGTTCATCTCCCCTTCCGATTTCCCCTCATCATTTTCCCTTCCTACTATCTTCTTCTTTTTTTTTTTTTTTAACATATATTGCATTATTTGTTTCAGAGGTACAGATCTGTGATTCAACAGTCTTACACAATTCATAGGGCTCACCATAGCACATACCCTCCCCAATGTCTATATAACTAATATTTTTAGTTAGTAAGTTTTAAATTATCATTAAATGCAATATAAGAAATTTTCTAGTTAGTAATCTGGTGAATAGGGAATAATCTGAAGGTTGCCTGCAGTGATGAATTTTGTGTCCAGACTGTTTCACCTAAAAGTTAGATTACTACACTCAAGTGTCAGAAGAGGCAATTATGCTTTTTCTTATATTGCCATCTTGTGGCCAACTTGGGCGCCAAATGATGCTAATTCAATTTTGCTATGTCAGAGGAAGTTTTCTTTAGTTTATTGTGATAAATTTTTACCAAGAGTAAAGGTTAAATACAGTCAGCATTGGCTGAAATGAAATGGAAACATGCTTTGAAAAAAATGTTAACTATTTTGGATTACCTTCTCATTTTTTTTTTAAAGTAGACTCCACGCCCAAGGTGGGGCTTGAACTCCAAACCTTGCGATAGAGTTGCACGTTCTACCAACTGAGCCAGCCAGGGGCCCCAGATTACCTTCTTACTTATCTTATGAGTTCCTGGCTCTTTCCTTTTTTTTTTTTTTTTTTTTTTTTTAAGGATTTTGTGAATTTAATGACTGGTTACAAGGGTTTTCTGTAGTTAAACATCCTGCGGACTTGGAGAGGTTGGCAGTATCCCATGCCACTTATTCCCCATATCACTGAATTTTTCCCATGGCTGTCAAGCTCTGGTTGCAGGCAGGACACGGCTCCTTTCCTTTCCATACCTGTTCTCTTATTGTCAGAGTTTAGTTAGACTTACTGTCTAGTTTTACCCAAACTTTTAAATTTATTTATTTATTTATTTATTTTTAAAGATTTTATTTGTTCATTTGAGAGAGAGAGCATGAGCAGGGGTGCGGGGTGGGGGGGGTGCACAGGGAGAGGGAGAAGCAAACTCCCCGCTGAGCAGGGAGCCCAATGTGGGGCTCCATCCCAGGACCCTGGGATCATGACCTGAGCTGGAGGCAGATGTCCCCAAACTTTTAACTTTATACAAAAAGCTGATCTTGTGTAAGAAGACCTACCCTAATGTGATATTGAGTTTGGGCATTTCATGATGTTCTCCAAATAAATGGGTCAATTTATATTACTGACTGGAGGTTCATATAAAGAATGAAGTTTTCCTTGAGGTTAATTTTCCTTGAGGCTATAGGGTATGACTTGGGAGGAGGCTGGTGTGCATTCAAGTCGTGTAATCATAACCTTTATTTACTTACTTACTTTTTATTTTCCAGAGATGATACATCTGGAAAGATGATGCTTAGGTAGTTGGTAGATCATGTTGTTCAACTAATTCCTTGATAGAAGCTGATTCATTTGATACCAGAGGTAAGTATAAAAGAAAACTGTTTTTACTTCATTTGGATTTTTAATCACTTACTAAGTTTTGGGGCCTGGTGCTCTTTGTGGCTGGAATTTGGTAGTTTAAAAAAGCCTTAGTTCTAACCTTAAGAGGGTTCGCTTGGTTTAGCGATGAGGAGCCGGTGGTGGTTTGCCCTTCATCAGTCATTTTTAGTTTGCCATGATGAAATGCATGTTAAGTCCGTGTTTCAGCTGATCACCCTGATTAAACACATGCTCTGAGCAGACTAAAGCTAGGGCAAACGCCTGGAGTTGAATTCTGCTTCTTGGAATTCTTACTGGATTCTAGCCTCCAGTTCCAGGTAGTTCTTTTAAATATTTGAATTATGGATCTGGACACTACAACACTTTGTTGTGCTTTGATCTTTGTGGTATCTTCTTGAGATAGGTAGAACCAGGGTCAGGAATCCTTAATCTAAACATTCAAACACTACAGAAAAAGCACTGATAACTGGTATAATTCTGTCAACCACTTTCCTTGGCTGTTTTAAACTTACCACTATTTTATTAATCTATATGTAGGATTAAGAGAATCCCAGAGTTGGTTAAGTCGATTTTGTCAAGATCATAAAATGTGACACTATATAGTCATTTAAAAGTTATGATAGAGGTTTATCTTTCTTGAAATGGAAGGGTATTTATGATACATTAAAAACAAGTTATAGAGCAGTATGTGCAATCCTTTTTATGGTTAAATATTTTCATATACTTATGTTTACTTCAGAAATTATCTGACAGGATATACTCAAATACCAGGGATTATTGTCTCTAGAATTGCATTCTAAGTGTGATCTTGTTAACCTGTATTTTCTGAGTTTATTATATTCATGTATTGTATAATTGAACCTACATGGAACAGGCTTCTATTCTTTACCTGTGCTTGCATGTTTCAGCAGAGAATGGGGTACATATGAGGAAGAAATACAGGAAATGCAAATAATTCAAAGTAACATCAGCATTTGAAATAGTTTTTAGTTTTGGCTATGTCTTTTGCAGAAATGAAGTTTCAGGAGACCAAAACTAGATCTGAGTCTCACTTCTTTCCCAGCCTGGAATTCTTGGGTGCTCTAAGTCCTGGATATACAATAGATGATGACAACATTTTTCTTTTATGGTAAGGCTTAGAAGCTTTGACATACATATGAATCTTTGAAAATTCGGCTTTATGGTTTCATGGCCAGCTGCTAAGTTGCTACAAAAATTTTTATTTTTTAAAAAAGGCAATTAAAGATGTTGAGAGGTTGCTTAGTATAATAGTTATACATGGATTCTGGAGTCAGACTGGGTTCAAACCCATCCTTTGTCACTTAATCAGCTCTGTAACCTTAGCAGGTTTCTTAACATCTCAGTCTCTTAGTGTCCTTGTATCTTAGAAGATGAGAATAATAGTACTGGATTCAAAAGAATAGGATTTGACTTTGAAGATTAGATAATAAGTGCATGGGCTTAGAACATTGTTTAAGCATATGGTAATCACTCAAAAGATGTTAGCTGTTGTATCATCAAAGTCCCTGTGCAGTTTTTGCTTATATGCATCTTTATGCCAATTGGCCTATACCTCATTATGTTTATCTCCAGCACACAAAGCCTAATTTAGTTCTAGAGTTAGGCACACTGTGGTGATAAGGACTATAGTGTGTATCTCTATGTAACTGTTCCAATAACATTTCTTTAGTTGATTGATCTTGTTTTGGCATCAATTTATTTATCATCTTATTCCTCATTTTGTCTCTCTAGCTGGTTTTGTCTCTCTAGCTGGTTCTTCTAGCTCTTAGTTGACTTAAAAATTTAGATGTAGTGATTCCTTTTAAGAGTGACTTGAGGGCGCCTGGGTGGCTCAGTCGTTAAATGTCTGCCTTCGGCTCAGGTCATGATCCCAGGGTCCTGGGATCGAGCCCCGCATCGGGCGCCCTGCTCAGTGGGGAGTCTGCTTCTCCCTCTGACCCTCCCCACCTCATGCTCTCTCTCTCATTCTTTCTCTCTCAAATAAATAAAATCTTAAAAAAAAAAAAGAGTGACTTGATAGCTTTATTTTTATAAATGTTCCTTAAAGCATTTATTAAAATGGTTGGAGATAAATTTTGATGGCTGTTCCTCTCACTGCTTGGAGCCTTAGGTAGTGGGATTTTAGTCCATCATATATCAAAGCTGACTTGTCTTCACTCAGGGCACCATTTGGGTGGGTTGGCCATCCGTTAGTGTCTTCTGATTTTTGCGGAGTCATACAATTACAAAGCAGGTGGTGAATCTAGATAAGAATGTACCTGTGATTGAAAAATAAAACTAATATGAAAACATGAGGATATAGTTTTTAGAAACCCCCTTGACTACAAAAGTATTTGAATAGCACTGACCTAGGACCATGAAAGAAATAGGTCTAGTAAACTGATTCTGAGAGTTACTGAAACATTATACTCTGAAGTCATTAAATATCAAGTGGTTTAATCAGTTTTCTACTGATGAGTTTCTATTGATCAGTTTTCTACTGAGTAGCTGTTTATACATTTCAAGTTAGTATTAAAAATGTCTTTTTCTTTCCAGCATGAAGGTAGATGATTCTTCAAATTAAAGATGGAAGCTGACTTTTCTCACCAGAAATGGTTTATAGAATCAACTTGCAAAAATATAAGAGGCACCAAAGGAAGGAGTAAAATATTTGCTTTTATCATTCCTAGATTCTCTGCTAGATTGTAAACTCCATAAAAGCAGGAAAACTTCCTTATCTATATGCCTGGCCCAGAATAGATACTCAAAAATATGTGAAGTGAGTTGAAACCTCCATTAAATTTTTTTTTTTTAAGTCCCTGGAAAATGGCAACTATTTTAATGGCATTTCAGCAAGACTTTTATTTATTTATTTATTTGACAGAGAGAGAGAGAGACAGTGAGAGAGGGAACACAAGCAGGGGGAGTGGGAGAGGGAGAAGCAAGCTTCCCACCGAGCTTGGAGCCCGATGTGGAGCTCGATCCCATGACCCTGGGATCATGACCTGAGCTGAAGGCAGACACTTAACGGCTGAGCCACCCAGGTGCCCCAAGACATTTATTTACATGTAATAATTGGGACTTCAATTTTGACTCTGGTGGAAATTGTAATAAAGGTACATTAAACTATCTGGGTACCAGGAAGTCTACTTAAAACACTTAATATTTGGGGAGCCTGGATAGCTCAGTGGTAAAGTATGCAACTCTTGATCTTGGGGTTCTGAGTTCAAGCCCTATGTTGGGTGTAGAGATTATTTAAAAAATAAAATCTTAAAAAAAATTAAACTCTTGATACCTAATTATCATGCTTGATCCATTAAGAGTTAATGACAAATGGCTACCAAAACAACCTGGGTATGTGAGGAATAATTATATAAAAGTTTACTGATATTTAATAGGAAATCTTTTATTATGAGCATTTTATAGCCCTGTTGGACATTTATCATTGATTTAAGTTTTACATACCACTCAGGTATGGTTAAAAAGTCATTTCTGCTTTATGTTTATAATGTTGAAATATTTTCAATTGTTTTGGCTAAATTATACTTCAGAAATTTTTTTGCTTACATAGTATATTTATATCCTTGAGGGTATATTTTACAAGCAAAGGATATACAAAATACAAATTCAAATATTGGAAGTCTGGTACATATCCCTGTATTTTGAAATATGATTTAATTCTCATGCTTATATTAGAATTATACAGATGGCATGTCACTATAATAACTTCTGTTAGAATCTGAAACCAATTTTTTAGATTAAGATTCTTCTATTAAAATGAGTGTAAGTATCAAATTAGTTTTAGAGTAGATCATGCTAACATTTTTTTTTTTTAAAGATTTTATTTATTTATTTGACAGAGAGAGACACAGTGAGAGAGGGAACACAAGCAGGGGGAGTGGGAGAGGGAGAAGCAGGCTTCCCGCCGAGCAGGGAGCCCAATGCGGGGCTCGATCCCAGGACCCTGGGATTATGACCTGAGCCGAAGGCAGACGCCTAACGACTGAGCCACCCAGGCACCCCTAGATCATGCTAACATTCTAAGATTCAATGATAATAGGAGAAATTGCTATCTTGAAATTCTTAGAGAAATGTGGTATATAAATAATATAACTGATAGGTACTTAGAATATCTACATAAGATCAATATTAAACTTTATGATAAAAAAATCATTTTTGAAAGGTGAAATAACCTGTAATTAAATGGTGTAAGTGATGTGTAAGCACAAATTGTACAGTCAGATTTTATTCAGACCCTTACATTAGAAAGAATGGATTAAAGATCTATAAATGAAAAGCAAAACTTTAAACCTATAGAAAAACAAGGAATATGATGACATGGGAATAGACATAAACACAAAGAAGAAAGATTGATAAATTTGTGTACACTAAAATTCAAACTTAGGTTTGCATGCCATGTAACCAACAAAGGACTCCATATAAATCTAGAAAATGATCAAAGGATCATTTGATTAACTCTGAAAGAGTTAATTCACTGCTGAGAATCCCTGAGTAGTCATTCATCTGAAAAGATGCTTAATCTTACTAGTAATCAAAGAATTGCACATTAAAACAACATTCAGATACCATTTCACTGCCATCATAAGGGCAAAAATGAAAACAAAACAAAACAAAAAATTGACACTTCCATATGTTGCTGAGTGTAAAGCAATGTGATCTCATCTTTGCTGGTGGCAGTGAAATTTATTTGAAGTTGATTAGACACGAACCCAGTCTCTAGGTATTATATTTTATAGGAATTCTTATCATGTGTACTCAAGGAGACATGTACAGAAAGTTTATTGCAGTACTGATTTTAATTGTAAAAACCTGGAAGAAATGTCCTTTAGAAGAATGGATAAATTGTGGTATATTTGTAGTATTTGGCTGTTAAAATGAATCGGTGCAAGATAGGTGTATTAACTTGACTACATCTCAAAAATAGGTTAATGAAATGGTGTATTGATAGGTGCTGTATGATAAGGTTTAGTAGTTTTAGGACATGCAAAACAAGATGGATGTATACATATATACTAAAAATATAAAAGCATCCATGAGAGTGATAAATACCAAAATCTGGCTTGTTTACCTCTGGAGAGATAGGAGGAAAATCAGGAGGCTTCAGCTGTAATTGTAATGTGTTACTTCATTTGAAAAATATCATATGTGAGAAGGATTTCAGTTTATTAAAGCTGAGTGATGGTCATTCTTCACACATTTTTTGTATGCTTGATATTTAATAATAAAAACCAAAATTAAAAAAAAAAAGTTCTTTTTAGTGGATGGATCTTTGTATCTCAGCCTTGATTGTTTTCAGTAATCTCATCCCCAGGCGCACTCTAGAAAAGAGCCCTTGAAAGGTTTGTTTATGCCGTAACAGGAGAGGACACAGTGCCACTGAGAAGCGGGTTAGTTCAGTTCCTGGTGTTCCAGATTACTGGGATATTAAGACTTTGTAGCACCCTGCCCCCTTTTATTCTATCTGGCAAAACGTGTTGGCAAAAAAAAAAGTATACATACATATACATATATATACGTATATGTATATATGTTACTCCTACAGGCTTTTAGCCAAATGGGTTGGAAATTTGAAACTGATCTGGTGCGAAAATCGTGTGGGGAACACTAAGGTTTGGGGAATCAGTGGTCTTAATGATGAAGCAGGAAGAGATCATATTGCAGTACAAAGGTTTAAGTTAGATCGCAAAGTTAGGTACTGGCTGAATTTGAATGCTTTGTGTTTTCTAACTTTGAGATTGTATTCCTTTGTTGTACTACATTTGGCATTGTTAAAATCAGAAAATGCACAAAAGGCTCAGATAGCCAAAATAGATATTAGGGGTTTACACATGAACCCCCAATTTTGTTTGAATCCAATTTGTACCACTGGAATTAAGTTACCACTCTAAACTCTAACGACATTTTAGGAAATGTATACAAAGGTCAAGATGACCCTTTCAAATTACTGTGAACAAGCTGCAAGTAGACAGAAAACTAGCAGAAAGTTGTTTAGTTAGGATAGGTTTTTGTTTGGAGAAGAATGGGTTAGTATTAGAGATTCACTACCCAGAAAGGGGTTTGCAGGGCTTTGGTGTCCATTGTGTTGCTGATTCATTGGATTGTGTGTTACTAATTCACAATGGGGTCACACGTGGACAGGTGGCCGGCCACAAAAGACAGCATTAAGGCTTGTATTCCAAGGACCCCTCAAGCCCTCCTCAGCTTAGTTTCTAATATGATTCTAATAGACCCCTATAGATTGAGCAGAAAATCACACAGTTTACAAAGAACAGAAAAGAAAGTGACAGGTAAGAGCATTAGGGTAAAACAGGCACAAACATTTAAACAATTACAAGTAGGTCCAGGAGAACACACAGGCAGAGCACCTCAAAAAAGCTGACACCCGATCGATCCTCTCGCTTCATTACAGGCGCTGTAATGAATGTTGTAACACAGATTCTAAACCAAGAAAAAGTTCTATTTTCTTTAAATGTATATAGAGGATGTGTAAAAGCTAGAAAGGTGTCTTTATCAAGATGGATTAGAAAAATAAAATGGCAGAATCTACCTCAACATGGAGGTGATAGCTATCCAATTACAGGTATCTCAAATTTCTGGGACTTTTTCCTGAAACTGCTTAGCAAGTCTGTGCTGCCCAGCCGGTCCTCCCCAAGAGTTCCCAGGACAAACACGACACCTGCGTGTACTCAGGTAGGGGCACAAGCCGGCCCTGTTAGCTTCTCAACTGTCCCACTCCCCGTCCTGCTCTTACTCAGGAGACTGACCTCAAATGTTATACCCAGGATAGCCTAGGATGTTACTTTTGTGCCAGTTGAGGGCAGTAAAAGGCACTCTGTGACAGTATCCATGGGGCTCCCAAGTGGGAAGCCTGGACCATGCTCAGTGGGACGCACGCCCTCACAGCGCCTGAGACGCGCGTGCGTGGGGATATGCGCCTGAGTCCAGGTGCCACAGCCTGACGGGTCCCAGGATCCTGAGCGGCCGGAAGCCCTGTGACCACCACCCGGCAGGCTCCAGGGCCACCCCGCGCATGCGTTCTGTGTCTTACTGGAGAGGCACCGCGAATCCTCGCTAGTGTAGTGCTAGAGTTGTGGAGGCAACGGCGTTTTCCCGCGCTTTTTCTGCGCGCCTCAGGTTAGATATTTTATTTGTATTATTATTGTTATTTTCTCTGTAGAGTGCAGAAAGCAGGCCAAGAACTCCAGAGTGAAGTTTCCGTGAGTCTAATTCCCAAAAACTCGGCCCTCGGTAACTTGGGACAATTCACCGAATTGGGTCTTTCCCCCAGTCGTGGAAAATTTGGAATTAGCTGCACCTCCCGCTCTGCCTAAGAAAGTTCTCAGCTTTAAAACTTCCCCGCTCTTCTGCTTCTCCTATGCCTATTATCCTGCTGGGGGTAAAATAGGCCTTATAATTCCTGCTGCCATTTACCCTTGGAGACTAACTCAGTGGGTACTTTGGGGTAAAGATGTCAGCGCGTCCTCATGGACCCCTGTGACCAAGGCAACATTTTTTTTTTTTTGATCAAGGCAACATTCTTGACAGAATTTGTTGGTTAATAAATGTGTTAAATATGAATATTTTCCTTGGTGTATAATTGGTGTGTCACAGTTATTTCATACAATATATGATTTTGGTATATCCAGAATATTGCTGTCCAGTTTGGGTTAGTAAAACTAGTGAGAGTGGACACTATATTGAAAAATAACTTAAGAGTATTTATTTATTTACTTAAAAGTATTTATTTAGTTTTACAAACTTTTACTGCATTCAATAGTATTTATATTAATAGGTGAATTATTTGATGATAAAATAAATCAGCTTTTGTACAGATTTTCAGGTTTCATAATGGTCATTTGCTTGGATGAATTAAATTATTTTCCATTTAATACTATCAGATTACTACTCTTTTTTTAGGTAAGGCAACACAGGTAAAGAATCTGAGAAATCAGTGTATATGAAAAACCTAAAAAGTAACTTAAAGAACACTTTTCACTAAAGAATGGCTGAAATTGGTGCCTGGACTTATATCTGCCAAGTGTGAGAAGTGGTACTAAAATATTCTAGCAAACTATGGATGGTAGTAAATTTGGCTTTTTTGTTTAGGTATTGAGGAACGGCAGAAGGCAGTAATTAATTTTTATTTGTACTTTGTAAATGTTCCTAAGCTTTATTTTCCATGTACATATTATTTTTGGCTTTAGTAAGATTTGGACCACTTGTGTCTTTAATTTTTTCTTTAAAATTTTTTTTCATGGGCTTTCTATGGGTTTACACAAGGGAGCACAGTTAATATTGTTGAGTGACTGAAATCTATATAATATGTTGATTATAATAAATACAAACAATAAAATACATTATTTTATCATAATAAAATGAAAACATGTTCTATTTCATTTTCATTGAAATATGACTTATTTGACCTTTTCATTTACCCCTTATTGGGATTCTTTTCAGCATCTGCAGACTTCAATCTCTGTTATGTCTTTGTGTGAAGACATGCTGCTTTGTAACTATCGCAAGTGTCGCCTCAAACTCTCTGGTTATGCGTGGGTCACTGCCTGCTCTCACATCTTCTGTGATCAGCATGGCAGTGGTGAGTTTAGTCGTTCACCAGCTATCTGCCCTGCCTGCAATAGTACCCTTTCTGGAAAGCTAGACATTGTGCGCACAGAACTCAGTCCATCAGAGGAATATAAAGCCATGGTATTGGCAGGACTTCGACCAGAGATTGTGTTGGACATTAGCTCCCGTGCACTGGCCTTCTGGACGTATCAGGTTAGTGCTTAGGCTAGGTTTTCTGGAGAGTATGATTTGAGGCATATGTGGAAGCTTCTAATGTTTTTCCTTCGTTGTGTTTGTATTCATTTTTTTTTTCAAGATTTTATTTTTATTTGTTAGAGAGTGAGAGCACACAAGCAGGGGGAGCGGCAGGCAGAGGGAGAAGCAGGCTCCCTGCTGAGTAAGGAGCCCGATGTGAGGCTCGGTCCCAGGACCCTGGGATCATGACCTGAGATGAAGGCAGACACCTGACCGACTGAGCCACCCAAGCATCCCTCATTTTTTATGAATATATAGAAAACATTCTTTTTAATAATTTTTTAAAAAGATTTATTTATTTATTTATTTATTTATTTATTTATTTATTTGAGAGAGCGTGAGAGAGAGTGTGTGTGAGAGAGAGAGAGCACACAAGCAGTGGGGAGGGGCAGAGGGAGAAGCAGACTCCCTGCCAAGCAGGGAGCCCAATTTGGGACTGGATCCTTGGACCCTAGGATCATGACCTGAGCCAAAGGCAGACGCTCAACTGACTGAGCCACCAAGGCGTCCCAATAAATGTGTTTTTTCTTTGTTAAAGAAATAGGTTTATTTTTGGAAATCCAAAAGAAGGAAAATAAAAAATGAACTATAATTCCATAACTTAGAGATCATTGTTGATATTTTCATATGTGTATTACTGGACTTTTTCTGTGTATAAATATATATTTTGTCCAAAAGTAAGGGTAATATCAGTTAAAGCTGACATTATGCTTATTATGAATATTTTATTACATATTTTTAAATTAGCTATTCTATAATCATAATTTGAATAATTGTATTGCATCATAATTTATTTTCAAGCTATAAAAAAAGTTGCTAAGATTAAATTCCTGAAAGTGGCTGAATACATTTCAAAGTTGTAAAAATTGCAGTATTTTGGGATGCCTGGTGGCTCATTCAGTTAAGCATCTGACTCTTGATTTCAGTTCAGGTCATGGTTTCAGGATTGTGAGATCAAGCCCTGAGTCCAGCTCCAAGCTGAGTGTGGAGCCTGCTTAAGATTCTCTCTCTCCCTCTCCCTCTGCCCCTCCCCTGTGTGCTCTTCTGTCTCTCTCTCAAAAAAAAAAAAAAATTAAAAGTTGCAGTATTTTATTTTTTATTTATTTTTTAAAGATTTCATTTTATGTAATCTCTATACCCAATGTGGGGCTTGAACTCACAACCCCAAGGTCAAGAATTGCATGCTTTGAGCCAGCCAGGCACCCCCAAAATGACAGTATTTTAAAATTGCCCTCCAGTTAGGCCTGGGGCCTATCATTTTTTGTTCCCTTAAGTGTATGAAGGTGCTTGATTCTCATACTTTGTACTCACCAATTAGATATGAATAAAGTAGAATCTCATTATTCTTTTTTTATGTTATGTTAATCACCATACATTACATTATTAGTTTTTGATGTAGTGTTCCATGATTCATTGTTTGCGTATAACACCCAGTGCTCCATGCAGAATGTGCCCTCTTTAATACCCATCACTAGGCTAACCCCCCATCCCCCTCCCCTCTAGAACCCTCAGTTTGTTTCTCAGAGTCCATAGTCTCTCATGGTTCGTCTCCCCCTCCAAGAATCTCATTATTCTTTAAATATGCCTTTCTTGGATGACTTTTATTTTTTTATTTTTTTATTTTTTTAAAGATTTTATTTATTTATTTGAGAGAGAATGAGAGAGAGAGAGCACATGAGAGGGGGGAGGGTCAGAGGGAAGAGCAGACTCCCTGCCGAGCAGGGAGCCCGATGCGGGACTTGATCCCAGGACTCCAGGATCATGACCTGAGCCGAAGGCAGTCGCTTAACCAACTGAGCCACCCAGGCCGCCCACTTGGATGACTTTTAGATGAAAACATTTTCTTGTATTTTTTTCATGTATTTTTCTTTTATGCATTGCCTGTTTCAATTTGTTTATTTCAGTTGCTATAGGTTTTTTTTCTTACTGATTTGTTAAGAATTCTCTATGTATTTAACTCAGATGTTACAAGAAATTTTCTTTTTTCAGTTATCTTTTATTAGTATGATTTTTAAATTGGCCTTTTTTTATTGTTGAGTTCTAAGAGTTCTTTGTATGTTTTGGATAACATTCTTTTATGAGATAACGTCTTTTACAATTTTTTTTTTTTTTTAAGATTTTATTTATTTGACAGAGAGAGACACAGCGAGAGAGAGAACACAAGCAGGGGGAGTGGGAGAGGGAGAAGCAGGCTTCCCGCTGAGCAGGGAGCCTGATGCGGGGCTCGATCCCAGGACCCTGGGACCATGACCTGAGCCAAAGGCAGTCGCTTAATGACTGAGCCACCCAGGTGCCCCACAAATATTTTCTCTCAGTCTATGGCTTGTCTTTTCATTCTCTTGACATTGTCTTTTGCAGAGCAGAAATTTTTAATTTTAATGAAGTCTAGCTTATCAATTCTTTGTGCTTGCTGGTGTTGCATCTAAAAAGTCACCATCAAACCGAAGATCATTGATTTGCTCCTCTGTTATTTTATAGGAATCTTATAGTTTTATGTTTACATTTAGGTCAGTGATTCATATTGAGTTAATTTTGGTGAAGGTTGTACAGTCTATGTTTAGATTCAATGTGACCTCAGTATTTTGCTGGCTATTGCCCAAAAGCTGCTCTCAGTTACTTGCCTTGTTGGCCTTTGCAACATGGCTACTTGCTTCTACAAAGCCAGCAAGAGAGAGAATGTGCTACTCAGGCAGACTTTATAGTCTTATGTAATGTACTCATGAAGCAGCATCCTGTCATTTTTCCTGTATTCTAGTCACAGTTTCTGTCCACATTCAAGGGGAGGATCTAAGTACAAGGAGGCAGGGATGATTTGAGGCTATTTTACAATCTGTTCTCCACAGTGTGGATTACTTGAAATATGAAATTATTTCTTAAAAACCTTAAGATTCCATGTCACTTGTTAAGGTTAGACAAATACTTCTTTTGTTAGTATAATGATAGCAGTTTGAGAGTATTCCTCCAGAATGTTTTCCTATGCAGTTAGTGACACAGTGTATTATTTTCTATAATAACCATCCTATTGTACATCTAGTTTGCTTACCTGGTTCTTTTTTTTTTTTTAATTTTTTATTGTTATGTTAGTCACCATACATTACATCATTAGTTTTTGATGTGCTTAACTTGGTTCTAAATGTTAAATTAATAACATCCCAGTGTAAGTCTTTCTTTTTCTTTTGCATTTAAAGTTTTACAATATATAACTTAAAAATCTTTTTTTGGGGACAGGTACATCAGGAGCGTCTCTATCAAGAGTATAATTTCAGCAAGGCTGAGGGCCATCTGAAACAGATGGAGAAGATATATACTCAGCAAATACAGAGTAAGGATGTAGAATTGACCTCTATGAAGGGGGAGGTCACCTCCATGAAGAAAGTGCTAGAAGAATATAAGAAAAAGTTCAGTGACATCTCTGAGAAACTTATGGAGCGAAATCGTCAGTATCAAAAGCTCCAAGGCCTCTATGATAGCCTTAGGCTGCGAAACATCTCTATTGCTAACCAGGAAAGTACCCTTGAACCATCCATGATTGCACAATGTGGTGTTTTTGGCTTTCCATCAGGTAAGAAGGGACGTGTAATATCCAATAAGTGTTCTTTAAATCTTTCACATTGTGTTCTGCACAGTTCCAGGAAGTCAGTGGAGATTCCACAGGCCTAGAGTGGTATAGGTTTCAGATTCTTCATCCATGTCTCAACATGTACATCTTCGCTTTTATCTATTTTATTCGCTTGTGGTGAAGTTGCATCTTCAGTGTAAACAGAGAATAAATCTCTCCAAAATAAAAGTTTGCAGATTGGTACTTTAAGTGAAAAGCTACTTCCTTGGGGTAATAAGAGTATTAGCTGCCATTTGTTGATTCCTTACTAAGTGCTAGGCACTGTTACAATTTTACACATATTCCTGTTATTTTTCAAAACTTTGTGATGTAGTTATTATTATCCTTATTTTACAGATGAGAAAACTAAGTCATCGAAAGTTTAAGTAAATTGGTCAAGGTCACAAAACTGTCTTCAGAGCCCACACAACCATTTCCTTCCTCAAGAAGGCCATGTTCAGTTTCTTTCACATGGCACAGTTCTTAAGTTATTGTTGGTTGTTTGGTTGTTTCACTTTTGTTCATTTATCAAATATTTATCAAACATATTTCATGTGCTAGGCTGCTAGACATAATTCTAGGCAATGAGAATATAAGGATTATCCAGATAAGATTCCTGCCTTCTGGAAGTGTACAATCTAGGAAGATACCACTTCTTTTTTGCTCTCTAGGTGCTTTGGCAAATGCAATGAATCTCATATGTCTTCCTGAGTTCTCCTCTTTATACTACTCTTAATATAACAGAATCCAATAGATTTTGCTATGCTATTAATATAAATTATTTTTGGCATATAAAAAAGTGAGGTTTCTTGTGCGTGATTTTCCTAAATATATGTTTTTTTAAATTATAGGCTGAGGAAAAAGATTTAGCGGGGGAGGAGATGTCCTAGAAAGAGCGGGAAGTAATGAGATGAGGTGTATCAGATAGAAGAATTGAAACAAAAACAAGTTTTTGCTTAACTTTCAGTTAGTCATAATTATAATTTAGTCAATCAAAGTGTTACTGTATATTAACATTGTAGATATTTTTTCCTTGTTACGATCCACATTTATTTTGATTTCTTTCATATTCACTAGTTCTTTCCTGTTCCACTTTTTATGTACACTTACCTTTTTACTTTCACCTCTTGCTACAGTTGTTGGCTTGAAGCAGGTATAGTCTGCATTCTCCTTTAGTTACATGTTCCCTTTAAAACTTGTAGAAGCCAGGGGCGCCTGGGTGGCTCAGTCGTTAAGCGTCTGCCTTCGGCTCAGGTCATGATCCCTCGAGCCCCGCATTGGGCTCCCTGCTCCACGGGAAGTCTGCTTCTCCCTCTCCCACTCCCCCTACTTGTGTTCCCTCTCTCGCTGTGTCTCTCTCTGTCAAATAAATAAATAAAATCTTAACAACAACAACAAAAACTTGTAGAAGCCAAAGAATGGCTCGGTGGAAGTTGTTAACTGTTTATTTAATCAGATCTATTGTCTGATTTTTCTTAAGGTTATTCTAATTGGTCTTAGATCATGAGTATATGCCAGTTTTTCATAGTTGTCCTATATTTTCTAGAGTGTTTATGGCAATCTTTAAAAGAAAAATTATTCTTAAAGAACCTGGGATAAAAGGTTTTATACACACAGAATATTCCTTAAAGTAGATTACATGGATAATGAATAAAATTATGAATTATAAGTTCTAGCTTTACTAAAAACATATTTCATTGTGTCAAATTACTTTTGGTGATGAGGTCATGGCTATTGGAAACTTCGTCACAGCAGAAAGTATGGTATGTACTGTGGTCATGGGAGGGAGTGGGAGCCATCATAGCCCTTTTCTTTATCCAACATTAGGTTTATATTTTACTGTCTCATAGGAGTTGAGTTCTGTTAAAATATTTATTAAATAATTTTGTGTTTTTGTTCCTAAAGATCTGTAAGGAAATAGATGCTTGTTTTCCCCCCCTTTTTTTTTTCCTAGGGAACAACTCCAAGTTTCCTTTGGACAGTACACCGGTTCGAAATCGGGGTGGTGGAGATGGAGATTTTCACTTCAGACCGTTTTTTGTGGGATCTCCCACAGCACCTGAACCCAGCAACAGCTTTTTTAGTTTTGCCTCTCCAAGTCGTGAATTAGAGCAGCAGCAAATCTCTAGCAGGGCCTTTAAAGTAAAAAGAATTTAGCTCACTTTACAGAATATTTCTCTGTTCACTCTTAGTGATCTCGTTTAGCAAATAATCTTTATTCTATTTAGGATGAGAATCACCAACCTTTGTGTGCTATTACATTTTCAACTTATGAGGAACTCAGTGTCAGCAGGAGTGGCTTTAGGGTCTGGCTTCTTTTTCTGTTTCCATAATTTGAAGTGTGAGCATTATATTAAACTCAAATTTATTGTGACTGTTGAGTTTTCACCAGTAGTGAAAAGGTTACAGTATTACTGCTTGTTTTGTAGATCACCATTTGTTTTCTGTGTTATTTCCGACTGAACTAGGTGTTTATGTATATGTATATAAGCACGTATGTTATATGTCTACATGTCACTTTATGTTCTGGTATTTATGCATATATGTTTTCCTTTATATTGATATTTTGCTGTATTTGCCAGCATATTTATGTGAAGATTTTGGTCTCAGGAAATGGCAGGTGAAGCTGTAGCTTGTTATTTGGGTACGTTCCTTTATTTGTATATATTTATGTATCTGCCCTTGTATTAATTTGTTTGGAGGTGTGCTCATGTTGGTGAATAAGAATACAATTTGATGCTTGTATGTTGTCTGTTTTTCTATTTTTTAATTTTGTTGTCTGTATTTCTAATTAAAAATGATTCACAGTGATAAAGTTATTTTGTAAAGGTGATTTTTTGGCATTTATTTTAAAATGAAATGACTTTACCCTTTTGCCAGAAGTGCCTTATTTAGGAATACACTCTTACCACAGAAAACTTACAATATGTTATTGATCTCAAGAGATTATGTTAATTAAAATACTTTTAAAGACTTATTCCTTGTTTTCCTTTATTAAGTAGCATTTCTGATCACTATCACAAATAACTTATTTGAACCGTAGAGCTGGGGCACCTGGGTGGCTCAGTGGGTTGTGTCCAACTCTTGATTTCTTCGGTTTACTGTCTGACTCTTGATTTTGGCTCAGGTCATGATCTCAGGGTCCTGAGATAGAGCCTTGGGTCTGGCTCTGTGCTCAGTGGGGAGTCTGCTTCAGGTCTACTCTCGCCCTCCACCCCTTCTCCCCTGCGCGCGCTCTCTCAAATAAATCTTAAAAAACAAACTAACAAGCAAACATAGAGCCAAGAAAGAAATTTGAAGAATATTTTCAGTTACTTTACATCCTCTTAGTGGCATGACTTGAAAGCATTCTGGTTGCAGAAGCGGAACATCTGAGATCTAGTTATGTTTTTTCCCATACATTGGTTGTGAGTTTGAGTTTAAACTTTTCTGGGATTGCTATATCTGGAAATGAGGGACTGAATTAAATTATCCTGTAAACCTTTTCTAACTGTTAAATTTCATTATTTATTTTTATTGGTTTGGGAAGAATTACAGTAGAATTATCTAAATACCAAATCCCATTGTAATTTGGGTTAATAAAGTCATACTGAAAGCTTTTGAGGATATTTTATATTTAGTCATAGAAAGACAAGTGAATATCTTTGCTTTACATAATTGATAGCAAGTAATGTTTTCTTCCTTAGTAGTATAGAATATTAAATCTCTTCAGAAACATTTTTTACTATATCCCAAAGCTAAAATGGTGTCTGAGAAAGAGGATGAAAAGTGCTGACTTAAAAGTTTTGAAACATCTCTTCCCAGTTCATAGCTGTTAACACAGATTTTATAGATTACCTTACAAAGTATTTTTCTTCCCTATGCAGTTTTAAATTTTGTTGGAAAATGGTGTGGGGAAATAACTTCATGTGTATTCATGATTTCTGCCTTGAGCCTTTGCTTCTTGTGTTAGGTTTACAGGATCAGTTTGAAATACAAGTAAGCTATAATTAAAAAATAAAGAGAATTTCTTAGGACATTACATGCTACTTTGAAAAAGTTACTTATTGAAGAGTTTAATATATTCACATGTCACCATACAAAAGGTGTAAAAAAGGCATGGAGTGAGGTCTACCTTTCACCCCTGTCCCCCAGTCACTCACTTCACTTTTCTGAAAGCAACTACTGTTGGCAGTATCTTGTGTATCTTTCAGAGATAGTCTATGTGGAAGCAACTAATATTTTATGTAAAAATTATGTTTATTTTTAAATAGTACGTGCACATGATAAATTCAAAAGTGTACCCAGCAAAAGAATTTTCTTTGCCTACTGACAACTCTTGGTCCCCATTTCCCTTTACAGGGACAGTCATTGTTTCTTATAGGTCCTAGATATAGTCTATCATTATGTTGGCATTATTAGTGTCCTGACATACTATTAGTTTATTAGTTATGGCTTTCATGATACCATCCCGAGTGAGCAGATTTATTAAGATAGTGTGTTCAAAATGATGAAATCCCTCTGATATAGAAAATAACTGTCAAGTCTGGAAAATATTCAGACAAATTACCTTACCATTGTACTACATTTCCCTTAAAATTTTAAACTTACAACACAGGCATACACTGTCTTAACCCGCCTTTTTTGGCAGGGGGAGGTGGTACAATCTTGGTATAAGTAGAAAGATATAGAACAAAAAAGATATGTGCAATTAAGTTGAGAATATTAGAGGTTTCCATGATTTGGGAAAGAAACAAGTTTATGAACTCAAAAGTGATTATAGAGAATCGCCTTTGAGCTACAGGCATTGGGTTAAGTTGGTTTGCAGCAGTGCCCTTCCTTGAAAACCAGTTCCTAGCCATGCTTCGGGCCCTCCTAGCAGATAACCTTGCTCCAGGTCCTGCTGGGATGTACTTTTGGCAATGTGGTTGGAATGTATCTGGCTCAGAATTACGGCATACCACACCTGCCTAAAAAAACTTGTAGAAATTAAAAGAACTTGGATGTCAAGAAGAAACCCCCTAGTTCATGAGGCAGACTCTAGCACTGCCTTCTGGATATACTGATGATGCCTTTCTTGAGTGACTCCTTACCATCTGAACCAAAAGCTTTTGTTTTAAATTCCAGCCTCAGTGATTTTCCTCTCTGCTAGATCTGTGTTGCCTTAGAGCACAAATGGGCCACAAATTAAGAACTACCCTTTTCCAACATGCTCACCGCTTCCCTTCCTCCTTCCAGCCACTTGGGATGGCCCAAGACTGGAATTATGGTGCTAGGTTAGTAAATGTGACCCCTAATTAGTAGTCTCTCCTTTATTCTTTGGGATTTCTATTACCCCCCGCTTTTTTTTAAGAAAAATTGATGAGTTTTGTATAGTTGATCAGATATAAATAATGCTGATTTCACAGTTTAGCAATTATGGTGGTTGTTTAAACATTTGGTACTAAATTATGTTGTTTCAAATAACTAAAAGTCCAAAAGCCAGTTACTCCTGAATTATCCATTTATTTTATACTGTTGTCAGGCAGCTCCAGAGTTGCTAATTTAACCAGTAAGTCTATTTGTTACTCATTAACTGAGAAACTATATTCTGAGAACCTTGTCAGGAACAAGGGAGTTTAAAAATATGTAAAATTAGGGCCTTTGTCCTCTGTAGAGTTCATAGTCTACTATGCTGTTTTTCCTCAACGATGTCTTTGATTTGGCTCTTTCCCCTCAATAGAATCATATTTACTTTACGGATTACAGGTGTATTTGATATTACATGGTGGATAAATGACAAGTTGTCCATAAAGGAAGTTTTGTGCCTTTTCACAATAAAAAATGCATTTACATTATAACTTTATAGTGATTCTCATAAGAAAACTTTTTTTGTCTTTTTTCTTGCAACCAGAAATCACCATTTTAATTTGTTAAACATATAATGAGTCCATATATTTTTTTAATATTTTTTTTAATTTAAAAAAATGTTTGGATACATGAAAAAACCCCTCAAAACCCAAACCCACGTAACACACCAGCTCCTCTACTCAGGTGCAGGTAAGCCTCCAGTGCCCTAGATGTCGCTCTGGCTCCACGATGGGGGTGGGTATGAGTCTCTGTGGTTACCAAGTTCGGGGCGGAGAAGCCGAGAGTGGCTGGGAAATGATGGCTGATGAAGACGAGGAAGTCAAGCAGGTCTTGCAGAAATTGCAGGTGAGCCCATAGATTAAAATCTATATGTGCCTTTGTTACTCGGGAAGAAGCGGGGAGCCCAGTTATGTAGTACCAGCGAATTCCTTGGCGCATGCAGCACGCTGCATGTGTCGCTGAGGTTACTATAAGAACTCGCCAGGGTGCAGCCGCTGTCGGAGAGGGGAGCCTCCCGGGCCAGGGGAGGAGCGCAGCCGTGTGTGGGGACCTCCTGCTGCTGACCTGAGTACACTCAGTTTCAGTCCTATGTGGAAGAGGATTTGTTGCTCCTAACTTTATTCTTGCATGTTCTTAGGGAGTTGTTTTGTTTTTTGTTTTGTTTTGTTTTGTTTCTCCCTCCATTCACCCATCACAGGTAGTATACACAGTAGTAGATCTGCAGGAACTATTACCATGTGTTGTTTTGATTCCCACAAAGGCCGTTTCTTCGCTACTTACCTGCTTTGAAATTGGCAACAAGCAGAGTAATAGCTTGCACCACTTGTATCCTGGTCACTCCCCTCAGGACTCCACGGTTTTGATTCTTTTGCACACTTGCAGTCCCAGCTTGGGGTCTGATGACGAGGGGTTCATACTCCACTTAGTTCATAGCTGACTGCAGTTGTGACTAGGACTAGTCTTTTGTACTTGGTAGGTATGCACTAACTGGTTGTTTGCTCTTTACCTTCTTTCAGTGACCCAAGATTTTCCTCAAATCTCAGAAACTCAGTTCTTTGTCTTCTAAGACAGCCTAGAATTTATTTTTTAGTTTTATTTATTTAAGTAATCTCCATACCCAACGTGGGTCTCAAACTCACCACCAGGAGATCAAGAGTTGCATTCTCTTCAGACTGAGCCGGCCAGGTGCTCCCAGTCTGGAATAAACATTAGACTGGTGACAGGTTTATAAGCTCCTTAAAGGCTTGTAATGCAAAAGTTTAAACACTGGTGAGACTTGTTTGTTTCTTGAGCAGACTAAGATAATAACACTTTTTATAGAGTGTGAGCTTTATTTTACTTCCACTTGACTTAGATTAATTTCATTCCCTAGTGTGACTGGCTGAAATAGAGATTCTCAATCCTGGCTCCATATTAGAAACATTGTGTATATGTATAAAAAAATTCTGAAGTTATCCCTGAGGTTGGGGTGATTATGAGGCATTTTTTATTTTGTATTTTTTACATGTACTTATTTAAATTTTAGTAACTTACATATATTACTTTTTCCATGAGACAAGAAATTATTAAAAATGTTCACCCCAGCAAAATAAAACAACAAAGCCAAACAATTTCTTGCGTATTTGCTTTCAGGACTAGAAACAGACACTGAGACCCTCTCTAAAATTCCTGATTTACAGCCATGCGCATTGCAGGGCACAAGGAATTGGGTTGTAAGTTTTGCTGGGAACAGTCTTTTCCTAGGCTCATTTGTGGTAGACGGACTAAGCATGTATGTTTGGGGTATCTTGGGTGGGGTGGGCAGGAATGGTGCAGGAATGGAATGGGGGAATGGAATAGAGGAGAGGAAGAGGATAGTGATGTTGCTATCCATGGGAATGGTGGTACGTTTTGATTTCATTGTCATTTTAGGGCAGAAGGAATGTCATAAAAGGATATTTCTCAAAGTGTGTTTTACAGACCATTTTCATTACAGTCATCTGGGGTGCTTGTTAAAAGGTGTTTGAGTTCTGCTGAAGCTTCTAAAATTGGAATCTGCAGGCTGAGTCCTGAAAATAATACACACAATAAAATTTGAAAAACATTGCTGCTACAGAGGGGACTGTCCCTTCTCTTTGCTCTGGGTAGGGTTTTAAAATAAGTATAGCACCTATGTGTTTGTTAAGAGACAGGGATGATTCATTAAGCCATTCAATCAACATTTTTAATGAGAGCCTATTGTGTTCCAAGCCCTGTTGTCGTATTCAGGTATGGCTTTGAACACGGGAGATGGGAGATTAGGACTCTCCCATCATGGAGCTTACATTCTAGGGATGGAGACAGACAACAGACAGTTAATGTATAGGTCACATAATTTCAACTGGTAAGGACTATGAAGAAAAATAAAGTATGATTAACAGGGGAAGTGGTTACTTTAGTTTGGATAGTCAGGGAAAGCCTCTGAGAAGTTGATAGTGAACTGAGATCTAAATGATAATGAGGAATGAGGCATGCAAAGATCTGGGGAAAGAGTGTCCAGGCAGAGGGAATGGCATGTATAAACCCCCACGGTGGGATTGAGCTTGCTGGATCCGAGGAATTCAGTGAAAGCCAATGTGGCTTGAGTATTGTAGAAGCGAGGGTGTGTGAGAGCGAAGGGAAACGAAGTTTGTGGCAGGGTGAGTAGTAGTGTGAGGTCAGATCGTACCGTCTTCTAGGCTGTGGTCAGGAGTTAGATTTTATTCTACCTACAGTGGAAAACTGAGAGTTTGTGATGTGCTGTGCATTTTTGTAAGGTCATTCTGACTACAGTGAGGAGAATGTGAGAGAGTAGAGACAAGATGACCAGGTAAGAGGCTATTGCAACAGTCTGGGCAAGTAATGGTGCCGATTTAGCCCAGGAGAGTCCTAGTGGGATGGAGACAGGTAGATGGATTTAGGATGTACTGTGGAGGTAGTTAAGATGTGACAGAATTGTGTTATATATTTCTGCTGCTGGTCAGTTTCAGACTAGATAAAGGAAGAGCTTTGGTGTCATAGGAAGACTCAGAGACAGAGGTGTTTAAAATAGGAAAGGGAACATTTACTTGGGTCAAAGGCAAAAGAGCCAGAAGGTGACTTGACAAAAACAAACAAAACAACAAAAACCATGAGTATTTAAAGAAACAAAATCCGGTAAAAATACCAAGGTCCTCAAACTTAAATCGATCTCTTTGTCGCGGAAAAGAATGGCTCTCACATGTTTATCATCATCACAATGGTCATGTATTTTCAGATACTAGCATAGGAAAAATCAGGGATATGATTGTTTTTGTTAGGAAGTCCAGTTTTAAGGGTGCATTTCAAAGTTTTGTACTCTGGGGACCAGTAGCATAGGATTACCTTATTAACTGTTTTATCTCAAGTTGCAAAGTGTTTTCCTCCCCTTGACTGTGGTATATGAAGTGCTTAGTCATACTGGAAGCCCTGTTGGGGCTGGGGGAGAGAGAACTATCATCATGGGGCCGGGACTGGCATGGGACTACATGAGCGTGGTGCTGGGACCTGGCTACTTTTCTTTATGATCTGTGGCATTTTGGTAGACCCGTCCGCTGG
This sequence comes from Leptonychotes weddellii, assembly GCF_054177405.1. Lineage (NCBI taxonomy): Eukaryota > Metazoa > Chordata > Mammalia > Carnivora > Phocidae > Leptonychotes > Leptonychotes weddellii. Next base: position 66,732,387 of record NC_138377.1, read on the forward strand.
CCTCTTGTGTCGTTCCTCAGTGAGGTAGAGGATCCGAGTTTCTAGACCAGAGCTGGTATGGCTAGCTAGTCTCAAATTTCCTTGTCTGGCGTTCTCTTCTCTTAATGGTACTATTCTTACACTTCCTAGGCACTGGTGGATCAGCTGTATTCGTTTCGAGAGTGCTATTTCGAGACACATGGTGTTGAGGATGCTGGAAGGAAGCAACAGGATGTGCGGGAGGAGATGGAGAAGACCCTGCAGCAGATGGAGGAAGTAGTGGGTATGAGTGGCAAAGAGCATGCAACCCCCTGCCCTTCGCTGAAATGCGATAGAGTTTTGCTCTCTCTCTATGAAGTCTTTGGTATCCTATTTGTGGCTGCTACAGGATGGTACAACAGAGTATTTCTTCTGAGGGCCCCTGTGTAGGATGGCTACCTTTTAGTCCTCTAAACTGTGTTTTCTAAAGTTTGATTATAGCAAATGCCATGAAATAAAAGAAATACCTGTTGCTTAAACTATTCTTTTTTTTTTTTTTTTTTAAGATTTATTTATTTATTTGAGAGGTAGAGAGTGTGTGTGAGCTGGGGGAAGGGCAGAGGGAAAGGGAGAGGGGGAGCAGACTCCCTGCTGGCGGAGCATGGAGCCCCACTCGGGGCTCGATCTCAAGACTCCGAGATCATGACTTGAGCTGAAACCAAGAGGTGGACGGACACTCAACTGACTGAGCCACCCAGGTGCCCCTAAACTCTTCTTCTTAATTGACCTTTCTGCCTCTAATTTCTTTTACTTCCAAATTAATTTATGTAATGGCCATGCCATTATCTTTTTAACTATTACTTCATGCATTTAATCTTATCCTTTTGTCTGCCTCTTTGCTCAAGTATCAGAGAGTCCTACTATTGACTGGTTGAGGTGTAAACACCTTAATTTGGTATCCAAGACTCCATTATCTGACCATTTTGTTTGTATTTCTTTCTTCTACTCTTATCTGTGACTACTTACTTAACAGAGGAACTTTTTGTTTCTTTCAGGATGGACTATCCATTCTCCCTTGTACATGCCACTTGGATTTCTGCCTCTCTGCCTTTGTGTATATCATTTTCTTAACTGGAGGATCTTGTCCTTTTCTCCTTTTCACTTTTTTTTTTTTTTTGAACATTTTTTAAAGATTTATTTATTTATTTGAGAGAGTGAGAGTGAGCGAGCATGGTGGGGGTGGGGTCACTGAGGGAGGAACAGAGGGATAGAGAATCCCAAGCTGACTCTCTTGCTGGGTGTGGAGCCTGATGCGGGGCTTGATCTCATTACCCTGAGATCATGACAGGAGCTGAAATCAAGAGTCGGATGCTTAACCAAATGAGCCACCCAGGTGCCCCCCCCTTTTCACTTTTTAAAGCCCATTCATTGGGTGTATGCCATATGCCCCTTTTCATTGTTGTTTTATTTTTTTTAAAGATTTTTTTTATTGGGGCGCCTGGGTGGCTCAGTCGTTAAGCGTCTGCCTTCAGCTCAGGTCGTGATCCCGGGGTCCTAGGGTCGAGCCCCGCATCGGGCTCCTTGCTCCGCAGGAAGCCTGCTTCTCCCTCTCGCGCTCCCCCTGCTTGTTTCCCTGTCTCGCTGTGTCTCTCTCTGTCAAATAAATAAAATCTTTAAAAAAAAAAAAATAAATAAAATAAAAAAGTTTTTTTTTAATTTATTTGAGAGAGAGAGAGAGCACGAGTGGGGTGAGGGGCAGAGGGAGAAGCAGACTCCCCACTGAGCAGGGAGCCCAATGTGGGACTCAATCCCAGGACCCTGGGATCATGACCTGAGCCGAAGGCAGATGCTTAACGACTGAGCCACCCAGACGCCCCTTGTTGTTTTAATTTTCCATGAATATGCTTTGTCCTGTCCACTAGATTGTAAGCCCCTTCGAGGTAGGGATAATGCTCTCTTAGTTACCCTATTAACCTAACCTAGTACTCTGCAAATGGTAGGCTTTCAGTGGTATTGAAAGCATGGGGGCTTTGGTAGGCTTTCAATAAGTGGTTTGTTCATAAAGAGTTTCTTCAACTGTTTCATTCGTAGGGCCGACCTGAGGTTATTTCTTGAGAGAACGTGCCCTGGTCCTCTCTGTAAGACTGCCTGGGTTTTTCTAATTTCCTCCATTTTCCCTTTCCTCCTAGGTTCTGTCCAGGGCAAGGCACAGGTTCTGATGCTGACTGGGAAGGCACTGAATGTGACTCCTGACTATAGTCCTAAGGCTGAGGAGCTTCTGTCAAAGGCTGTGAAGCTGGAGCCCAAGCTGGTGGAAGCCTGGAACCAGCTGGGTGAGGTATACTGGAAGAAAGGCGATATTGCGGCTGCCCACACCTGCTTCTCAGGAGCCCTGACCCATGTGAGCCGTCTACTGTCCCCTTGGAAAACACAGATGGGGAAGGCTGAGATTCCTTTGGTTTTGTGAATTTCCCTAGGATATGAATACCAGAATAGAACTGTGCTAGATCTAGGAGAATGGAATCAGAGGGGAGGAAGATGTGGGGAGAAGACCTGGCTGAGGAAAACAGGGACAGGGGACTGAGAAAGGAAGATGATGGGATCAGGTTCAGGGAGAGATGAGAAGTGAAGAAAAATTAACAGCCAAGTTGATCCTTGTAGATGGCAGTAAGAATTAAGATGAGAAATTAGATTTAGAAGATTAAGATAGAAAAGATCTGGAAAGGGGAAATAGAATCAGGAAGGTTGAGTATGTGTCTTCTCCATTTGCAGTGCAAGAACAAAGTGTCCCTTCAAAACCTGTCCATGGTCCTTCGCCAGCTTCGGACGGACACTGGAGATGAACATTCTCGTCATGTCATGGACAGTGTCCGACAGGCTAAGTTGGCTGTGCAGATGGATGTCCACGATGGCCGCTCCTGGTGTGAGTGCTCTTAAAAGATCTCCAACAAGTTTCTAGAGCAGTGGTTCTCAACATGGCTACACATGCCAGAACCTTCTGGAGCCCTGCTGTTGGGTCTGATTCTAAGTGTCAAGCCTGGGCATCTTTGTTTTGAAGCAACCTGAAAGGTATTTTGATGAACCACTGTTTTAGGAACTCTTCGATCATCCAAGAGAGGACGCTTATGTTTCCACATAAGCAAGGCAGGGCTTTTGTGCAGTCTGTTCAGGTTTCTGCTTTGGGTCTGCGTTTGCCTCTTTATCCCTGTGAAGTTTGGAGTATACCAAATACAGTGTTATCACTGGGTTTTGTCAGATGTGGGACCTTTCAAGTAGAATTTTGAGGGTAACCAAAATAGGTCATATCTTGAATCTGGGCTCTGAGGCGACTCACCACTGTGTTTCTTGGGTTTTTTTCCTTACTTAGGTGGGGCAGGTTGGCTAGAGTGGGCTGCAGCTGGGTGTCTCCCCTCCCCAACGTGGATGGGTATGGCCAGGTGGTATTTTCCTTCCTCAGGTTATTTAGGCTCTGGTTAGCTAGTTTCTCCTGGGGGCAGGCCTTGTGAAGAACAGGGTGCTCTAGCACATTTCGGAACAAGTTCTTTCTCCCCTTCCCCCTGCTGTAAGTATGAGGGGATTTTTCTCGGATACTTGCTGTGGGAATCTGGTTGAGCTTCTGGAGGTAAATCTCACAGTATCGTGGGGACCTCCTTAGGCCTGGGACCCCTGGAGTTTCTGACTCCCAGACTTGTCCACATTGACCCTCCAGCTCTTTGTCAGTTACAGTTACAGTTTGGGTGCTCCTATCTCAGCACTAGTACTGCGGCTCGGGAGTTCCTGCCCTGGTGAGCCACAGTCCCTGTGTTTGCCTGTCTTTCTTCAGTTTTAGGGGCAGTAGTTTGCCCTGTGTTGTTCCCTGTCTTACGGCTCCAAGAAGAGCTGTGGAGTTTTCAGCCCATCAGGATGGAGTGGTGACTTCCCAGCCCCTTACAGGAGGAACCGGAAACCCTTTGTTTCTCTTTCAGATATTCTGGGCAATGCATATCTTTCTCTTTACTTCAATACTGGCCAGAACCCCAAGATCTCCCAGCAAGCCCTCAGTGCCTATTCCCAAGCAGTAAGTATTTATGGTCACAGCAGAAGCAAGAGCGTCTTTCAGTCTTGTGCGTGGCTCTTTTGCAAGCAGCGTGGGCAGTACTTAGTGGCATCCAGGATGTGTGGTTTTGCAGAGCTCTATCTACAGAGGTGACTTACTTCTTATAACTGGAGTGTTAGCAACCACTGGCAAGGGAGCCACAGTGCTAGATAGGCCTTTGAACTATCTGGATTTCCTACCGGCGCTCATAACCAAATCACAGAGCCCATCCCAGTGTGTTCATCTTTTGTGGTGGGGAGAAAAGTCTATATTAAAATAATGCTTATGGGGCACCTGGGTGGCTCAGATGGTTAGGTGTCTGCCTTCAGCTGGGTCATGATCCCAGGGTCCTGGGATCGAGCCCCGCGTCGGGCTCCCTGCTCCTCGGGAGGCCTGCTTCTCCCCCTCCCTCTGCCACTCCCCTTGCTTGTGTTCTCTTTCTCGCTGTGTCTCTCTCTGTCAAATGAATAAATAAAAATCTTTAAAAAAAAAAATAATGCTTATTAATATTTGTGTACGTGTTTAAAGAAAAAGGGAAGCTCTAATACTTAAGTATAAGTTAAGTGCTATCCCATGATAAGCCTGGATTTCCCACAGGCTAAAATCAAAAACAGTAGGGACACCTGGCTGGCTCAGCTGGTAGAGCCTGCGACTCTTGATCTCAGGGTCGTGAGTTTAAGCCCCACGTTGGGTGGCGAGATGACTTAAAAATAAAAGCTGTAAAATAGAAAACAGCATATAGCCCATTCTGCATCATTTCCTCAGGATTAATCTGCTGGTGCTTATGCTTTGTTTAGGCCTTTCAAGCCGTTTTTCTATCAATAGCTGCTTACATAGGGGATTCCTTCAGGCTTGAGCTCCTGATTACTCTTTATCAGAAGGTTCACCTTGGCCTTCTGAGCAGTTTTTATTTGGGCCTCATATTCACCTTTCTTTTTTTGCTTTCTTGCTTCTCTTGACTTGGAGAATTGCTTTTTAACTTACCATTACTTATTTTATTCTGTGTGGCAGAATATTCTATTCATGTTTGTAGTTTAGGGACTGACCTTTTTTCCATCAGGGAACTTGAAGGCAGAGGGATTATATTTTAGTCTAATTTCTTACTTTGGTGGATGTTTACATTTAAAAAAAATAGTAACAGTGTACTCTTTTTTTTTTTTTTTTAAGATTTTATTTATTTATTTGACAGAGAGCACAAGTAGGCAGAGCGGCAGGCAGAGGGAGAGGGAGAAGCAGGCCCCCCACTGAGCAGGGATCCCAGGACACTGGGATCATGACTGGAGCCAAAGGCAGACGCGTAACTGACTGAGCCACCCAGGTGCCCCAACAGTGTACTCTTTAAAAATTTTATATTTGGCTTCTGCTAAATTGTTGCTTTTAATTCTTAATTTCTTCACCCAAACCTGCATTTTTAAACATATTCAAACCAACCATTTAAACAATTTTAATCCATGTTGTTTGTACTTTTGTGATGTGCTAGGCAATGAACATAATCAGAAAAATAAGCTGAATGTAGCCCTGAACATAGCAGTTTCTTCACAGCACATCTGCCTGAACTTTCATGTAGTTTCTGGCCATCTTTTAAATTAGAGAATCAGAATTTGACTTTTAGTGGGTGTTTGAAGGGGGCTTGAATATAGAAACACGCTTCTATCTGTATCTGGAGCTGGGCTTATGGGGAAAGGAAATGTATTAAATTGACGACATTTCTTTTCTAGGCCTTCCTCATTGATATCATTATCTCACCATTAAAAATTTTTTTTTTTATTAGAATGCTTTTATACTTTTCTTTTATCTTTGTGCTGGTGCATGGATAAATTATAATCATATTTCAGAAAGTTTCATGCGCACACAAAAACCCTTACTTCTTTGAGGTGTCAGGGACTGAGTAATACACTACTCAAGCAGTTACTATGTAACAGTGTGGATATAGGTAACATTTTGACAGGGAAGAAACTTTGAATTTTTCCAGGGGGAAGAGGTCTAGGGCATGTTGGGCATGGCCATCCATAAGAGTGAGACAGGTTCCCCTGATTGTTTTTTTCTCTCTCTGTAGGAGAAGGTTGACAGGACAGCTTGCAGCAATCCTGATCTTCATCTGAACAGGGCAACGGTAAGACCTGCAGGGTGGTGGTCGTCTGCAAGTCACCCAAGTGACAGCTGGGTCTTAGCTTGGAACGATAACTGAGTATTCATAGGGACAAGGTTGAGTACAAACTACGGGAGGAAAGCCACATTATTTTGAGGGAGAGCTGGCTCAGTTTGACTTTAGGATCGGATGGGGCCTCTGGCGGGAAGGTGGATGGGGCCGAGGAGGCGGGAGGGTACACAGAGGATAGAGGGACAGTTTAGAAGACTTTTCTGAAATGTTCAATATAAATATAAAAATAGAATGACCCACTGTATGCAGCGTAACTATTTTCAAATTTGGAAGTTAGTGTCTTTGAAACAATTCCATCTTCGGGGTTTGTGACCCCTTAGCCAAGGTGAGGGCTATAAAGCACTACTGTTTCTTCAGGCTGTTCATCGTAGACCAGGAAAGCCACGGGGAAGGAAACGATTCATTTCTGTAGATTCCTAGCACACTGTGCCATCACTCCCCCTGCCATAGTTTGTGTTAGATACACATGTACTTGGGAGGTTTTCATTTACTTCTTGTGCAGTTACATAAATATGAAGAGAATTACGGGGAGGCCCTGGAGGGCTTCTCTCGGGCTGCAGTCCTGGACCCTGCTTGGCCGGAGCCCCAGCAACGAGAGCAGCAGCTTCTGGAGTTCCTGAGTAGATTAACCAGCTTCCTTGAGAGCAAGGTAAAGGTGTCAGAAGGCTGAATTCTGCTTTTATTCTGTGGGTCAATAAAGTAAGAATAAAGTAGGCTTCGGTTGCAGTGACTCTATCTACAGAAGTGGGTAGGTGGGAGTAGGAGTAGACTCTCAGAGCGACTAGTTTACATCTTCTTATCTATTCCCCCACCCCCCCTTTTTTTTTGGCAGGGAAAGGTGAAGACCAAAAAGTTGCAGAGCATGCTGGGAAGCTTGCGCCCAGCCCATCTAGGCCCTTGTGGTGATGGGCACTACCAGTCGGCCTCTGGGCAGAAGTTGACCCTGGAGCTCAAGCCACTGAGTGCCCTACAGCCTGGTGTGAACAGTGGTGCCGTGGTCCTAGGAAAGGTGGTGTTCAGCCTCACCACAGAAGAGAAGGTCCCCTTGTGAGTTTCTCTTGCCTTTCCTCTTTTTCACTCTTTTGAACTAATGGATCTCACTTCCTGGCCCTTCTCTGACAGTTGAGGACGTTGTCAGTGGTCACAGATGAGTGCGTTCTGCTTCCTTCTGTGACTGTCCAGTGAGCAGGTACTGTCTAGGTGATGACTCATGATCTCTCCCTAGATTTTGTCATCACCCATTTTTTTTTTTCTGGAACTTGGTGCTCTGTGGATTACAACATCCATAGCTGAAATCTGAATGCTGTTTTTTATTTTATTTTTTATTTTTTTAAAAGATCTTATTTATTTGAGAGAGAGAGTGAGAGAGAGAGCACAAGAGGGGGTAGGGTCAGAGGGAGAAGCAGACTCCCTGTTGAGCAAGGAGCCCGATGCAGAACTCGATCCCAGGACTCTGGGATCATGACCTGAGCTGAAGGCAATCGCTTAACCAATTGAGCCACCCAGGCGCCTGAATGCTGTTTTTTATAAGGCAGATGGAAACCTTGAAATTTTCCTGCCTCTTTGTATTTTCATGATCACAGAAGTAGGAGGAGGGAGAGTTTTCAGTCCTCTTTGGACTTAGGTATGCCTAGGCAGTTCTGGAAGGTTAGCTTTGAGTTAGAATTTAAGGCCTGATGGGGAGATTGTCTTAGATGTTATTCAACAAATATTTATTGAGCATCTGGTATACGTGTGGTAGGGAGTGAAATGTAAAGGATCCAAGTGAAGGTGCTTACAATCTAGCAGAGGAAATGAGTTAACATTCATTTAGAAAAAATATTTTTTTAAGATTTTATTTTTTTAAGTAATCTGTACACTCTCAGTGCAGGGCTTGAACTCACAAGCCCAAGATCATGAGTCGCACACTCTACTGACTAAGTCAGCCAGGCACCCCTCACTTAAGAAAATTTTTAATTCTTTTTTTTTTTAATTCAGATTTTTTTTATTACGTTAATCACCATACATTACATTATTAGTTTTAGATGTAGTGTTCCATGATTCACTGTTTGTGCATAACACCCAGTGCTCCATGCAGAACGTGCCCTCTTTAATACCCATCACCAGGCTAACCCATCCCCCCACCCCCCTCCCCTCTAGAACCCTCAGTTTGTTTCTCAGAGTCCATAGTCTCTCATGGTTCGCCTCCGAAAATTTTTAATTCTTGAAAAATTAGTCTGTTTCATCCCTCCTTGGTCCATCACTCATTTCCTAATGTCTCATTGACTGGTTTCCTTTTTCTGGTTTCTACTGAATTTGTTTCGTCTGGCATCACCAGTGTCTGGTTCCGTGGCTTCCACTACGTGGCTCCGCAACATTCTGAGTGCTCTCTCACTGTTCCCTTTCATATCACTTCTGCTTCATCCAAACTGAAACACTTCCCGTTATACGCCTGAGCTTTCTCCATGGACTTCTCTAGAGACATATGAGTGGAAGATCAAGAAGATAGTTGAGAAAAGTTCAGTTAACTAGAGCAGACCCTAGAACTAAGAGGAATGAGAAGGAGAGATAGACAAAGGTGGATTTTAGGGGGCTTTGAAGACAAATATTTTGTCACTCCTTGGTTTCTCTTTTTCTTAAATTCTAAATGTTGAGTTCCAGGAGGACTCTATTTTTGTTCCTTTCCTCTTTCCTCCCTTTACCAGGATGGCAAATAGGTGCCAAGTTCTGTCACTTGGCAGTGGCTGTCCAACGTACTGTGTAGAAGTGTTCTGAGGCTTCGATTGGATTCACCAGGAGAATGCTGGCCTTGATTGCAGTGTTGGTTATGAATTCAGGTGTGCCAAGTGATGGCGTGAGCCTCAGTTCTTCACCATCTCATTTATAGGTCATGTCTTTCGGTGATGTCACATAAACCCAAAGCGTGCTGCCCCTGCTGTGCTCACAGGTGCATCCCCAGTCCAGGCCTCATTTCTAAGTTTTGGATTCCTATATCCAGCTACCTCTGGGCTCCCATCAGAAATCTCTAACTCAGTATGTCCAAAATTACTCGCTTCCTCTTTCTCTTTAAACTGTTTCTCCTCCCTGACTTCCTTGTCAATCAGTGGTGCTGCTTCTGCTCAGTCATTTCATTAAGACTTCTGGAAGTTGTTCTAGAATTCTCCATTCTTCTGCATTGTGGCACTCACCATGTCATATATATATATATATAGGTTTTTTTTTTTAGTCCCTACTTTTCTGTCTCAACAGACTCAATATAGCCCCTTATTGCTTCTCCAGACACGTCTTCTGACTCCTTGTTTTTTGTCCAGTGTTCCACAGTGCAGAGAAATAATTCCCAGATGCAGAACTGAGCATTGCCATTTCTTGTATAAAATCCCTTCCTACTACTTCCTATCCCTTCAGGATAAAGTTTGAACTCTTAGGTTAGCTTAGCATGCAGAGTCCTTCATAATCTGCTCCCTGCTTGCCTCTTTCCATTCTCTTCTTTTACTTTCCCACTTGTACCTCTTGTGCCTGTCACGGCATTATTTTGTAGGTTCCAGAACAGCTGTTTTCATGCCTCTGTGCCTTTACACACAGTTTGTGTCTGTCTGGATAATCCTTTGGCTCCTTCTTGATACAGCTCACATTTTCCGCCACAACATTTTATTTTGAAATTTTTCAAACATGGTAAAATTGGAAGAATTTTGCAGTGAACATCTGCGTACCCGACCACCTGTATTCTACCAATATCTCGCTTGGTTTCTCACACATCTTTCTCTCCCCTTATTCATCCATTGATCCATCTTATTTTTGGTGCATTGCAGAGTAAATTGCAGAGATCAATATACTTTCCTCTAAATACTTCAGCATGGAGTCATTAACTAGAGTTTAGTATTTGTTTAGTTTTCTTCTTTTTATGTAAAATTTACATAGAATGAAATATACACATCTTAGTGTACATTTGCTAAGTTTTGACTAACATACATCTGTGTAACCCAAACACCTATCAGGATAGAGCACATTACTTACCAGCACCTCAGAAAGTTCTCTTGTGTTCCGTCCCGGTTAATCCCCGTTTCCATTCTGCCCCAGAAGTTTTCTGTTCCTACTGAGGATTAGTTTTCCTTTTGTAACCCAGATAATTTTTTATCCTTTACCATTCCGTTTGAGGGTCTCCTCCTCAAGGAAACCTTCCCTGCTTTCTAGTTTTGAACATTTCTCCTCTGGGTTCCCGTGGTCCCACCTTTGGCCTCACTGAACTCAGCACGAGGGAAAAGCTGTCTGTTCTAGCACCTCTCACACTTGTCCTGTAAGTGACGGTTTAAGTGTCTCCTCCTGCTAGACTGTAAGCTCACTCATAGCTGGATCAGTGTCTTCTTGCTAAGCACAAAGCTTGACACATGATAGGTTTTCAGTGAAAGTTTGTGGGATTCAATGAAATTGACAGTGATGGTTAGAGAGTTGGAAGGTTGTGATGATTAAATTGATAGACCAGGAATAATGTTGCATCTGCAACATTTTGAGCTGGTTCATTATTAGTATTTGTTGAATGGTCCCAGCATGCAGATGTCTCAAGTGTGTGGCACAGTGACTGATGAGTCTTGTGCATATGCTTTATCAAAGATACTATATATGTAAGACAGATGAGGACTCAGACATGCATAGTGGATGATGGTACCTGTTGTAAGTTTTCTAAATAAGTAACTGAGAAAGCATTTGTTTATTTTGTTGATATTTTAAAACCACTGTTTTTGCTCTTCTTTCCTGCCCACTTTCCTCCCTTAACCCATCTTAACCTGGCAGTACCTTTGGCCTGGTAGATTCAGATGGACCTTGCTATGCAGTGATGGTGTATAATATGGTACAGAGTTGGGGAGTGCTCATTGGGGACTCTGTAGCCATTCCTGAGCCCAACCTTCGGCTTCACCGAATTCAGCACAAAGGAAAAGTGAGTGATGGCCAGGATTTTTTCCCAGCTCATAGGCTCTGAAAGTGCGGCCAAGTTTGTCTCTTTTAACAAATATGTAAAGTAATGCATATATATGTATGTGTGTATATATATGATATGCATATGTATGACATACATATACATACATGTAATTTTTTTTTTTTACACTAGAAAGGGAAACTACTGGTAAAAAAAAAGAATTTTAAAAATGGACTGGACAGAGAAAGACAAATACTGTATGATATCACTTCTATGTGGAATCTAATAAAGCTCAACTTAGGAGAAGAGAATAGAATAGTAGTTGCCAGGGGCTGTAGGGGTGGGCAAACTGGGGAGATATTGTTTAAGGGTGCAGACTTGCAGCTAGTAGATAATGGTAGCTTTTTTTGCCTGTACTGGCTCATTTCATATGGAAATCTTACATGAGTCGCTATTTAACCACTTGCTCACCATTTAGAGTAGGGGTTGGCAAATGGTGGCCTATTGACCAAATCTGGCCCCTGCCCATTTCGTATGGCCTGTGAGACAAGAATAGTGTCTTTATTTTTATTTTTTAATTTTTTTCAAAGATTTTATTTATTCATAAGAGAGAGAGAGAGGCAGAGGGAGAAGCAGGCTCCCCATTGAGCAGGGAGCCTGATGCGGGACTCGATCCCAGGACCCTGGGATCATGACCTGAGCCGAAGGCAGAAGCTTAACCATTTGAGCCACCCAGGTGCCCCATGTCTGTATTTTTAAATGAAAACAATTGGAAGAAGAAGAATAATTTGTGATACCTGAAAATTCCAGGAAATTCAAATTTCAGTGTCCGCAAGTTAATTTTTTTGGAACCCAGCCACGCTCATTTGTTCATGCTTGTCTGTGGCTGCTTTTTGCACAGCAGTGTCAGAGTTGAATAGTTCCGTGACAGAGACTGTGGGACCCACAAAGCCTAAACTGTTACTTGGCCCTTTACAGAAGAAATTTGCTGCCCCCAGATCTAGATTATTTCTCACTTTTCCCTGTCATAAAGGCACTGTAGTGAAAAAATTTATATCTGTCCATATCCAGGATTATTTACTTAAATGAATTTCTAAGGTAGAATTCTGGCTCCAAAGGGTGTGCAGAGTTCTGAGACTTTTGATACGTATTGCCAAGTTAATTTTTGGAATATTGTACCAGTTAGTACCAACAGTAGATGTGAGCGATTGTTTCTCTGTAGTTTTCTCAGCTCCGGGGAGAAAGCTTTGAAACATTATATGCTGCTTTTACATGAAAAATATATTTTGGGCCTTACAAACACTTGGACTAAGAGTTTCTCAGAATTTTCACTGGCGGCTCTGTGTATCTGGGTTTTTGTCTTTGTTTTTAAGATTTTATTTTTAAGTAAGCTCTACACCCAACATGGGGCTCGAACTCACAGCCCTGAGATCAAGAGTCACATGCTCCACCAACTGAGCCAGCCGGGCGCCCCTGTGTGTATCTAGTTTTAATTGTCAGGAAACCTGGGAAGGGCAGATTATGTGGAAGCTAGTGGTGCCCTTTGGCTAGGCTGTGCCGGAACCTGTCTTTTTTCAGAGAACTGTCCCATTCTTGTGGTGATGTTACTGGCATCCCGCCTGCCCCAGATTTTCCCTCTGAAGATTGAAAACTTGGGGAAAATTATATCCCTTTGCTAGCTCAGCTTCGTTTCTTTAATGTGAGATGGAGGTAAGGGGTGTATATCCTGCGGGGCAAGGAAGGGGGAGTAAGTCCCAGGTGGTGTATCCCTGTGGAGTTGCTTCCGTCTCAGGATGTGTCGTGAGCCTCTGTGCGCTTGTCTTTTCTAGGACTATTGCTTTTCCAGTGTTCGTGTGGAAACACCCCTCCTGCTAGTGGTGAACGGGAAGCCCCAGGGCTCCAGTAGCCAGGCTGCTGCCACCGTGGCATCGCGGCCCCAGTGTGAATGAGCTTACTTGACTGGCACGCTGAAGAAGGAGTCGGCGCGAGAGGAGAAGCTCACAGGCCCTTGGCCGCCGGACCAGCGACGTCCCGGGACTCGGCCGGGCCGGGGCGGATGTTTGAGATGATGACTTTCCTTTCCTCTGCCCTATGAGGCACTGTGTGTCTCTTCTTTCCCTCCTTTTATCCCGTTCCAGCTCTCTCTGGGGCCACACGCTCCCCTGGTATAACCTCTGCTGCCTCTTTCATTGCTCTTCTGTTTTAGGCAAAGAGCATGGAATTGGTAGAAGGGTTGGGATCTTGCCATGGGACAGAGTTCCCAAGGTTCTTGTTCTTCTTGCCTCCTTCCTGAGCCTCATGTGTATATATCATTTCAGTATTTATTGCTAAGGGAGGGGGCTTAATTTTTTAATGGCTTGTTTTTTTTGTTTTGTTTTTGCAATTTTTATTTTATTTTTGTTTTTAAACTTTAGGTCCTTCCCCTTTGGGGCTGGAACAGAATTAAATTTGTTTGGAGAAAAAAATACTGTGTAGTTTGGCTTCATTCTCTCTAAGCTAGAATTTTGGTTTTAGGATCACTTCAATCCATTGGTGTAATCCCCCCCCCGGCTTTTTTTTTCCCTTTACATAAAATAGTTCATTTCTCTCCCAGTTAAAAGAATTCTGGCAACAGGTAGCCAAGGGCAGGAATGGCAACCCCACAGAGTTGCTGGGAAGTTCTGCATTCTGTGATCCCTAGGGGTGGCCCTCATCATGGTGTAAGATGACAGCAATATTATCCTAATAGTGTTACTAGGCTGCAAGACCAGAGGGAGCTAGATATTCAGTTCCTTTAGATTATAGTGTTATATTTTGTAATAGTTTTGCTCTCTTTTTTTCCTAAGATTGATTGATTTATTTGAGAGGGAGAGAGAGAGTGCACACATGTGTGAGTGGGGGGAGAGAATCTTCGAGCAGACTTCCCACTGAGTGTGGAACCTGACTTGAGACTCAGTCTCACGGCCCATGAGATCATGACCTGAGCCAAAACCAAGTCAGACGCTTAACCGACTGAGCCACACAGGCGCCCCTATAATAGTTTCTCTTAATATCCTTATGGAAAAATGTGAAGGAGGATTAATAACCAACTGAATGGCTGTAACCAGAGAGTACATTAATGGATACAGATTAATTTGGAAGACTTCTGGTGATCTGGCTTAGGTCTTTGTACTTGTTTGGTCCTGTTGAACTTTTTCTTTTTTTTTTTTTTTTTAAGATTTATTTGTTTATTTTAGAGAAACAAAGAGAGCATGCAGGGGGAGGGGCAGAGGAAGAGGGAGAGGGACAAGCAGACTCCCTGCTGAGGGAGGAGCCTGATGCCGGGCTCGATCCCATGACCCTGAGATCATGACTTGAGCCAAAATCAAGAGTCAGATGCTTAACTGACAGCCACCCAGGCACCATGGTTCTGTTGAACTCTTGATCAGTAACTTGAATATCATTGGTGACTCACTGATTATAATTTATAAAGAATGTAAAACAGAGGACTCCTCAGAGAATGGCAGATAAGCTAAATGGATGATAAAACTAAAGAAGGTACAAGGGCTGAATCTAAGATAAAAGTTTGAAGTCCATTCTTTTGATCCCAAAAGGCCAACTTTCTAGGTGTATCTTTAGCGTCATGTGTGAAAGATTACTGGGAATTTTAGTAGATAAAGTTAGTATGAGTAATCCATATGCACAGTTGCAAAAACTGTTTTTCGGCTGTACCAATGAATCTGTAGTAGCCTGGGAGGTTTTCTTTTTTTAAAGATTTTATTTATTTGACAGAGACACAGCAAGAGAGGGAATACAAGCAGGGGGAGTGGGAGAGGGAGAAGCAGGCCTCCCGCTGAGCAGGGAGCCCGATGTGGGGCTCGATCCCAGGACCCCGGGATCATGACCTGAGCTGAAGGCAGACGCTTAACGGCTGAGCCACCCAGGTGCCCCCAGCCTGGGAGTTTTTAACACAGTGTGTCAGCCCACATGCGGAGCTTTGTGTGCAGTTCTGGGTGTTGATTTTGAGACCTACAGTCATGGGAGAGCAATGCGGAACTTGAAGGGTTGTAAAATGCCTTGAGAAATGGTTGAGAGCAACTGGGGAGGTAGTGGAGGTGGTGTGATGTGTGTTCATTCGAGTCAGTAGAGAGATGAGACCCAGTTCCTCTTCCCCTTTTACTCAAGTTCTGAGTGTGATTTGACATATTCAGTGTAGGGCCAGACAGTAGAAAAATGGCCAGTAGGTGGTAGATGTGCCTAAAAGGGGTGTCTTAATTGGATGGTGGCCCCCACATGTGGGGCGACCATCGGGTGGAAGCTGGCGCAGGTGGTGAAAGAATTGACCTGGGGCAGAAAAAGGAGAGAAGTTTATTGAATACACTGCGAGGGAGCGCAGGTAGACGGCAGAGGAGAGGCCATCTGCCACAAGGCAGTGGGGGCCTGTGGGGGTGCTGTATTTAAAGGGGGAAGGTG
>NC_138377.1:66748402-66763598 GCF_054177405.1 Leptonychotes weddellii
TCATTAAGTCTAGACCACCCTTTGGGAAAAAGGGTTAAGCTCCACTTCCTGGAAGGGTTAGTATCTACAAATATATATTGTTCCTCTCTTCTTCCTATCTTCAAGCCACAGATCAACCACAACTTCCTCCTTGAATATATTTGTCTACAGCATATACTGGTATCTCATTTTCCTAAGTTCTTATGGCACTTAATGTTCAATTCAAGGAAGGAAAATTAACACAATATTGACCTCACCTCTCATATTGGCAAACAATTGAGAAAGCGTGATAAGATCCAGTGCTGGGGAGGCTATGGGAAAATGAACATGATCATACAAGTTCTTTAGTGAGATATAATTCACATTGCATAAAATTCACCCTTTTAAAGTGTAGGTAGTTTTTAGTATATTCACAAGGTTGTGTAACTATCACCACTATCTGATTGTAGAGTATCTTCATCATTCCCCCCAAAACTGGGCACCCATTAGCAGTCATTCCCCATTCTTTCCACTGCCTAGTCCTTTATAACTACTAATATACTTTCCGATTTGCCTACTCTGGGCATTTTATGTAAATGGAATCATACAATATGTGACCTTTTGTATCTGGCATGCTTTACTTAGCATAATGTTTTCCAAGTTCATTCATGTTGTAGCAAATATCATACTTAATCCCATTTTATGGCTGAATAATATTCCATTCTATGTGTATGCCATATTTTGTCCATTCATCAAATGATGGACCTTTAGGTTGTTTTACTTTTTTGGCTATTACAAATAATGCTGCCATGAGCATTTGTTTACACATTTTGTGCAAAAAAATATTTTTAATTCTCTTGGTTTTATACCTATGTATGGAAATTGCTGGATCATATGATAACTCTATATTTATTTGAGAAACTGCTGAATTGTTTTCTAAAGCAGCTGTACCATTTTACATTTTGGCCAACAATGTGTGACTATTCCAGTCTTTCCACATTCTGGCCAACGCTTGGTGTTGTCCGTCATTTTTTATTCTAGCTGTGCTAGTGGGTATGAAATGGTATTATCCCATCGTGGTTTTGATTAACCTTTCCCTAATGAGTAATGATGTTGAGCATCTTTTAATGTGCTCATTGGCCATTTGTATATCTTATTTGGAGAAATGTCTAGTCAGATCTTTGTGCATTTAAAAAAATTGAGTTATTTGTCTTTTTATTGTTGAGTTGTGAGAGTTATTGATATAATCTGGATAATAACCTCTTATCAGATACATGATCTGCAAATATTTTTACCCATTTTGTGAACTTGTACTTTGATAGTAACCTTTAAAGCACAAATTTTAAAAATTTTGATGAAGTCCAATTTATTTTTCCTTTTATTGAATGTATTTTTTGTGTTATATCTTTAAAAAATTGCATAATTCAAGGTCACAGAGATTTGAATCTATGTTTTCTTCCAGCAGTTTCATAGTCTTAGCTCTTACATTTATACCTCTGATTCATTTTGAATTAATTTTTGCATGTGGTGTGAGGTACGGGCCCAACTTTATTCTTTTGCATGTGGATATCTAGTTGTCCCAACACCATTTGTTGAAAAGTTGAACACTATTTGGGGACATCGCACTTAGCAATATTTCTCAAAATTAAAAATACACATTTCCTATATCCCAGAAATCCTTTCTCTAATTTGTGGAATACTGATGTGACTATATAAAGACTTATATTTAAGGACATTAGTTGCAGTATTATTTTAATTGTAAAATATTGACTACAATAAAGTGTCTTAAGTGAATCATTGATAAACAAATTGTGGTATGTTCATATAATGGAACACACTGTGCCTATTAGAATGAGGTAAAATATGTACTGACTTTAAAAGATACTATTATATTTTATTGATTTAAAAATATTTTTTGAGTTCTGTTTACCAGATACAATACTAAGAGCTTTAAAAGTATTGACTCATTTTTTTAAAAAGTATTGACTCATAATAACTCCATGAGATAGCTGTAATTATTATCATCCTATTTTACAGGTGAAGTAGCTGAAGTTGTGGCATTTAACCAACTTGCCCAAGGTCACATAGCTAACAGATAAGGCAGGATATGGAAAGTCTGACTCTAGAGTTTGTACTTTAAAGCATTAGCTACAAATTCATATGTATATGTATCATTTGGCAACAGAGGTTTTTATGAGCATGGTGAAAATCTGATAGAATAGCCAGCCAATTATCCGTGGTCAGATTTAAAAGATAGGAAGGAGAGGGGAACAAACGTGCTGAGAACCTCCTATGTGTCTTTTTTTTTTTTTTAAAGATTTTATTTATTTGTCAGAGAGAGAGAGAGCACAAGCAGGGGGAGCGGCAGGCAGAGGGAGAACCAGGCTCTCTGCTGAGCAGGGAGCCGGATGTGGGACTTGATCCCAGGACCCTGGGATCATGACCTGAGCTGCAGGCAGACGCTTAACCAACTGAGCCACCCAGGTATCCCTCCTATGTGTCTTTTATTGTGTTAGGGTCCCTACATAAATTGTCTCATTTAATCTTTATGACTTTATTTTATATAAGTCATATACCCATTTTATAAAATAAGACCCTAAGAATCTAAGTGTCAAGTTGCATAGCAGAAGACAAAGTGCCAGAAGGCTTCCCAGGTTTAAAGAGCAGCCTAAGCAACAGTGTGGAGATGGTAGAGAATGGAGTAGTTAGGTGACTAGCCTCACTAGAGCTGAGGGTTCATTTGGGAAGGGAAGGAAAACAAAGTAGGTTTAGTGGAGCCATACTATGAAGTGTGTTGAGTGCCAGACAGAGGAATTGAGGAACGTTGACTTTGAGGAACAGAGTGAAGGATTGGTGAGGATGAGAGTCAAGATGAGAAATCCATCATTTTTATACACTTCTTCATTACTTGACTTTGTTACAACTACATATTATTTTCTTTTTTTTACTTTTCTTTTTAATTTAATTTAATTTTTTATTAACATATAATATATTATTTGTTTCAGGGGTACAGGTCTGTGATTCATCAGTCTTACACAATTCACAGCACTCACCATAGCATATTATTTTCATAAGTAAAAAAAAATTGAGATAAAAGTATTTAACAAACATTTTGAATTCTTACTCCATGCTAGGTATCATAGTATTGTTGATTCCTGCTCATGCAAAGACCATCAGGAACACACCTGTATTTGAACAAAGATAAGTTTATTGGCTTTTTGCAGGAAGGGAGAACATATGTCATGAGGAACATGGGGCATCCAAAAGGAAGATGTTAGAAAGGATTTATTATACTATTTGGGCTCCTTTTAGTTGATGTTGGGGAGAATTTAAAGAAATATTTTCTCTGGACATTGTCAGAAAGTGGAAGAAAATTCTATGATTGGGTATCTTAATTTTTGTCTAAAAGGCAGTTGGGCTAAAGCTTTACTTGGTAAAGAGGCAGCAGTCACTAATAAAGTGACTAAAGAAGGGGATGTTTGGTCATTTTTTACAGTTGGGACGGTTCTTGCTCAGACATGATTATGGAGGGTTTTTTTTTTTTTTTTTGGTCTTGATCCATCATGTTCACATAGTGGCTTGGTCTCAGGGTGCCATTTTGTGAAATTGTTTATGTTCAACAGGTTTATACTCCATGGCCTAACTTATAGTGTCAAGCCCGCTCCTGGCAACACCAACACTTAAGTGATAATTGCCAGGCCAATTCCCCAGTTTCAGAGGCTGCTTTCTTCTCTGTCACTGTGTGTTAGGGATCCAGAAAGGAAAAAAGCAATTCCTGTTCTCAAGGAGCTCTCTCAGGGGGAAATACATGTAAATAAATAAATTATGCTACAATGTGGTACATGTAATAATGGAACTGTTAAAAGAAACTTCAACAAATGATTTTTTAGCATGTATCCAAGTTTTATTTCAAACATACCATAGAGGAACTATACCTCTAAGAAAATTTGTTGAAGGAGTTCCTACTGGTCAAGAGAGTTTTTTTTTCTCCTCTCTTTTAATATAGGGAAAACATGTTTAGAGAAGATTGTTAGGCTAGGGTTAAGAAAGGAGAGTCTGTTAAAAGTTATAGAAAGGTCTCATGGCTAGTTAAAATCTACTGCACCTTTAATGTATATTAAACATGTGCAGTCCTTTTGTATATCAATTACACCTAAACAAAACTGTTAAAAAAGTCACTGCACCTTTAACTATTTGGTAAAGGTCATTAGACTTGTCCTAAATCTGAAGGCAAATCTTTCAGGAAAGTCTGACTTCTGTAATATAGCAGTTCCACTTTATCACTCCAATGATGATAGCCTTTAGAAAAATTTCACTGCATGTTGATGTGCAGTGAATTTAGGTTTTAGTAGTCAGCATGGGTATTTAAGCTGAGCATACTTCTGGGGAAAAAGAAAAGCTTTTAATTACTCAGAGTAAGAACTAAAAGGCCATTAAAAAATTTATACATCTCCAACTTATTCATCATTAAAATTTGGAAGTATGGACATCTTTGGCTCAAGAGTTTTAACTAATTCTCATTCTAAACAGGATGTTTCTCAGGGCAAGTTTCATGTCCTTATTGCGAAGACTATAGATCAGGGGATTAAAGAGAGGAGTCATTATTGAATATACCAGTGTGAGAATCTTCTGCATCAAAGTTGGGATGCCATATGTAGGACTGACATACATTACCATGACTGTCCCATAAAAAAGTGACATCACAGCTAAGTGAGACCCACAGGTGGAAAAGGCCTTTCTCTGGCCAGCTGCAGAAGGGACCTGAAAAACAGTTCTGAGCAACAAGATATAGGATCGAAGAATGTACGTAATAGTAAAAAAGAGAACAAGGGAGCTCTGAGTATAGAAGATAAATTCAGTAATGGGGGCTGGAGTACAAGACAGAGCCATCAGTGGGCCCATGTCACACAGGAAGTGATCAATGATATTGGGTCCACAGAAGGTGAGTTGGGAGATGAAGAAAATGGGGATTGGGTAGCCAAGGAATCCAATAAGCCAGCAGAGAGACACCAGAATTCTACAGAGTTTCCCAGTCATGATGGTGGGGTAGTGCAGCGGGTGGCAGATGGCCAGGTACTGATCATAAGCCATTATTGCCAGGAAGAGACATTCAGTTGTGCCCAGGGAAAAGAAGAAATAGAACTGGAGGAAGCAGCCAGAAAATGAGATGGCCTTGGTTTTGGAGAGAATGTTGGCTAGCATGTTAGGAACAGTGGAGGAAGCATACCAGATCTCAAGGAAGGCAAAGTTTCCCAGCAGAAAATACATTGGGGTATGTAGTCGTGGGTCCCATCTCACCGCACAGATGATGGTTCCATTCCCCAGCAAGGTCAAGACATAAACCACCAAAAAGAGCGAGAAGAGGAAAATCTGTATCTCTCAGCAACCAGGGAATCCCAGGAGAACAAACTCAGTTACAGTGTGAATGTGTGTTGCTGACCTGTTCATTGGTCTTAAACCTATGAAGAAGAAAGATCTGTGTAACACAAGTTTCTTTGCTTCCTACATGTTTCAAGGACTTTATTGAGAAGGGACCTTAAACTCTACAGGAAAATATGAGATATTTTGAGACCAGGTGGGAATAAATCTCACCTTATTTTTTTTAAGATTTTTATTTATTTATTTGAGAGAGAGATAGTGAGAGAGAGGATGAACAGGGAGGAAAGGGAGAAGCAGGCTCCCTGCTGGGCTCGCTCGATCCCAGGACCCTGAGATCATGACTGAGCTGAAGGCAGACAGTTAACTGACTGAGCCACCCAGACTCCCCTCTCACCTTATTTTGAATTGATCATGGTTCTAAATCTTAGTGTTCTTTTGCTAGGATATAATGCAGCAAGAATTTTCTACATCAGTGGTACAACCAGACAAATTTCTTTCTTTTTTGATTTCTTTGATCCTTAAGAAGACCTTTTATGATTCTGGTTTGTTTTCCTAAAGTTGATTATGGGTCTTCAGTGTACAAACTCATCCACTTTCTCTTATTCAGCTTACCTTGTTTAAAAAAAAAAAAGGCAAATATTTTGAGGACAGCTGATGTGAGGATGGGTTAAACCTTTGGCAACAGAACAAAATTAGTTGACTTACTCATGGAGATAAAACTTACCCAAGGACATTGGCTTTTCAGAATAGTCTAATCAACTGAATTAATTGTTGTAGACATCTCTACAGTCAAGACTCAGGGCTGTTCTTAGATTTTCCTTTAAAGATTTTTTTAAAAAAATATCACTCTAACAGTTGAGTGACACCTAAAAAATACACAAAAGACCAACCATATCAAATATCTTTGCTCTAAAGGATAAGTGAGGATATTATTTTCAATTATCTGTATTTGCAAGTGTTTATTTTAATGTTTTTTACACATGCTATAAAAAAACGAACTGTCTTACTCTTCATATTCAGATCCTACCTAGCTAAAATAAAGAAAATGATGTTTTGAGTACAAAGTTTTAGTTCATTTAGTAAGTAATTTTGGATGAAAAAACAAAGGGATCTGAGATTGAATAGGGTCTTATCTGCACTTTTATCTGGTAGAATTAATTTTGTTTTCTGAAAGGGAGAGGACATTTTCAAATATTTGGATAGGCATGTACTTTTCAACAGTATTTAAGAATTGAATGGAGCACTGGGTGCTCTACACAAACAATGAATCATGGAATACTACATCAAAAACTAATGATGTATGGTGATTAACATAACATAATAAAATAAAAAAAAGTAAAGAATTGAACAAAAAAGTTAAAATTTTTGTGTTTAAACAACAGAGTAATCTTTAGTTAATATTGAAAAGCACTAAGAGTCTTAGAAATGGTAGTTTCAATATTGAGTTTTCTTGTTAAATTCAGACCTCTTGCCTTATCGATTGGAGATCACCAGTTATAACTTTGCCAGGAATGAAAGGTAAAGAAATTTGAAAGGCAAATAAGAACAGAGATTTGGACTTCAATGTTACTAGTCCTGTGGGTGGTTTTTAAGGAAGTATAAAAAGGAGGTTTGAGCATCCATGTTCTAAAGTTGTCCAGTTTTCCAATCAATGTTGAGCTCGAAAGACATTTGTTTTCCAGTTTCACTGAATAAGGTGCTCAGTAGATAATTTCCAGACTGTTATTTATGAAGCATAAATAAACTAGTTTCCCTGCTGCTCAAGAACTAAGTCCAGGCTCAAAGATTCAAATTACAAACCAGGATCCTGAGATCTGTGCTTCTTGTCCTTCTTCTGAAAAATGGACCATGCCTACTTAATGTGAATAACAGTTCAAGACACTCCATTATACACCACAACTTCACACTTAATTTCATTTTTTCTACCACCATACCCTGTAAAATTGTTTAGCAGAAACATTATTTTTCCTGTAATCTTTGGTCAAAGCGTTGGTAAGTAATGGGATAATCAAAGGGTGGGGAGCTTAATAGAAAATCCAGAGTAATCAATTTTTATTTTAATCACTGAAGGACTAAACTGACTCTATAAAGTTCTGCATAACTCGACCCTTGAAAGCCTCCAAAATACTTGCTCAGAATAGGTAGGGTATTAGAATGGAAAATCCACCATTTTTACCATAAAAAAATGCTGTTTTCATGCTTTTGGCATTCATAAATCACTATATGAGCTATAATTCTAGGGGACTAGGTTTTTCATACACTCCTTTCTAGTACAAGAAACCAACCAACTAACCAACCAATCACATTCTTGGGTGGCCACCTCAAGAATAATAGTTTGATTACATAGCCTCCTTCCAAATGTCCCCTCACTTGGCATACTGTCTTTTCAGGTAGTCTGAGAGAAGAATATAACACCTGATTACTCCTAAAAAGAGATTATTTTCAGAAAGATAGTCCTTAATAATAAAAAAAAATAATAGAATTGGGGAAAAATGGTTCAGATAATTTACTCTAACTTTTAATTTTACAGATAAGCTTCACAGAGAGTGCATGACTTTTTACCCAATGAACGCACATGTCCTGTATTCACATATGGAATGTTCACACTATACTACTACAGAGGAACAATGTCTAATTAGATTTGTAAAGTAAAAGGCAGTCTGTAGTATATCACAGCAGTAGTTGTAATATGGACAATTAGTCCCTTTCTCTTACATACAATGATGGATTTCCTGGCTCAGCTTGGAAACAGGGTTGGACACAGTGGAGTTGAACATAAAGGCATCATCTCCTCATTGGCTTTGATGATGAAAACTCCAGGTGAGAACATTATATGTGGTTCACTGGACTTCCTTAATTTCTTTTTTTTTTTTTTTAAATGTTTTTTATTTTTATTTATTTATTCATGAGAGTCAGAGAGAGTGAGAGGCAGAGGCAGAGGGAGAAGCAGGCTCCCCGCCGAGCAGGGAGCCCGATGCGGGACTCGATCCCAGGACCCTAGGATCATGACCTGAGCCGAAGGCAGACGCTTAACCATCTGAGCCACCCAGGCGCCCCCATGGACTTCCTTAATTTCTGGAGGCTTTAGAAGCTTGTTTTCTAGGAGTTTACTGAGACATTTTAACATGCAAAGCAGTGTTTAATCTCAGGGATTAATCCCTCTCAGGGATTCCTCTAAAACTTGATGTCTCTCCCCAAGTGGTTTCAGTGGCTTCCTCACTTTTCCCCTGGAGTGCATCCTCTTTCCAGTCTTTGGGGCTCATCCAGGTTTTAGTAGATTAGCTCCTAGTAGATTAGTTCTGTTTCATAGGAAACAGAGAGTCCAGGGGAAATAGTGAATAAATTTCAGGAAGCTTTCTATTGCAGAGATTGCATTCCATTAAAGAATCATCCTTTGTGGAGATTAGTACAATAAATAGAAGTTTTGCCCATGACTCGAATTCTGAAACTGAAATATGTTTGTGAATAAATGCTTGTGAAGTGTTGCAACAGAGAAGCATGAAACTATATTCTGTTGGTCACTTTAAAGTTAAATCCACTATGTTTTTCTGGAGTCTTCCACTGTAATGACCAGGTGGTTGATAACAGGTAGGGACTGCCTTGTGTGATCTAAATCCAAGATGACAGGAGCCATTTAATTGACTAAATTAGTCAAATTGTCAATTTCCTTTATGATTTTCTTTTCTAAGAGTGGAAAATTTGAAATCAGTGCAAACACAAGAAGAGATTTTTTATCATTGGTCTTTTGTTTTTCTTCTTAGAAAAATTGAGGTTTCTTCTGAGGATCCTCTTAAACCACTTCTTCAAAATATGACTCTTAGGAAATGGTGACAGTGATGATCAATGAGAAAATCTTCATTGCTGGTTACTGGGGTAGCTTGTATGTGAACTTGATATTCAAGGACACTCTACACCATTTCTCCATTGAGTATTTTTGGCTCCTTTGTTAAATATTAGTTGACTATATTTGTAAGGGTTTATTTCTTGGCTCTTGATTCTGTTCTGTTGGGTTATGTGTCCATTTTTGTGCCAATGCCATACAGTTTTGATTACTATAGCTTTGTAGTATAGCTTGAAATGAGGAAGTGTGATGCCTCCAGCTTTGTTCTTTCTTAGAATTGCTTTGCATATTCAGGATCTTTTGTGGTTCCATTCAAATTTTATGTTTCCCCCCCATTTCTGTGAAAAAATGCCATTGGAATTTTGATAGGGATTGCATTGAATCTCTTGATGACTTTGGACATTATGGACCTTTTTACAATAGTGGCTCTTCCTATCTGTGAGTAGGGACTATCTCTCCATTTATCAGTGTCTTTATTCAGTTTCTTTCATCAAAGTCTTATAGTTTTCAATGTACAGATCTTTCACCTCCTTGGTTAAATTTATTCTTTTTTTTTTTTTTAAAGATTTTATTTATTTATTTGAGAGAGAGAGAATGAGAGAGCACATGAGAGGGGGGAGGGTCAGAGGGAGAAGCAGGCTCCCCGCTGAGCAGGGAGCCTGATGCGGGACTCGATCCCGGGACTCCAGGATCATGACCTGAGCCGAAGGCAGTTGCTTAACCAACTGAGCCACCCAGGCACCCCGGTTAAATTTATTCTTAAGTATTTTATTGTTTTTGATGTTATTGTAAATGTGATTATTTTCTTTATTTCTTTTTCAGATATTTCATAGTGAATATAAGCACAACTGATCTCTGTATGTTGATTTTGTATCCTACAACTTTACTCAATTTGTTGAGAGTTCTCATAGTTTTTTGGCGGAGTCTTTAGGACTTCCTCCATATAAGATCATGTCATCTGCAAAAACAATTTACCTTTTTTTCTGATTTGATGTCTTTTATTTCTTTTTCTTGACTGATTGCTCTGGCTAGGACTTCCAGTACTACGTTGAATAGAAATGGTAAGCATGACACCATGACCTTGTTTCTGACCTCTGCAAAAAAGCTTTTGACCTTTTACCATTGAGTATGATGTTTGCTGTGGGCTTGTCATATATGGTTTTATTATGTTGAGGTATGTTTCTTCTCCACTCACATTTTTAAAAGTCTTTTTTTTTTTTAATCATGAAAGGATGTCATATTTAACCAAATGCTTTTTCTACATCTATTGAGATGATCATATGGTTTTTATCCCTCATTTTGCTAATGTAGTGTATCACATATATTGATTTACTTATGTTAAACTATCCTTGCATCCCAGGGCTGATTCCCACTTGATCATGGTGTATGATCCTTTTAATGTGTTATTGAATTTGGTTTCCTTATATTTTGTTGAAAATGTTTGCGTGTATATTCACCAGGGATGTTGGCAGTAGTTTTCGTTTTGTGTTGTGTCTTTTTTTTTTTTTTAAAGATTTTATTTATTTTAGAGGGTGAGGAGGAGCAGAGAGGGAGGGACAGAGGGGGAAGGAGAGGGACAAGCAGACTCCACACTGAACACAGAGCCTGACACAAAGCTCAATCCCATGACCCTGAGATCATGCCTGAGCCAAAACCAAGAGTTGGACACTCAACTGACTGAACCACCCAGGATTCCCTTGCAGTGTGTTTTTTTGGCTTTAGTAATGCTGGCCTTGTATCCCCCCTCAGTACCAATAATTTGGCAGCCATCCATGGACAAAAGTGCCTTTGTGGGAGCTTTGGGA
Source organism: Leptonychotes weddellii (assembly GCF_054177405.1). NCBI lineage: Eukaryota > Metazoa > Chordata > Mammalia > Carnivora > Phocidae > Leptonychotes > Leptonychotes weddellii. The sequence goes on from NC_138377.1 coordinate 66,759,386, forward strand.
TCTAGATAAGAGATTGTGAAACCCCCGTGAAGCCCATGATCAAAGAGGGCCACTTTGAGTAGGCAGACACATGCCCAGGTGGCAGACTCACTGATCTAGTTCCTGGATACAGATTCAGAAACAGTCCCATCTCCCTGTGGACTTGGCTAAACCATATTTGGTCTTGGTCTCCCCTCCAACACCATCCATCCACCAAAGGACCCGGTAGGAGTCACACTTGCATGAATTGAAGCACAACCCAAAAGAGGTGAAAGCAGACAGAGAGCAAAAGCCAGTAATTCTAAGAGAATGAGATGAAGACAGATACAGATGAATTTGATGACAGTTCCAGGTGATTTGCCCTAACTCTTTGGTCAAAGAATAATCAGTTGGCATCTGGGGTTAGTACATTTAATTCATCCATTCATTTACCTCTATGATATCCCTCCCTTGGTGAAACTTACATTATCATGAGAGAGTTAATAAGCAGATACACACAAAGATCTATAATACCAAAGATACTAAGTTATATAAAAGGAAAAATGGAGAGTATCTATACAAAAATTGCGGTGGTAAGATAGGGCATAATTTATTAGATCAGATGGTCAGAGAGTGTTTTTGTGAGGTGATTTTTTTTTTTTAAAGATTTTATTTATTTATTTGAAACAGAGAGAATGAGAGAGACAGAGAGCACATGAGAGGGGGGAGGGTCAGAGGGAGAAGCAGGCTCCCTGCCGAGCAGGGAGCCCGACGTGGGACTCGATCCTGGGACTCCAGGATCATGACCTGAGCCGAAGGCAGTCGCTTAACCAACTGAGCCACCCAGGCGCCCTTGTGAGGTGATTTTTTAAAAAAATTTTTTATTGTTATGTTAATCACCATACATTACATCATTAGTTTTTGATGTAGTGTTCCATGATTCATTGTTTGTGCATAACACCCAGTGCTCCATGCAGAACGTGCCCTCTTTAATACCCAGGTGATTTTTTTTTTTTAAAGATTTTATTTATTTGACAGAGAGAGAGCGAGAGCAGGAGCACAAAAAGGGGGAGTGGGAGAGGGAGGAGCAGGCTTCCTACTGAGCAGGGAGCCTGATGTGGGACTCAATCCCAGGACCCTGGGACCATGACCGGAGCCGAAGGCAGATGCTTAACAACTGAGCCACCCAAGCGCCCTGTGAGGTGATATATTAAACTAAGGGAATAAGCCATGCAGAAATCTAGGGGAATTAAATTCCACACAAGTACAGGTATAATTATGGAGTTTTCAAAGATAATAAAGGTTAATTTTGGCCTTCTAGAAAAAAGTGGTATATGAGGCTGGAGACATAGGCACTATTAGATACCTAGAACCTTCGAGGTCACAATAAAGAGCATTTTATCTGAACGCTGGGGAAGCCTGCTTAATACTAACCTGCTAAGGATAAGGCTTAATAAAAATTCTAATTTAATAAAAATCCCATCTTAATAAAAAGCCATACCTTCTAAGCAACTCAACCTGGAACTACTTATTTACCAACATGTTTAATTAAAAATGCATTTATTGGGGTGCATGGCTGACTCATGTGGCAGAGCATGTGACTCTTGATCTTGGGGTTATAGTATCGAGTCCCACGTTGGGTATAGAAACTACTTAAAAATAAATCTTTTAAAAAATGCATTTACTTTAATATATTCCTTTTTGTTCCACCAAGGACTTGATGTATCAACCAAAAATGTACAAAAAGAAAGAAGAGAAATATTAATTTAAAAAGAAAAGAATGGGGTGCTTGGGTGATGCAGTTGGTTGAGTGACCCTGACTCCTGGTTTTGGCTCAGGTTAAGATCTCAGGGTCATGGGATTGGGCCCTGTGTTGGGCTCTGTGCTCAGTCCCAAGTTTATTTAGGATTCTCCCCCCTGTCCCTCTGCTCCTTCCCCCTGCTCTTTCTCTCTCTCAAATCTTTAAAAAAATAAAAGGAAAATAATAAAATGAAGATTTGTGACTTATAAGATCTTATATTGGTAAAAATATAAGTCTCCAGTTATGAATTTCCTTTAAAACAAATTTGACATTTCCCTATTTAAATTGTATTAGATAATGTAGTTAAATGCCCAAGTTGGTACATAAAAATCTCAGTAATAGTTTGTCTCCCTCTCTGATTTCATCTTGTTTCATTTTTCCTTCCCTTCCCCTGTGATCCTCTGTCTTGTTTCTCAAATTCCAAACCATAAGAGACTCTTAATCTCAGGAAACAAACTGAGGGTTGCTGGAGTCGAGGGGCGTGGGGGGGATGGGGTGATTGGGTGATGGACATTGGAAAGGATATGTGCTATGGTGAGCGCTGTGAATTGTGTAAGACTGATGAATCACAGATTTGTACTCCTGAAACAAAGAATACATTATATATTAATTAAAAAAATCTAAGTAATACGTAATATACCTGTACCTATGAAACTGTATTCCAACTAACACCCATCCTTGAAAAGTTCTTAGCAAGCTGGGAATAGACAGAAACTTCTTTGATCTGTAGCAGACATTTTCACAAATCTGTATCCAACATCATACTGGTGAAAATGAATGATTTTCCTTTAAAATCAGAAATAAGATGTCTGCTCTCACCACTTCTATTCAGGATTATACTGGAAGTTAGTGTAATCAGGCAAAAGAAAAAAAATGGCATCTAGATTGACAAATAAGATTTCCTTTCAGTAGATGTGAAATGATTATATAGAAAATTCAGTGAAATTTACAAAACTTCTTAAGATTTCAAAATACAAGATCCATATACAAAAATTTTGTACTTCTATATGCAATTGCTAGTAACAATCAGAAGCTGATATTAAAAAATGGCATTTAAAAGTCACAAAAACATTTAATAGAGATAAATCTGATAAAAGATGTGAAAGACCTATACAATGAAAACTACAAAACTTTGCTGAGGGAAATTGAAGGTGTAAATAAATGTAAATATATAACTTGTTCATGGGTTGGAAAACTCAATATATATATATATTTTATTTCTTATTTTTTAATTTAATTTTATTATGTTAGTCACCATACAATACATCATTAGTTTTTGATGTAGTGATCCATGATTCGTTGTTTTCGTATAACACCCAGTGCTCCATGCAGTACGTGCCCTCCTTAATATCCAACACTGGGCTAACCCATCCCCCTAACCCCCTCCCCTCTAAAGCCCTCAGTTTGTTTCTTGGAGTCCATAGTCTCTCATGGTTTATCTCCCCGTCCAATCTCCCCCCCTTCATTTTTCCCTTCCTTCTCCTAACGTCCTCCGTGCTATTCCTTATGTTCCACAAATAAGTGAAACCATGTGATCATTGACTTTCTCTGCTTGACTTATTTCACTTAGCATAATCTCCTCCAGTCCCATCCATGTTGATGTAAAAGTTGGGTATTCATCCTTTCTGATGGCTGAGTAATATTCCATTGTATATATGGACCACATCTTCTTGATCCATTCATCTGTTGAAGGGCATCTTGGCTCTTTCCACAGTTTGGCTATTGCGGACATTGCTGCTATGAACATTGGGGTGCATAGGGCCCTTCTTTTCATTACATCTATGTCTTTGGGGTAAATATCCAGTAGTGTAATTGTTGGGTCATAGAGTAGCTCTATTTTTAAATTTTTGCGGAACCTCCACACTGTTTTCCAAAGTGGCTGTACCAACTTGCATTCCCACCAACAGTGTAAGAGGGTTCCCCTTTCTCCACAACTTCTCCAATATTTGTTGTTTCTTTGCCTTGTCAATTTTTCCCATTCTAACTGGTGTAAGGTGGTATCTCAGTGTGGTTTAGATTTGAAATTTCCTGATGGCTAATGATGATGAACTTTTTTTCATGTGTCTGTTAGCCATTTTTATGTCTTCTTTTGAAAAGTGTCTGTTCATGTCTTCTGACCATTTTTTCACTTGATTATTTGTTTTTTTGGGTGTTGAGTTTGAGAAGTTCTTTACAGATCTTGGAAATCAGCGCTTTGTCTGTAGTGTCATTTGCAAATATCTTCTCCCATTCTGTGCGTTGCCTCTTTTTTTAATTGACTGTTTCCTTTGCTGTGCAGAAGCTTTTTATCTTGATGAAGCCCCCAAAGTTCACTTTCCCTTTTGTTTCACTCCCCTTTGGAGATGTATCTTGAAAGAAGTTGCTGTGGCCAATGTCGAAGAGGTTACTGCCTATGTTCTCCTCTAGGATTTTGATGGATTCCTGTCTCACATTGAGGTCTTTCATCCACTTTGA
>NC_138377.1:66764098-66781627 GCF_054177405.1 Leptonychotes weddellii
GCCCTCAGCTGTACTAGAGCCCCTGTAATAGAGTTAACTAGCTCCACCTTAAGTTCTCTGCTCTTATTTATTCCCTTTCTCTTTATCATGGGGTCCTATACTCTGGTCCTGAGAGCTGTGTTGAGGGTCCCCTCAGCAGCTGGACAAAGAAAAGCTTTCTCCACCTGTGGGTCCCATCTGGCTGTAGTTTCACTGTTCTATGGCTCAGTGATGGTCATGTATGTGAGCCCAACATCTGAGCGTGAAGCTGGGATGCAGAAGATGGTGACTTTGTTTTATTCCATAGTTACTCCACTCATCAACCCTGTAATATATAGTCTAAGGAACAAAGATATGAAACATGCTATGAAGAAATTATTGGGAACCTAAAAGTAAGTCTTGGTTTAAAAGATTTGGGGACAGAATCTTTTTAATTTATTTTTTTTAAAGATTTTATTTATTTATTTGACAGAGAGTGATATAGCACAAGCCGAGGGAGCAGCAAGGAGAGGGAGAGGGAAAAGCAGGCTCCTGTTGAGCAAGGAGCTGGATATGGGGCTCAATCCCAGGACCCTGGGATCATGACCTGAGCTGAAGGCAGATGCTCAACTGACTAAGCCACACAGTTGGTTCTTAATTTCTTAGTTAAAAAGAAGACTCACATCACTCAGAAAATTGTTTATATGGTTTCTGAAATTTATACACCATACTTCTTATTTCCTAGATTTTATGGGGCTATAAGGGATCTCAAAGATACATTCCATCTCCCTAATTTTACAATTGATAGAGTCCTAGAGTGATAAACTGAACTGAGTTTGTTGGAGAAATAGAATTAAAAACATCTCCTGCCAAGCCAGAAAACCTCTCCACAGTGGTAGAAGAGAATAAAACAGTTTTATTATTGAATAAGTATCAAAGAAAGGGAAAATGTGTATCATATATGGGCAATGGGTCTATCATCTGTGCTGTGTACTGGGATCAGAGACTCCACACTCCCATGTACATCTTCCTCGCCAACTTCTCCTTCCTAGAGATCTGGTATGTTACCTCCACTGTCCCCAACATGTTGGCCAACTTCCTCTCTGACACCTCTTCAGAAAGAAATCTCATTCCTTTACATAGCCAAGCAAATACAACCCATTTACATACATGTTCTGAAGATAAATAATAACTAGTCCTCAAGAAAGACTTCACAGCACACTTTGTCACACACAGTTCATCCTAAATTCACTCAGTAATTGGGATGGTCATCTGTGTTTGCCAATTGGTTTCCTGCAATGGAAAAATAAACTTGTCTATACTGCCTGAGATAGTTTTGCAGGTTGGAAGATAGGCCACCAAAGCTATGCTCGTATACCCCCACAGAAAGTGGGAGATTGGGGCACTACCCACTTTGATGATTCCATTTCAAAGAGACGTCCTAGGTCCTTGACAAAGACATTCCTGAGTCATAAAGCTGTCAAGAGGCTCATTTAGAAGATGTGGTTCATATATAAAATGGAATATTACTCAGCCATCAGAAAGGATGAATACCCACCATTTGCACTGACATGGATGGAACTGGAGGGGATTATGCTAAGTGAAATAAGTCAAGTAGAGAAAGACAATTATCATATGGTTTCACTCATTGGTGGAACATAAGGAATAGCACGGAAGACCATAGCGGAAGGGAGGGAAAATTGAAGAGAGGGAAATCAGAGGGGGAGACGAACCATCAGAGATTCTGGACTCCAGGAAATAATCTGAGGGTTTCAAAGGGGAGGGGGGATACGGGGATGGGTTAGCCCGGTGATGGGTATTAAGGAGGGCACATGTTGTGATGAGCACAGGGTGTTATACGCAATTAATGAATCACTGAACACTACATCAAAAACAAACGATGTGCTGTATGTTGGCTAACTGAACATAATTTTTAAAAAAAGGCGCATTTAGATTTTTTAAATTTTTACATACATTTCAAAGACAGAAAAAAATTAATTACAAGTTTTCTAAAGTAAATGCTCAAGAAAAAAAAGGGGGGAGAGTGAAAAGTCTCTTCTCTTATTTTCAATAGGGATAATTCAGCCTCTAATTTTTCATTTGTATTTATGAGTTATGAGTTATAACTCTATGGCACAACCTAAAGTTTTCTATTATCCTTTCAACAACAACAAATTGGCCTTATTCTTCTAGTTGAACTTAAATTTCTGCCCTCCAGAACATCTGTCATGGTAACATCAATTATAGACAAAAGATTAATATCTTTATATATATTTATATATAATATATGTATATTATATATGTAAATCTTCAGATCAATAAGAAAAATAGCATCAGCACAAAAGAAAAAGTGCCAAATGTATGAAAAAAATAAATAGCAGATGTTTCAAATATCTAAAAATACATTCTATTTTATTAAGAATTAGAGAGACAAAAATTGACAAAGATCAAACATGTTGTTGGGGGAAACAGCAATCTCTTCCTTTGCTAGTAGAAGATAAATTGTTGCAAGAGCTATGGAGGACATTTTAACAAAAACTATCAAAATTTAAAGGGCATTCCTTTTGACTCAGCAATTCCACTCTTAGATTTTGATCTGAGTGGTATACTCACATATAAGAAAAATGGCATATGTACAAGAATTGACTACTGCTTCTAATAGCAAAAGATTAGAACAATCTAAGTTCCTATCAATTAAGGACTGATTGAATTACTATATATCCATAGAATGAAATATACTCTATAACTGTAAAAAGATGAAGATCTGTACATGTCTATTGATCTAAAACTATCCTCAAAGTACATCATTAAATGAAAAACAAGATGAAAAAAAATCTCTATTTGGGCTATCTTTCATGTGGAGAAAGATTATGGGTAAGTATATATTTGTGCTCATAATTACATTATATGCTTGTTGAAGAAGAAAGAAAAAAGTAGAACAGTGATTGTTTTTGAGAAAGAGAACTGGGTGTTTGGGGCAGGGAAAGAAGAAGACATTCATTGCATATACTTTTGTATTTTTAAAATTTCTTTCTATAAGCATGTTTTGGATTTAAATATACATTTAAACAATTAATGATAACATTAAAAAATAAATTTTAAAACTATTCCGCTATGAAATTAGAACCAGGGAAACATTTCTTCATAATTCTTTGATTCTTTGGGAAATTAGGAAGAGGACTGACTGTTGATGGAAAATGAAAAAGAAGAAAATTGACAACCTCTTATCATCTCACTAAAATTCTTTGGTTCTGTTAGAACAAAGTAGAAATGTCTTCTTCTTCTGAGGACCTATGAGAATAAATAAAATATGAAAAAGTGAAAGTCACTATATTTTTATTCTTGTTGTACCATTTTCCTCCATGACCACTTACTCATTAAAACAATTAAATATATTTAACATGCTAGGCACAGAGCTAGAAGATGACTAATACACAGAAGTGAATAAGACATATTTCATTCTCTTGGGGGGTCATAAACAAGGGGTAAATGGACAAGATGTGCTATAAACAAAGGAATCATAAGTTGATATGGGAGCAAGTATAAAAAGAGTACAGATAAAAGCCAAGAGTATTAAGGGGTGAGAAAGCATTACAAGTTCTGAAAAATGTACTTAACCATTCATAGATCACAATCTATTTACAAGTATACCACAATACACAGAAAAGAAGCTTTCTAGAATAGATGTTCCATAGGGCATTTACTACCCCATCGTGATTTATAATTGGCCACACCTATTGATATACTAATGAGTGATGAGCATCCTTAATCAAGATAAATATGGCTCCAAGATGTAGATGTAATATAGTTTACAATTCAACAATTAAGATAAATAGACGTAAAGAGAAACAGGGAACAATAAAAAATGTCATTTGGGTACTGAAATATAAAAATCAATCTCTAAAGAACAAAGTACAGTTGTTATACTAATATTTAAAATAATACATTCAGAACTTATTCTTTGAGCCAGAACCATGTAAGCTCATATGTGGACTGTACTTTATGTATTTGATCTACTTTTATGAATTCAGCTTTTTCACTCCAAGGGATACACTGATATTTATTTGTATTCAAGAAAGATTTCTTTAATGCAATGATTCTTCTCATCCACAGTGAAAAAAAAAATGTTCTTTTGCTTTTCTCAATATATAAATACTAAATGCTCATTGCAGTAATTCTCAAACAAAACATAAAAATGCTTTTAAAGTTATCTAAAATCCCACCACTCTGAGGGAACCACCATTAATACTTTAGTCAACTATCTTTCATGTGTTCTTGTATACACATACACACATTCTCACATATGCCAATTTTATATGAATGAGAATTTTTTTATGGTGGACTCTCCTTTATTTTCTCCTTCCTACTCCCTACCACCACCACTTCATCCTCAATCTACTTTTCTCTCTACCACCAACCATCCCTACTAGACAATAATAACAACCCAGTACATATGCTTCATGCTGTTCTCCATGCTCCTAATTATATCAAAATATTTTTAATCATGTGTCAGGGATTTTTTCATTGTTTATCTTACAAATTATATTTCATTGACTTCTCTGTTTGGTGTCTTTACATTTGGCCTTACAATATATGCAACTCTCTCCAAAGTAAGATTAGGTGTACCAAATATTTTCATTTTGTATAGTAGGCCAGAGATGTATAATTAATAAAACTGGGTTCCTTCAACAGGATCTTTTAATAGGAAGAACTCTTCTTGAGTTGTCCGTAATATTCATACCATAAAAGACATGACTGAGAACAGGCTTCATGTCCTTATTGAATGGGGTGTCGCTAAGACTTTTAAGATTAGAGTTTTTATAGAGGATGTTATTATAGAGGATATGAGAGGATGTGATAAGTCGTCTCCATTTCTACTAAATAGCCAGATATGGGATTCACATACATCACCATGGTTTCATAGAACAGAGACACCACCACTAAGACTCACATTTAGAGAAGGCATTTTGATGAACTGAGAGCACCTGAAATGGAGCTATTAGAACCAATATATATGGTCCAAGGATATACAAAATAATGAGAATGATGATAGTTCATAGTACATGTTCTATGATATGGCAGAGGTATGGGACATGACTCAGTGGGCCCATGTGTAGTGGATGCTATAATGTGCTGTCCCAGTCTTTCTTTCAAGACTGAGACAATCATTTCTCCAACTGACAGAAGTCTTGCATGCTGATAACTGGCTTCCTTGCCAGAAATTGCCTCGAGCCACAGAGACTAGCTTTTTCCTAGACTAGCTTATCTGCCCTACCCAGGGATAGCTCACATTCAATAATTAGTCAGTGCTGGTATACAAAGGCCTGACACTCTTTCCTCAGTCTGTGACAAATCTGAACAGCCGTCCCAGCTACAGGGTTCCACATGGCAACAGCTGAGACTTTTGTTTCAATTTTATCACATTTCAACTTCTCCTTCTACCCCATCCTACTTTCCTCAATCTTGTATAGCTGTTGTTCCCAAAAGAACTCCACAACAAGCTCTCTGCATGAAATCTTAGCATCTATTTCCACTGAACCCAACCTACATCACCATATCATTTAGAAAGAAAATAGGGACTGAATGAGAAAATCAGTGAGCCCAGAGAGTCACATCACCCTACCACAGATCCTGTCATGAGGATGGGATAGTGCAGTAAGTAGCAACAGGCCAAGTGCTGACCATTTTCCATGACAGAGTAGAAGAGCCATGCATTTGTGCTTCGAAAAAGAAGCACAACCAAGTGAAGCAGCCACAATATGAAATGGTATTGGTTTTAGAAAGAAAATTGTCCAACATGTTGGATATTGTACAAGTAACTTAAAAAATCATGATAGCTACCACTCCAGGGAAGATGGTGGAGTAAGAAGACCCTAAGCTCACTTCATCTATAAACATAACTAGAAAAAAGCTCCATCAGTGTAAATAACCCAGAAAATGACCCAAAGACTGGCAAAACAGACTCTTCACAGCTAAATGTAGCAAAGAGGCCATATCGAAGAGGGTAAAAAGGACAGAGACATGGTGGGGAGCTAAACAGACCATAGGACTGGCTGTGGGAGGGACGCTGCAGGCAAAGAGAGAGGAAAGAAACAGAATCTCACACCAGGCACCTGAGGCACAGGGAACCCACACAGAGAAGACGGTTCCCCATAACATCTGGCTTTGAAAACCAGAGAGTATAATTTTATGAGTTCTTACAATCAGCAGAGCTTAACACCAGGAACTTTAAAACAGTGGGCTCAACTCTAGGAGAGCCAACAGGGCAAGAGAAAACTGAGTCCCTGCCCTTAAAGAGACAGCACAACTAACAGCCCTGTGGAGATATTACATAGAAGGAGCAGTTTGCAAAACTATGTGGGGTAAATGGAGGGAGATTTATTCACTAATCCCAGAGCATGTGCTAGAGGGGTAGGGAACCTTGGGAGACTTCTCCAAGTATAAGAGAGCTGGCAGGTACCATTTCCCTTCCCTGCCCCCCAGCCTAGATACAAGGAACCAACCCAGCACCAACACTCACTACCTAACTTGCTAACAGCACACTCTGCCCCCAAGTTCTGTGGACAGGCCCCCTCCCATCAGGCTTCCCCTCCAGATCCCCTTCCACAACAGAGTCACATAAACCTTGCTAATACCACACATCCCACCCCCACATTCTCCTGTTTACCTACCCTCCAATACGACCTTGGCCGACCCTATCCAAAGTGGTGCCCCAAGTGTGGCAGTGTGCAAGCAGCCCCAGCAAGGGTCAGCACTACTCCAAAAGTGACTCCTGCGTGGGGAAGAGGGGAAGATAACCATATACACCAGTCCAAATGCCGCCCCAGTGGGCTGGAGACAGACATCCAGTCTGACTACAGACCCTCCCCACCAACAGAAACTTCTCAGGAGACAACACAGGGAAAGTGCCCTGTAGTCTGGTGCCACTCCATCTCTGGCAAATGCCTGATCTGACTCAACTCAAGCCCAAGATGACCCCAGACTGGCCTACTAATAGCAAGAGACCAAACCCTACCCACAACAGGCAGAGAGCCATTGCAGATAACTAGACTGAAGGCAAAAGTGGCTCAACCGCAATAGTAAGGCACGTGCAACACACATAGGAGATACCCATGAAGTGCCAATTTCTGATGAACAGCGGGCACTGAACTGCAGGGCATGACAGGACCTCTTCTTCATAAGGTCACTACTTTCAAGAGCAGGGGATGTGGGGCGCCTGGGTGGCTCAGTCGTGAAGCGTCTGCCTTCGGCTCAGGTCATGATCCCAGGGTCCTGGAATCGAGTCCCACATCGGGCTCCCTGCTCGGCGGGAAGCCTGCTTCTCCCTCTCCCCCTCCCGCTGCTTGTATTCCCTCTCTCGCTGGTCTCTCTCTGTCAAATAAATAAATAAAATCTTTAAAAAAAAAAAAAAGAGCAGGGGATGTATCTGACTTTCCTAACACATAGAAACAGACACAGAGGGGTGCCTGGGTGTCTCAGTCGGTTAAGCATCTGCCTTCAGCCCAGGTCATGATCCCAGAGTCCCAGGATTGAGGCCACGTCAGGCTCCCTGCTCAGAGGGGAGTCTGCTTCTCCCTCTGACCCTCCCCCCTCTTGTGCTGTCTCTCACACTCTCTCTCTCAAATAAATAAAATCTTTAAAAATAAAATTTTAAAAAAAGAAACAGACCCAGAGAGTTGGACAAAGTGAGGGGACAGAGGAATAGGTCCCAGTGAGAGGACAGGTCAAAATCACAACAAGAGAGCTAAATGAAATGGAGATAAGCCATATGCCTGATAGGGAATTTAAAGTAATGGACTTTATATCCACTGGACTTGAGAAAAAGAGTGGAGGGCCTCCATGAGACCCTTAACAAAGAGACAGAAAACAAAAAAGAACCAATCAGAGATGAAGAACTCAATAACTGAAATTAAAAATATACTAGATGGAATAAATAATAGGCTAGAGGAAGCAGAAGAATAGATCAGCAACCTGAAGGACACAGCAATGAAAAGCAATCAAGCTGAACAGGAGAAAGAAAAATAATAACAATAAATGAAGATAGACTTAGGGAACTCAGTGACACCATCAAGAATAATAACATTCACATTATAGGGATCCCAGAAGAAGAGAAAAAAGGGGGCAGAAAATTTATTTGAAGAAATAAATATGTATTTGAAGAAATAACAACTGATGAAAAGATGTTCAACATCACGAATCCTCAGGGAATTGGAAACCAAAACCACAATGAAATATTACCTCACACCCATCAAAATGGCTAAAATCAAAAACACAAGAAACAACAAGTGTTGGTGAGGATGTGGACAAAAAGGAACTCTCATGCACTGTTAGCAGGAATACAAACTGGTCCAGCCACTGTGGAAGATGGTATGGAGGCTCTTCAAAAAATTAAAAATAGAATTACCATATAATCCAGTAATTCCACTAATGGGTATTTACCCAAAGATCACAAAAACACAAACTTGGAAAGATATACGCATCCCTATGTTTATTGCAAGATTATTTACAATAGCCAAATTATGAAAGCAGCCCAAGTATCCACTGATAGCAGAATGGATAAAGAATATGTGGTGTGTATAAATATGTGTGTGTGTGTATGTGTGTATACATATAATGAGATATTTCTCAACCATAAAAAAGAATGAAATCTTACCATTCGCAATAACATGGATGGATCTAGAGGGTATAATGCTAAGTGAAATAAGTCAGACAGAAAAAGAAAAATACCGTATGGTTTCACTCATACGTAGAATTGAAGAAACAAATGAGCAAAGGAAAAAAAAAAAAGAGAGACAAGCCAAGAAACAGACTCTTAACTATAGAGAACAAACTGATGGTTACCAGAGGGGAGTGGTGGAGGATGGATGAAATAGGTGATGGAGACTAAGTAGGGCACTTGTGATGAGCACCGGGTGATGCATGGAAGTGTTGAATCACTATACTGTACACCTAAAACTAATATTACACTGTATGGTAACTGGAATTAAGATGAAAATTAAAATTTAAATTAAATTTAAAAAAAGAATTATGACTCCAGAAACCATATTATTAACTATTATGTTATGCTGTCTCTTAATGTTAGGGTATTATATGAGAGCTCCTGAGCTAACCGTTTTGTATACATTATCTCTTTTAGTCCATTCCATTATTTGAGCCATTACTATTTTACATGATTTTACATAGAAATCTAATGCCTGGAGAGAATAAGTAACAATTTGCTCAAAGTATAGTCTGACAGTAACTAGGGAAGTGGGGCCTTAACCAGGTCTCTCTGAATCCAAAGATGATGTTCTTCATCACTATTAACTTGTCATGGCAGAATTAAATAGGTTATTGAAAAATTAGGAAAATTCTCTATGTTTCACTAAAGCTGGAATGATATTCAGCTGTTAGGAAGCGTTCATGGGAAATAGCTGATAAGAACACAGTGACTAAGTGTAGAATAATACTGTAAATACAGTATGACATCTATGTGCAGGAAGATTAACTTCCAGTCTTTAGAAAAAAGGACAAAAGGGAAGTACACCAAAATAGTTTAAATGGCAATGTTTAGGTAATAATATAGAGGTCTCTTTTTTCTATTTTTTTCCCAATCTTATGCTTTATTTTAAAATGTTTTTATATCAAGTATACATACATTAATAATAAACTTTATTATTATAATATTTTATTTTTAATAATAATGATAATAATGATAAATCTAGATCAGAGTTTCCCAGTTTAAAAGAACTGGCATAACTTAAGGATATTCATCTATATAAAATCTCACTAACCAGCTGTCCCTTACTTTTTTCTAACAAAGTTTATCACTTCAAAAAGTGTTTTCTGAAATTTCTCAGAATTAAATTAAGAGAAAACACTAAGTCCCTTGAGAGAATGGGGGCAGGGGCAGGATGATTAAAAAATGAACATTTAGGAGTGACTAGCAAGAGAAAAGCCCTGTTGGCCCATCCAGCTTCATTTCAGTCAGTTTCATGGGTTCTATATAGAACAGGAGAAGTTTCTGGACTCTGATATCGGCTGCTAAGATGTAAATTGTGATGAAGTCATTTTAGCAATATGGCAAACTGAAAACGTATCAATCACATACTACAGTTTCTTATGCCTTACATTCCCAAGTCAATATGTCCCGAAGAAGTCGGCAGACTGTTTATATTTCTTTACTATTTAAATTGATTTATCTAACAAGTGTAAATGAACACCTAGAATAAGTTGGTCTGCAAAAGATAATAAAAATCACAATTCAGAACACAGTTTTTATTTAAATACAGATATATACATATTTAAGTGTGTAGGTATATATGTTCTGTGTATATATTTGAGAAAATATGAAAAATAATTCTAAAGAAATAACACAAAGGACCAATATACTACAGAAGTAGTTTTCACATTTTACGTCAGTGATAGATCCACATGAAATATATTTGTGGTCATGAATGGACCTCTATATTTAGAATATAACTCTTTTCCTATCCCAAGATAAATGTCCCTTCCAGCTCTAAAATTCTTTTTTTTTTTTTTAAGATTTTATTTATTTATTTGAGAGAGAGCGAGTACATGAGAGGGGGGAGGGTCAGAGGGAGAAGCAGACTCCCTGCCGAGCAGGGAGCCCGATGTGGGACTCGATCGAGGGACTCCAGGATCATGACCTGAGCCAAAGGCAGTCGCTTAACCAACTGAGCCACCCAGGCGCCCTCCAGCTCTAAAATTCTTACTCATTAAATAATTTTATAAAATATCCATGGCATTTTTTGTGTGTTTTTTCTTCTAGAATATTCGGTTAAGTTCCCCATGCTAAATGCCTCATAGATGAGGACAATCTTTTATAGTTATCTGTATTTCTCTACTTCTCTCTACATTTCTCTATGCAATTCTCATATTCATTCACAGAGGAGTGGCAGATACATAGTAAATGTTGATTAAGTAGCTGTTGATGGATTTCTGGAAGTTTCTGTTTAAAAAGTTCTGTTTAAAAAGGCTATGTGCTTCAGGGTGCCAGGGTGGCTCAGACAGTTAAGCACCCTACTCCTGACTTCAGCTCAGGTCATGATCTTGGGTTGCTGGGATTGAGCCCCACATCGGGCTCCCTGCTCAGTAGAAATCCTGCTTCTCCCTCTCCTTCTGCCCCTCCTCCCCACTTTTGCTCTCTCTCTCACTCTCTCATTCAAATAAAAAAGATCTTTTTAAAAAAAGGCTATGTGCTTCCAAATATCTTGAAAACCAAGAGAAAAAAAGACATATTTGATAAATACAAAATTCTGATTTTTTTGTAATTTTCTATGTTGAAATAATTTCAGTTTTTCAGAAAAGTTGCAAGAATGATATAGATATGCCCTTTATCCAGATTCCAATTGGTTAAAATTTACAATTGCCTTATTATCCTGTGTCTTTTTATATCTTTCTCTGTGTCATTTTTCTCCACATATTTACCTTTTTTATTATCATTTTTTTTATTTAAAATCAATTAACATATAGTGTATTATTAGTTTCAAGGTAGAGTTTAGTGATTCATCAATTGCATATAACAGCCAGTGCTCATTACATCAAGTGTTCTCCTTAATGCCCATCACCCAATTACCCCATTCCCCTACTCACCTCCCCTCCAGGGACCCTCAATTTGTTTTCCTATAGTTGAGTCTCTTATGGTCTGTCTCCCTCTCTGCTTTCATCTTATTTTATTGTCCCTTCTCTTCCCCTATGTTCATCTGTTTTGTTTCTTAAATTCTACATGAGTGAAATCATATATTTGTCTTTCTCTGACTTACTTCGCTTAGCCTAATACCCTCTAGTTCCATCCATGTCACTGCAAATGACAAGATTTCATTCTTTTTGATGGCTGGGTAATATTCCACTGTGTGTGTGTGTGTGTGTGTGTGTGTGTGCCGTTTCTTTATCCATTCCTCGGTGTTGATGGACATCTAGGCTCTTTCCATACTTCGGCTATTGTGGACATTGCTGCTATAAACATTGGGGTGCAGGTGCCTCTTTGGATCACTACATTTGTATCTTTGGATAAATACCTAGTAGTGTAATTGCTGGGTCGTAGGGTAGCTCTATTTTTAACTTTTTGAGGAAACTCCATACTGTTTTCCAGAGTGGCTGCACCAGTTTGCATTCCCACAAACAGTGTAAGAGGGTTTCCCTTTCTCTGCATCCTCACCAACATTTGTTGTTTCCTGACTTGTTAATTTTAGCCTTTCTGACTGGTGTGAAGTGGTATCTCATGTACTCTGGCGCATCACGAAATATGACCGTCACACAACCCCCAGCACTGAGATAACATTTACCATTAGCATCATCAGGTCTGCGCATGATCAAGAAAGGTAGCAGACCATTGCACTCCCTTTGCTGATTAACTACCCACAACCCCTTTAAGTACCCCCTGGGTAAAGCAGAAACCTCAGAGTTGGCTTTTGGACAAGAGTCTGCCTTCTCCCCAGGTAGCCAGTGTCCTGAATAAAGTTCAAATTCCTTTCCAGTCAAAACACCTCTCTTGAGTATTGGCAGCTGAACCTTGAGTTCAGTATAACATTTACACCTAAATGTTTCAGTGTGTATTTTCTAGAAATACGGAATGGTTTCTCACATAACCACAGTATGTGGTTTATATTTATATTGATAAAATACTATTATCTAATTTACAGACCTTATTCTGTAATTTCCCTGATTATCCTGTTGATACCTTTCACAGTAGGAGTTGGGGACAGATTTCTTTTTCTGACCCAGGATCCAATCAAGATTACAAATTGACCACTTTTAAAATCAAATGAGCCTTCAGATGTTAGTAAATTAGTAAGAACTTCAAGGTTCTAAAGTAGATTTCTAAAAACAAAGTCATTCTTTCCATAGAACTCTATGGAAAGGAATTTTTGTCCTCAAAGTTAAACTTTCATATTTGAAAATTAAAGTAACTGTTTTGTAGCACAAATGGAATGGAATGAGAACCATTGATCTTAAATGATAAATGCTTATCAGATTCTATGCAAGATGTTTAAGCATTTTTTTCTCCAGGAAAAGAAATTTTAATTAATTTTAATATTGAGGCACCTAAGTGGTTCAGTCAGTTAAGCACCCAACTCTTGATTCAGCTCAGGTCATGATCTCAGGGTCGTGAGATCCACATTGGGCTCCGAGCTCAGCGGGAAGTCTGTTTCTCTCTCTCTCTCTCCCCCTTCCGCCCCTCCCCCTGCTCATGCTCTCTCTCTAAAATAAATAAATAAATCTTTAAGGAAAAAACTAATTTTAGTATTTTTCTAAGCTCATTATAAGCACTAAATTGAGCTGCTGGGCTTGTTACTTCATAATTAACAAAAAGAGAAACAGAATTTTGTTACAGCTGACTGTTGCACCTACTATTACTAACAGTATATTATGACACACAAATATCTTGGACTTTATCCTTAAAAATAGGTTGACTGGAAATGTAGAGGAAAAGGAGAATATTGTGAAATAAAACACCATCAACTCTCCTGAGGATTTAGTTGTCACTGATATTTTTGTTTTCTATCCTCTTTTGTGACAAGTTTCCCATAAGAAATGTATGCTCTTAGAATGAAGCGGGGGAAATCGGAGGGGGAGATGAACCATGAGAGACTATGGACTCTGAGAAACAAACTGAGGGTTCTAGAGGGGAGGGGGGTGGGGGGATGGGTTAGCCTGGTGATGGGTATTAAAGAAGGCACATACTGAATGGAGCCCTGGGTGTTATACACAAACAATGAATCATGGAACACTACATCAAAAACTAATGATGTAATGTATGGTGATTAACATAATGTAATAAAAAATAAATAAATAAAGTAATCATTGCTAAAAATACAAATACAAGCCAAGACTGATTGAAATTTGCAACAAGTTTTTCCCATCTAAACATTATAAATGGTGATTAGGTGCCTAAGTGAGCACACAATATCCTATCCAGTCCGTGATGTACTTGCTCATAGTATCAATGTATTCTGAGACCGAATTGCAGGTACCAGGAGGGGTAGGAATGGCAAATAAAAAGGAAGAAAAATAAGCACAGCAACACATGGATACTCTTGCATACAATTAACTTGTAAACCTACTATTCGGATATGTGAATTCATCTCACTCCATAGGAGTGGGTTCTCCTGCTTTTGGAGTCAGGGTGTTCTTCCAAGCTCTTCAGAGGGTAAAATGACTCACTCGACAAATACGCTGCTGGAATTCTGTGTGTGCATAGGTAAGTATGGCTGGAGCAGAGGGGAAAAAAAAGAGCAGGAAACTCTGAGAAGCAAGACTTGAAAGATAGGGCAGAACTGTGTTGCAGGGGCCTTACTGATGAGGCTACAGACTTTGAGTTTTACACTGTGGGTAGGGGAAAAATCAAAGGTGCTTCAACAGGATGTGAGACGTTTAGGATGAAAGCTCCTTCAAGGAGTATGAGCTGTGCGAAAAGATCTGCTCCTTTGTTGAGGATGAAGAAAACTTGAAGCCCACACCCCAAGTGCAGCTTCTCTGCACATTGCTACAGAATGCCCCTGCTATGTGGCCCCCTTGGCCAAGAGTATCCTCAGGCCTGGTAAGTGTCCCACGAGAGGCAGGATTCTTCAGTCAAACGTTGTAACTCAGAACCTTGATCGGAAAGAAGAGGAGGCCAGGTGGTCTTGGGAAGACAGTGGTTCCACAGTCCCTTGGCTAAGGTCCCCCAACCGTCTCCTGTTTATGGTAGGGAGAGGGGGACTCTGTCTCCAAAACCCACAATTGACATCGGTGTATCAGAAGGCCAAAAAATTTTTAAACTTCTGTAATACTGACACCTTATCTAGGGTTTTGTTGGACAGAATTTCCCTTGAGCATGTAATAGATATGCTGAACATGTTGGTGAGGGATTGATCACGATTGATTGCATCTCTAGCTATCTCTAAGAGATTTAGACCCAGTAAAAATATTACTTCCTCCACCACTGGGGAAAATAAAGACAGAAATGAAGGCACAAGGGTCTCCAGAGAAGATAGGGAGTGAGCGAGGGAATAACTAGCACAGATCTGTCTCCTGGCACTATTCCCCTTCTGGAGAGAGTAAATGAATCCTCAAGGAGCAAAAGACACACTCTGACTTTAATTCCTGGATCCTACAGCACATACATTCACCGATCTGCATTCCAACCTATTTTACACCTTCTCTCCAGCTGGTTACTACAAAGGCAACTACTTCTACTCTCAGAAAAGCCTCCAAGAAACTGACGGAGAAGTTTCCGTTGGAATTCCCTTTCCTGCTTCAGGAAAGGAGGTAATGTAGTGCTTAGAGAGGAAAAAATTATTAAAATATAGCTGGAGAATCTGTATCTCTGAAAAAAGTTTCCTGCTAAATCTGCTACAGTCTTACAAAAAAAATCTGACATTTATTATACGTCAGATATTGACAAAGTGCTTCCACCTTGTCAATTCATTATCTCCTTCAGCAGTCTTTATACCAACCCTTTGGGGAAGACATTATCACCACCATTTGACATTTGAGGAAACTAAGAGATAAGAAATAACTAGCCCGTAGAATTTCCCACAACAATACCATGTAAGTGCATAAGGCAGAGGGTTATGCTCACAGGGGAATTGTCTGGGCTGTCTGCTTGAAGAATTTAACTAGTGAGGATACCAAAACTTGCACTCCACTGTGTTTCTGGGACCAGCTGGATGCATCAAGATTACGGATACTAATTTCACAAGTTAAAAAGTGAAGCTTCTTTGTTTTGTTTTGTTAATTCTCTGTCCAAGCAGCCTGAGTGCACAGACCCAGTTGAGGCCCCTGTGTTCATGTTTCCACAACGTTGGTCACACCATCTCTGAGGCCAATTCAGGGGCACCCAACCAACTCGGACTGACAGGTAACACAGCAGCTGCTTTCTATGCTTAGGAGCTAACTGAAAAACAGTAAGTAACAAAACAGCTTAGCAGAAATATCTCTATCTTTAACCACATTTAACTTTATTAGAATTAGTATAAAATATTTTTACACATTTCCTATTTCCCAGGACAGTTTTGTCAGGCTTTTACCTGGAAAACTATTCTGCAAGGGAGCTGTCCTGTATCTTGTATCTTCATATATAATTAATACAATATCCACCAAGGATTTTCATTCCAGGATTAAATATCACTTCTAGATCTGCAAGTCTAACTATCCTGTACAGTCTGGGCCTTCCTAGAATAACAACTAACATCTCAGAGATGAACAGGATTAAGAATTCTGTAGTGCAGTTCCCACTCTACATTTGAGAAACTAAGAGATGTTAAATACTATGCTAGATCCATAAACAAGTTAGTTTTTTTTTAATCAACAGAATTTATGCCTTTGTCTTTCTACTTTTCCACTCTGCCACCCATCCTTTAGCAGCTGAAGAGATCACTTAAAAAAAAAAAGAGATCACTTAAAAATAGAATGGCTTCTGTTACCAAGAACACTCAATCTCTCATAACCCCCTTTCAAATAAATTCCCTGAAATCTATATCAGAACTCTAGCAACTCAAGGTAATACACAGAAGTTATTAAATAATACATTCCTGCAAATTTTACTCACATTATTTTTTAGGTTCCCATGGTATAAAAATCACTTTCATATAAATAATATCATTTTAAGGCTTAGAACATATTTCTCCTAAAATGTCTTGTATAGATATTTTTAAAAGCTTTTATTATTCTCATTACAATTCATGTATTTTTCCAAAGTTTTATATGATACATGTATTTCATAATTAAAAAAATATTTTTTCAAAAAAAGGGAGCAGTTATACAATTTATTAAAGGATAAGAGAAAGGGAGATATGATACTAAAACATACAGAAAAAAAAAAAAAGCCCTCAAAAATTTACTCAACTATCCACATTTCCAGTAATACAGTGGTCAAATAGATGACTGAGTATAAATTGAGATTTGAGGAAAACCAGCAAAATAATCCAAACGAAAAACACACAATCACTACCAAGCAACAGAGTCCTTGAATTGATTAAATCCAGTCATCATGTCTGTAAATTAATATTATAAACTCACAAGCTCCACAAAATTTTTGTTTTAACTTCTGAGACTGGATAACCTGAGTTTATGGGTTATATCAAATCCTACCCTCTGCCACTTGTGAGTAAACAGTGTACCAAGTGACTCCAATATTAGTTCTAACATGTTCTACAAAGAGACAGGCAAATTAGGGCAAAAATTTTTCTCCAACAAAAGAATATTTTTATCTTAAATGAAAAGAGAGTTGTTTTACAAATAAAAGATTTTTAAATAAAACCTGCTTTCAGCTCCCCTTTATGAGAAATAAATATATAATCATTTGGAACTTAACCTGAGCTCTGATACAACCTCTTCAACCTCAGCCACAGCAACTTCTTCCTAGAAACATCACCAAAGGCAAGGGAAGCAAGGGCAAAAATGAACTACTGGGACTTCATCAAGATAAAAAGCTTTTGCACAGCAAAAGAAACAGTCAACAAAACCAAAAGACAACCGACAGAATGGGAGAAGATATTTGCAAATGACATATCAGATAAAGTATCCAAAATCTATAAAGAACTTATCCAACTCAACACCCAAGGAACAAATGATCCAATCAAGAAA
>NC_138377.1:66782127-66802392 GCF_054177405.1 Leptonychotes weddellii
AGGTGCTGAAACCCAGGTCTGGGTAAGGAATGCTTAATGATTTGGCATATGTGAATGTGTGCATGCTTTTCTATGTATCCTCTTCAAAACTGGGCTAAGAATTTTCTGTAAGAAGCAAACATATCATTTCCCATTTTCATTTGCTGCACACCCTGGACAATTTACCAATGCTTGGTAATAAAGAGAACACAAATGAAAAAACACTACTGTTTCAGTGACAGATATTGGATCCTTGATCTTACAAATCAAAGAATTGAATTTTTGTTAGTGCAATGAGTAGATGCTATATTTCATTATAGAAAAATCTGTAATTGGAAAGGAAGAAATAGTGATAAATTTGAAACACAAAAAATAGTAGTAGGATAAAAGCCAAGATACAAGTGTTAGCTTTGTACTTATCAACTTGATTACATTAGCTGTCAGACTTCAAAAAATGACCAAAACAGAGAAATGACACATTGATGAACGAAAACTGTACAGAACTTTCCACAATAGACCTTTAAGACTGTGGGTATTTGCTTTTGAGACAGGATGAAGGTTCTTTGTGTGTAACGAGTCACACTTTCATGAGAGCAAGGAATCAAACACTCAAATATGCCCAGAAGATAGTTTTCTCTCCTCTGTGGGAGAAATTCGGTATTCCTGAGAGAATGATAGGAAAATTTATATCATTTCTCTTTATTTTTAGAAATTTCATTTGATGGTGCTCCCAGGACTTTCTTGAGTGCATCTTTCATATCTTTGTTCCAAAGGCTGTAAATCAGAGGATTAAAGAATGGGGTTGCCATGCAGTAAAACAAGGTCACAAATTTCTGTGTCCCAGGATGGCTCCTGGAGCCTGGACTCACATACATCACCATCACTGAGCCATAGAACAGGGAAACCACCAAGAAATGTGAGGCACATGTGGAAAAGCTTTGTTCCTACTTGAGCCAGCTGAGACCCGAAGGACGGCTGGCAAAACTAAGGTATAGGACCCAAGGATGGAGAGGAAGGTGATGAAGATAATAAGAGAGCTTACAGTAGCACAAGTTAGAGTAGTTTTGGGAACTGGAGCACAGGACAGAGCCAGCAGTGGTCCCAGGTCACAGAAAAAATGGTCAATGATGTTAGGGCCACAGAAGGGCACCTGGGACATAAGAATTGCAGGTATCAGTATGGATAGAAAGCCACCTACCCCACAGGAAACCACTAATTGGGCACATAGATGGTGAGTCATGATGGTGGGGTAATGTAGAGGTCGACAGATAGCAAGGAACCGATCAAAGGACATTGCAGACAGAAAGTAGCCTTCAGCAGCACACATGGAGAAGAAGAAGTAGAACTGGAGCAGGCAGCCAGCAAAGGAGATGCTCTTGGTCTGGAAGATGATGTTGGCCAACATTTTGGGCACATCAGAACTGACATAGCAGATCTCCAGGAAAGAGAAGTTGGCCAGGAGGATGTACATGGGTGTGTGGAGTTTCCGGCTTGACCACACGGCACAGATGATGGATGTGTTCCCCATGAGAATCAGAAGGTAGATGAGGGAGAAGATGACAAAGAGGAGGATCTGGATGTCTCCCTGCGGCATGGGAAGCCCAGGAGAATGAACTCGCTCACAGACCCAGAGATATTGCTGGCTTCTGAGATGTTCATTCTCCTAATCTATGAAGGGAATGAGCAATAAGGATCATTATATTAGTCATTTTCCATCTCTTTAAAAGTTATTTTTATTTCTTCTGACTTCTATATACTCCTTTAATGCACTTTTGTGAAAAGGCTCTATATGGTTCTGAATTCAATAATTTCCTTCCCAGGATCTGGCTTAGTCCAGTGAGATCAGGATTCTGGGAGAACCTGGTATGCTCCCACAGCCCCCACTCAGTCTTCATTTTCACAGCATAAATTTCACTGGCATCATGTAACAGCGAGTCCAAACAGTTTTTCTCCATTTGCATTTAAATTAATTCTTTTTTGATATATATTTTTTCATAATATACATAATCCTTATATTTCTTCTTGCTGAAAAGAAAATTTTGTATAGTATTTTGGAAAATTTTAAGAAAAATCCAAGTTTCGGGACGCCTGGGTGGCTCAGTCGGTTAAGCCGCTGCCTTCAGCTCAGGTCACGATCCCAGGACACTGGGATCGAGTCCCACATCAGGCTCCTTGCTCAGCAGGGAGCCTGCTTCGCCCTCTGCCTGCCTCTCCCCCTGCTTGTGTTCTGTCTCTCTCTCTGACAAGGAAATAAAAATCTTTAAAAAAAAAAAAAAAGAAAGAAAAATCCAAGTTTCAATATAACCTGAAATTGAACTAGGTCAGTACAAAAAGAGCATCTTACTATGTTGTCAGTAACATAATATTGTCAGGAGATCTGTCCTGAATAATTCTGTTGACTGAAGCAGGGTGCTGAAGACACTGCCACAAATTCCATTCTAGCAAGTACCTATTAGTGTTTTTTTTTTTTTTTAGTTTTTTATTCTAATTCCAGTTAGTTAACATACCTATTAGCTTCTTATACCTGTATTTAACTTCTACTTGCTGAGCAACAGCTATTTTGATACCAAGAGGACCCAAGTTGGCTTCACTCCTTTATTAGGAGATCCTAGTTCTCAAATAGAAAAATAGATGGAGGCAGATGGAGGAACACGTTTCTCAGCTCAGATGCCTCATCATCTTGTTACTACATGGTGATGAATTGTCTTATGTAAAAAGACAATAAAAAAGGAACAAAAGCATGTATTTAATTCTAAAACTGTGAGAGAAACACACCAGTGTAGAATGTTAGTGTCAGAAGGGATCTCACAGATTATCAAGCTCAATTTCCTCATATCACAGAAACCAAAACCAGAGAGGTTAGACTGATCCAAGATCAGCTGACTTTATTTATTTATTTATTTATTTAAAGATTTTATTTATTTATTTATTTGAGAGAGAGAGAGAAACAGCATGAGAGGGGGGAGGGTCAGAGGGAGAAGCAGACTCCCCGCTGAGCCGGGAGCCCGATGTGGGACTCGATCCCAGGACTCCGGGACCATGACCTGAGCCGAAGGCAGTCGCTTAACCAACTGAGCCACCCAGGCGCCCTTATCTTTTTTTTTTTTTTAAAGAAGATCAGCTGACTTTTGATGGAAGAAACACATCTAAAATTTAGATGTTTGGACATTAGTTCAGATCTTTTCCCATAAACTTGGTTATTGTGGACCCTATTTTTCTCAGATGGCTGCAAAAGTATATTGTACATGTATTATAGTTTTCCCTCCTTTGAACCAGATTCCCATTATTATAAATAATGAAGAAGAACTTTAATAAGGCTACAAGCCAAAGCTGGAAATCACTATCTTAAATCCTCCATTCCTCTTTGACCTGCACTCTGTCCTAATTCTTGGTATCTTTTATGACATGAACCCACTTTGGGACACTTTCTTTAAAACACATTTGACTTCTAAAATAGTAAGTGTAACAACAACCACTGCCATGCATTAAGTATTTATTGTGACAGTCACTTAATGTTCATTATCTCATTAAATTCTGCTCTCTCGTCTCCAGTTCTAGAGCCTTAAAACAAACAAGCGTTTTCACATTTCTAAATGTAGCATTGAATTTTATTGTCCCTCTGAGTATGTCGATTCTAAAACCCAACCTTTTTTTCTACATGGCTGTAAGCTGTGTATATATTAGCTGTATTTCCTTATTGTTTTTGATGCAATTTGTTCACATGAGACTTGCCTATATCAAATTTACACTTGTGTATGTGGAGGATTAGCCTCAGGAAGTCTGTGTTAAGATGAGGCTGTATACAATAGGGAAGATTATTTATATATTTCTCATACTCTCTCTCAATAGTTTACATCAGGTATTTCAGCTAAGATGGTGAGGCAGGTATCTTCTAGGACAGCAGTTTCCACTAAATACCAAAGGGAGACCAAATATGAGAAGATTACTGTGATCCTTCAGAGAGCAAACATGGCATACAAACAGACTGGTGAACTGAAATGGGAAAAACTATAAACCATAACTCCAAGATTGTGGGCTCACTGAAGGAGGCTATGAGCTGGAAATTCAGTGATTGTAAGGGATGGTATGATGCTTTAACCCAGAACTAGACAACCTAAATTTTCTATATTTGAAATTTAACTTAAGTATATAATATGTGCCCCCACACTCTTTAGTGTGACCATAATTTTACTTATACAGTGAAACTGACAATGGGGGGGTAAGACTGCATATAAATAGGGCAAAGAAACGTCATAAGAACAAGAGTGTAAGGAAGGTGTATTTTGGGGTGGTTTTATTTGGATGAGAATTACTCCTTTCACTCTTGGTTAGAATCAGTGTAAACTCACCTCACAATTAGGGAAAGAATAAGGAGCCTTTGAGAAGCCGCCTTCGATATTTTGAGGGTGGCTCCTAAATGAGTGGTTGTGAAACAAAGTTTGAGGGAAGAGGAAAGAAAATGTCCAGAAAGAGAAAGAAAGTTTTCTTTCAAATTCTTATCTGTAGTAAAACTTGGAACTACTGTGAATGCTCTTCCTTCCTTTCTCAGTTCAGGAGCAGACTTCATCTTTGAGAATCCTTCTATTCCTGCCTCATGTTTTAAGTCCTTCTCTTCCTGCCTTGGGTCATTGTAGGATCTATTTTGGACTACCTGTTGATTTTTCCTTTCTCTGCAGATATAGGCGTTCTTAAATCTTAATTGTACTTAATGAAAATAAATATCCACTACTTAGAAATACTTTATCTCCTCTGAAGTGATATGAAGCCCACTGCCTTCTGTCATCTTTTTATCTGGACTATAATGCAAAGCTGAAGTGGCAGCTCAGATATTCCCGATGAGATTTTTAAACAAATATATTCTGGATAGACATTTGAGATGCCCTGCAGAGAAGAATGAAGGCTTTGTTAAAAAAATTATATATTATTATATATACTTTCTCTAAAATATAAAATATATTTATAGATAAAAATACAAAAGAAAATTCACAGCCTTTTTTCAGTAGCAATATTACAGTTTTTTTCTGTAGCAATATTTTCTGTAGCAGTCGAGGGGTTCACACTTGTAACCTCTTAGAGGGCCGAGGTATGCAGGATTTTGGATTCCTCGTGGCACTCTCTCACAGTCTGAGCCTCACAAAGGAGTCTCTTTAGCTGTTAAACAAAAAGGAGTAGGCTGTCAGGAAACTCTCCATTCATTTTATTATGCGTCTCTTTCTGGCCACACACTGTCCCTGGAGGCCTCCCCTCAGGAGCAGCAGAGACAATCACAGTGCATTAATCAATCCCCAAGTGGGTTTTACTTCCAGGGATGAGCTCAAAGGTGGAAGGGCCTCCCTGAATCCATTAGTGAGACTGTCACCTAATAATGGCCCTTCTGGTTTGCTGCTCACCTGACACCTCCAGACTGGTTCTGGATTTTAAAAACCAGCCTCATAGAGGATGTCACCAGTTGTCTCAAAGCTCCTGGAGTTCCCTTTCCCTCCTACGTGTTTCTTCAGATGACATTTAAGTTCACTTTAACAAATCCCCAAATCCCGAGTATCTCCCCAGTCATCCACTAGAAGAAACTTCCCTGCCCATCTTTATCACTGAGTGTAGTGCTGTTAGAATTTGTCTCTACTCCCCCTGCAGCCTCACGGCCACAGGAACTGATGCCCACTGGAACCATCCAGTGGCTTTCAGGCTTTGACAATAGGAAAACCTGGAGTTTCACTTAACATTCAGAGGCTCCTCTTATGGCCTCAACCCTGAGGATTCTATGTCTCTTTAGATTTTAAAATTATCTTCCTCCTGTCCCAATGGATATAAACACTCTATCTAGCTTTATATCATGCCTAGATGACAGTTTTAGTACCTGCTATGTGCTGATTACTGTGTCAACAGATTTCACAGGCATTATCTAATATATCATACTCATAAAATTCTTTGGAAGACAGTCTTACCACTTAAAATGATTAAACAGAAACCCACAGAGTGTAAGAGTTTATATCTGGCTGTAATTCAACTTGGTTTATTCCCTTTCCACAAATAGGATGCCTGTAGTGAAAAATTATATTTAATCTGCCTATAGCTTCAAACTGTTACTCTTTCTTGGTCATTGTTATGCTTTTTAGCCACGCTGGAAAACTGCTATTAACATTATTATTACTGGGGCACCTGGGTGGCTCAGTCAGTTAAGTGTCCGACTCTTGGTTTCTGCTCAGGTCATGATCTCATGGGTCATGGGATCATCAGGCTCCATGCTCAGGAGGGGGTCTGCTTAAGATTCTCTCCCTCTGGCCTTCCCCCCACTTGCTCATGTGCGTGTTTGCTCTCTCTCTAAAATAAATGTCTTTTAAAAAATTATTATTTTTTTTGCTTCTTTTCTTTTAAAAATATTTTTACTTCAAACAGTAACTTGACCAGGTTGTTCAGAAGCTGCCGTCTATGGTTTAACTTGCTGTTTATCTTGGTATAATGAATTTCATTGAAAAATGAGTGCCCATTGTGAACAAAGATTTATTCAAAACAATCATTGCCCACAGAGAGCTTTTAGGGTAATGAGCTACTTTGGCAAAAGTTCCAGCAAGGAACCCTGTGCAAGGGGAACACTTTATATCCTTTTCATTCTTTGCTGGTTAAGCAGATACATGGTAGTCCTACACTGACAATGAGGTACATTTGACTTCCTGGGCATGATTCATAGGAAGATAGGAGTCAGGCCAGTTTCAGATGTCACCTTCTTGTGTTAGACACTCTGTAGTTTGTGTTAGGTAACTTCTCTCTTCTCTAAGCTTTAGTCATTTTAGCACACAGGTGTGAGGTGGCAGGAACTGGCCAGAATGTCTGTAATCCAAGCTGAGAAAGGCAGCAAGAGTGGAAATATCCCACTCAAAGATGATGGACTCTGAAAAACAAACCGAGGGTTCTAGAGGGGAGGGGGATGGGAGGATGGGTTAGCCTGGTGATGGGTATTAAAGAGGGCACGTTCTGCATGGAGCACTGGGTGTTAGAGGCAAAAAATGAATCATGGAACTCTGCATCAAAAACTAATGATGTAATGTATGCTGATTAACATGACATAATAAAAAGAAATATCCCACTCAACTCTGTTCAGTGTTTAACATTCCCTGCAGAAAGTAACTTGGGACAAATATTTCTGAGTAACATTAATTGCTGGTCTTACTTCCTCTTTTTCTTCTGGTGCTAACTTAAGAATACTCTAATTTTTCCATTTTGGAAGTACCACTGATGTATCTGGAAGTCTTCAACCCACTAATGCTTTCATATTGCACTTGGAGACTCCTTTTTAACCTCCTCCCTCAATGACTTGGCTTTTGAAAATCTTCTGTTGAGCTTTTGTCACTTTGATGATCGATGTCTAAACTCTTTGGTACAATCTTTATTTTCCATTTATTTTGTTATTCTTTTGTGTGTGCAATAAGTATTTATTAAAGAACTAATAAGATAAAGGAAAAACGAGAGGAGAGAACTGTTTTATCTACACAGAAGGACAGCCTGATCCACAATCAGTTCATTATACTGGTATAATGATCTGAAAATTTTCCCTCCTTTTTTTTCAAGTTTTTATTTAAATTCCAGTTAGTTCACATATGGTATAGTATTAGTTTCAGGAATAGAATTTAGTGGTTCATCACGTACACACAACACCCAGTGCTCATCACAAGTGCCCTCCTTAATACCCATCACCCATTTAACCCATCCCCCTGCTTACCTTCCCTCCAGCAACCATCAGTGTGTTCTCTATAGTTAAGAGTCTGTTTTATGGTTTGCCTCTTTTCCCCCCTGTGTTCATCTGTTTTATTCTTTTTTAATTAAACTTTTTATTTGGAGATAATTGTAAACTCACATGCAGTTGTAAGATATAACACAGATCCATGTACCTTTTACCCAGTTTTTCCCAATAGTAATATCTTACAAAACTACAGTATTAGATCACAGACAAGATATTGACATCAATAAGAGGAAATATATGAAACATTTCCATCACTACCAGGATCCTTGGTGTTTTCCTTGTATGGCCACACTTACTTCCCTCTGGCCCCACCTCCTTAACCCTTGGGCAATCACTAAGCTGTTCTCTAGTTCTAGAATTTTGTCATTTCAAGGAGATGGAATGGAATAATACAGTATGTAACTTTTGGTACGATATTTTAGAAATATTTATGTTGTATCCCATTAGTATGTGACCTTCCAAATCAGCTCTTTCCCTTTTTAATTTCAGAAGTGCCTCAGAAACCAGTCTTCTCTGACATCTCACTTTCCCCAGTGGAGACAGCCATTCTGAAAAAAAAAAAATTTTTTTTTAAAGATTTTATTTATTTATTTGAGAGAAGGAGAGAGAGATAGCGAGAGAGAGTATGAGCAAAGGAGGGGGGAGTGGGGAGAGGGAGAAGCAGACTTCCCGCTGAGCAGGGAGCCGAATGAGGAACTCTGTCCCAGGACCTGGGATCATGACCTGAGCCGAAGGCAGACGCTAACCGACTGAGCTACCCAGACAGCCCCAAAATTGAAATTTTCTAGATGTTTCAGTTTCAGATAAATTCCTCAAATGTAAGCTTGAACCTATATGTTTTTCTATCACTCTTCATTGTGATTATGATTATGATTATTATGTTTTTCTCTCTTTTCTTTCCACATTCTGATTCCATTTCTTTGTGTTTTCTTCCTGGAGTTGGTGCCATAGCAACAGAGGCTCTCTGATGTTGCCAGTGAGCTCCATGCCTCATTGGTCTTATTCAACCTGTCAGTATGTAGTTGAGCACATACAGTAAAGTTCTGGGTTTGGATATCTCAGAGTTTTAATGCCAGTTTGGATATCCCAGGATAAAGCTAAACTAAAGCCAAACAGGACATTTTGCTGCTGAAGAGGAAATATACTTTGGGCCTGGAAGTCGCTGCTTAAGTTAGGAGTATCCAAGGGAAACCAGGTCCTGATGAGGTGTTTGGATTCAAACTCTGGGAAGAAATCAGCTCTGGGCCTGAAAGGCATTGGTAGGAAGTGGTGCACCTGGGGTAAATCTCATCTTCTCAGGCCCTCTTTTTGTCAAGTGAGATGTTGCCGAAGTTATGGCAGCTAAGTCCCAAGGGCTCTTGGGCCGGGCTTTGCTTGGGTCAGTACAGCCCAGGGTATTTATGTTCCCGTCTTTGTACAGCCTTCCAGAGGCCATATATAAAGACTCTGAGTGTTGCTATGTCTCCTGTGGAATTCGGGTGAAAGAGAGAGAAGTGGCCAAATATGCATACTTGGTCATTTCCTAATTGAATTTGTGTTTTTTGTTTTGTTTTGTTTTGTTTTTTTAAATTTGAGTATAGTTGACACACAACATTACGTTAGTTTCAGCTCTACAACATAGTGATTCGACAAGTTTATATACTATGCTATCCACACCAGAAATGTAGCTACCATCTGTCACCATGCAACACTATTAAATATCATTGACTGTATTTCTTATGCTGTGCCTTTTATTCCTGTGACTTATTCATTCCATAACTGGAAGCCTGTATCTCCCACTCCCCTTCACCCATTTTGCCCATCTTCCCACCGCCCTCTGGAAACTATCAGTTTGTTCCCTGTATTTATAGGTCTGATTCTGCTTTTTGCTTTTTTGCTTATTCGTTTTTTTTAAATTCCATGTATAAATGAAATCATATGGTATTTGTCTTTTTCATTCTGACTTATTTTGGTTAGCATAATACCCTCTAGGTCTATCCACATTGTCAGAAATGGCATGATCTCGCCCTTTTTTATGGCGGCATAATACTCCATTGTTTATATATACCACATCTTCCTTATCCATTTGTCTATCTATGGACACTTAAGTTGCTTCCATATCTTGGCTGTTATAAATAATGCTGCAGTAAACATAGGGGTGCATATATCTTTTCGAATTAGCATTTTCATTCTTTGGGTAAATACCCAGTAGTAGAATTACTGGATCATATGGTATTTCTCTTATTAATTTTCTGAGGAAACTACACACTATTTTTCATAGTGCCTGTACTAATTTACATTCCTACCAACAGTGTATGAGGGTTCTTTGTTCCACATCCTTATCAGCACTTATTATTTCTTCTATTTTTGATTTTAACCATTCTGACAGGTACAAGGTGAAATCTAATTCTGGTTTTGATTTGCATTTCCCTAATGATGAGTGATGTTGAGCATCTTTTCATGTGTCTGTTGTCCATCTGTATGTCTTCTTTGGAAAAATATCTACTCAGGTCTTATGTCCATTTTTAAATAGGATTTTTTTTTTTTTTGGTGTTGAGTTGTATGAGTTCTTTATATATTTTGGATATTAACTTCTTATTGAACAATCATTTGCAAATATCTTCTTAAATTGACTAGGTTGCCTTTTTGCGTTGCTGATGGTTCCCTTTGCAGTCCATGAGCTTTTTATTTTGGTCCCATAAAATAGTTTATTTTTGCTTTTGTTTCCCTTGCCTCAGGAGATACATCCTTAAATACGTTGCTAAGGCTGATATCCAAGAAATTACTGCCTATGTTTTCTTTTAGGAGTTTTATGGTTTTGGTTGCACATTTAGGTCTTTAATCCATTTTGAGTTTATTTTGTGTATGGTGTAAGAAAGTGGTCCAGTTTCATTTTTTTGTACGTAGCTGTCTAGTTTCCCCAACACCATTTATTGAAAAAGCTCTTTTTCTTACTGTATATTCATGTCTCCTTTGTCATAGATTAATTGACCATATAAGTATGGGCTTTATTTCTGGACTCTTTATTTTGTCTCATTCATCTAGGTGTCAGTGTTTGTGCCAGTGTTTTGATTACTAGAGCTTTGTAGTATATTTTGAAATCTGGGATTGGGATACCACCAGCTTCATTCTTTTTCAAGATTGCTTTGGCTATTCAAGGTCTTTTGTGATTCCATACAAATCTTAGGATTATTTGTTCTAGTTTTGTGAAAAATGCTGTTGGTGTTTTGATAGGAATTGCACTGAATTTGTAGATTGTTTTGGATAGTATGGATATTTTAACATTATTAATTCTTCTTATCCATGAGCATGATATATCTTTCCATTTGCAGTTTTCCAATTTTTAAAAATATGGCATGGATAATAACAACTCCAGAGGGTTTTTGTATATAATAGATGAGGTGACTATTCCCAAAACATATTCAGTGGAATAGTCTCAATAAGGTGATATTAGGGAAAAGGAAGTTATCCTGTCAAAATTGGATAAAGCTCCATCCTAAAATATTTATTTTGGTGATTCATAATGCTTATGATGTTCTTGAAGTCTTCATGAATATGCTTAATTTGGCATAACCTATTACTTTCTTTTTTAAAATATAGGACTTTTTTGGGGGAGAGGGGCAGAAGGAGAGGGAGAGAGAATCATTTTGTCTTTTAAAGATTTTATTTATTTCAGAGAGAGCACACATGTGTGCAAGCATGAGCAGGGGGAGGGGCAGAGGGAGAAGCAGTCTCCCCACTGACCAGGGAGCTGGACGCAGGGCTCAATCCCAGGACCCTGGGATCATGACCTGACCCAAAGGCAGATGCTTAACCAACTGAGCCACCCAGGTGCCCATAGGACTTTTTTTTTTTTTAATTAAATAGACCCCTCCCCACCCTTTTCTATTAACTTCACATGGATTATTCCTTGAAAAATATTTTGGAAAATTTGGAGATGATATTTATAAGTGATTTATCTCTGTGTGACTAGCAGCTGATAAATGCTCAAATAGTGCATATTATTGAAATAAATGAAGTGGGCTGAAAGGCTATCCTCTGTATTTGAGGAGGTAAGAATTTATTATATAGTTTGAAAAAAATGTAACTTTTAGATAGTGGTCAAGGGGAGTGAGGGGAAATTATGAAGACCAGAAATTATCTATTGAGTAGGATAGACTTTTATTTGTATCCTTATAGATAGTTCATCTCTTAAATAGACAAATCAGAAAAAAAATTTCAAATTTTATTATCAAAATATTCTTAATTTATAAAATCCTGAATTCAGGAAATTTACAAATTAAGTTGGATTTCATTCCATAAGTGGTAGCAGCCTGAAATAGCAGGTGAAAGTTTTCCTGGGATATGGGAAGTCTGATATGTAAAGAGCCTGTTAATCGTTACCTCCAAGTTGGTTACAAATGCAGAAACCACACACCTTTAGAAAGAATCAATAGCATATTTTATTAATTACCACACAGATTCATTTCTTTTCCCAACCTACTAAGAAATACTGATGACCACAGAATGAATAAGCCATAAGCACCCAGAGAGGAATCATAATTAAAATAATCAGAACAATATTACCATCTTATACCTATATTAAAGATATTTCAGAATAAGTTATTTTTTTTTTAAGATTTTTATTTATTTAGTTGGCAGAGAGAGAGAGAGTGCACAGGCAGGGGGAGTGACAGGCAGAGGGAGAAGCAGGCAGACGCTGGGATCATGACCTGAGCCAAAGGCGACACTTAACTGACTGAGCCACCCAGGTGCCCCTAAATAAGTTCTTAATTAAGGTTTTTTTCCTATATCAGTAATTTGTCCAGGCATCTGCTCAGCCACTCAATTCACTTTGCTTCTGTGAAAAAGAACAAAGAAAACATCTCTTTTGTTATGAAATCCCCAGAAATCCTGCCCCTCTAAGTCCAAGCAACCTCAAATCCTTGGTTCTTTCCTGAAGGATGTCCAGTTACAGTTACACTTCACTTTGTGAAAGGGATGACTTTCTGAAGGCTATAAATGTAGCACCATAAGTGCGTCTTATTTCCCTATTGTCTTTTATTACATTTTAGAAAGTTAGACTTGAAAAAATAGATGGCTAAGGGTTAAAATAAGATGTATATTCAAATCAAAAATTGCAATTATGTATTTAAGAAGATAAGATATGATCTTTAGAGGCATTTTGGATAATACTTAAATACACCACACAACGAAAATACTGAAATAAAGTATAGTTCTAAAAACAGTCAATTAGTGATGAATGGATAAAGATGTGGTATATACATATATACATACACACATACAATGGAATATTACTCAGCCATCCATATAAATACATACAATGGAATATTACTCAGCCATCAATATAATTACATACAATGGAATATTACTCAGCCATCAAAAAGAATGAAATCTTGCTATTTGCAATGGCATGGATGTAGCTAGAGGGTATTATGCCAAGCGAAATAAATCAGTCAGAGAAAGACAAATGTCATATGATTTCACTCATGTGGAATTTAAGAAACAAAACAGATGAACATAGGGGAGGGGATAGAAAAATAAAATAAGAGGAAAGCAGAGAAGGTAAACCATAAGAGACTCTTTTTAAAAAAAAAAAGATTATTTATTTATTTATTTGACACAGAGAGAGAGAACACAAGCAGGCGGAGTAGCAGGTAAAGAGAGAAGGAAAAGCAGGCTCCCTGCTGAGCAAGGAGCCTGATGCAGGGCTTAATTCCAGGACCCTAGGATCATGACCTGAGCCGAAGGCAGTTACTTAACCAACTGAGCCACCCAGGTGCCCCCATAAGAGACTCTTAAGTGTTGGAAACAAACTGAGAGTTGCTGGAGGGGAGGAGGGGGGAATAGGGCAACTAGGTAATGGGCATTAAGGAGGGTACTGGATGTAATGAGCACTGAGTATTATATACAACTGATGAATCACTAAATTCTACCCTGAAACTAATAATACACTATATTTTAGCTAAATTGAATTTAAATAAAAATTTTAAAAAATTACCTGCTTAATGTTAAAAAAAAAAAAAGAAAACTATCTTAAGAAAACTGAACTCTTCTTATATAGCTGAGTTTCTTAGGAAGTATAAATCCATTTTGTATTTCAGAATTAGAGCAATATAGAAGGGTGTAACATAGGTCATAAATTTGTTCAGGGATTAACAGTATAAACAAACTCTCCTTGACTGATAGGTACTGACTAAAAGGAAGGATTTCTGTATGAGAAAGTCCAACCTTGCAGGTGTGATCTTAGCACTCTAACTCCAAAGAATGATGCATGATTTTACTCTAAGGATTTTAACAAAACAAACTAATAGCCTTAGATGCATGTTAAGTAGTAGATCAGAGAAAACTCAAAATAAGAATTAGGAATTTTGTGACTATTGTTTATCTCCAGGAGGATTAAGATAGATGCTAAATATAAAGGGCCAAACGTTAGTTAGGATTTAACTCCCTTTGCTGCAAATCTAGTGTCAGTTAAACTGTTTTTATTTTTTGTTGTTCTTTTTTAATCTAAATTTTGTTAGTTAACATATAGTGCAATATTGGTTTCTGGAGTAGAATTCAATGATTCATTACTTACATACAACACTCAGTGTTCATCACGAGTGCCCTCTTTTTGGAGAACTACCATACTGTTTTCCAGAGTGACTGCACCAGTTTGCATTCCCACCAGCAGTGTAATAAGGTTCCCCTTTCTCTGCATCCTCACCAACATCTGTTGTTTCCTAAGTTGTTAATTTTAGCCATTCTGACTGGTGTGAGGTGGTATCTCATTGTGATTTTGAATTTTATTTCCCTGATGACAAGTGATGCATTTTTTAAATGTGTCTGTTGGCCATTTGGATGTCTTCTTTGCAGAAATGTCTCTTCATATCTTCTGCCCATTTCTTGACTGGACTATTTGTTTTTTGGATGTTGAGTTTGATAAGTTCTTTATAGATTTTGGATACTAGCCCTTTATCTGATATATCATTTGTGAATATCTTCTCCCATTCTGTAGGTTGACTTTTAGTTTTGTTGATTATTTCCTTTGCTGTGCATAAGCTTTTTATCCTGATGAAGTCCCAAAAGTTCATTTTTGCTTTTGTTTCCCTTGCCTTTGGAGACATATCTAGCAAGAAGTTGCTGTGGCCAAGGTCAAAGAGGTTACTGCCTGTGTTCTCCTCTAGGATTTGGATAGATTCCTGTCTCACATTTAGGTCCTTCATCCATTTTGAGTTTATTTTTGTGTATTGTGTAAGAAAGTAGTCTGGCTTCATTCTTCTGCATGTGGCTGTCCAATTTTCCCAACAGCAATTGTTGAAGAGACTAAGACAGTTTTATTTATTAAAGAAAACTCCATCATGTAGTGAGATATTTAAGATGGTGGTGGGCTTTACTGTAACAGTTCCCTAACCAAAATTATTGAATTCTCTAGAAAATTATCTTGCTCATATTTTATTAAGATAGGCTGTGGTGGAACTTGGTTCACTCTGACTTCTGATTTATATTTTATGGACAGGCATTTCAGTCCCAAAGACTTTCCTTAGGGCAGTCTTTATCTCCTTGTTCCTGAGGCTATAAATTAGAGGATTGAAGAGTGGTGTTATCACAAAATAAAATAAGGTCACAATTTTCTGCACTTGCACTGGGTGTCCTGATCCAGGACTAACATACATCACCATGACGGAGCCATAAAACAGGGTGACAACCGCTAAATGAGAAGCACAAGTGGAGAAAGCCTTGTGTTTGCTTGCTGCTGAAGGCATCCGTAGCACAGCCACAATCACCAGAGCATAGGAGCAAAGAATAAAGAGAAAGGTGCCAATCATGAAAATAGCATTGAAAGTAGAGTAGATGAACCGAGTGGTGGTGTCTTCAGAACAGGACAGCAACATCAATGGGACAGGATCACACAGAAAATGGTTGATGGTATTTGGGCCACAGTAGGGCAGCCGTGAAATGAGAACAACTGGGATTAGGGAGAGGATGAACCCACATGACCATCCGAAGATGACAAGGCCATTGTACAGCTGTTTAGTCATGATGCATGGGTAATATAGAGGACGACAGATGGCAAGGTACCTGTCAAAGGCCATGATGCAAAGGAAGAAGCCCTCATCACACCCAAACGAGAAGAAAAAGTAGAACTGTGTGAACCAGCTCACAAAGGAGATAGACTTGCTTGTGGACAGGAAATTGGCCAACATGTTAGGGACAGTCGTGGTGACATAACATATTTCCAGGAGAGAGAAATTTCCCAAGAAGATGTACATGGGGGTGTGAAGCCGCCGGTACCACAACACAGAACAGACAATGCTGCATTCCCCATCAGAGTCAGGGCGTAGACTACTGAGAAGAGCCCAGAGTAGAGGAGCTGCATTTCTGGGCTTGAGGGAAAGCCCATGAGGATGAAGTGGCTAACGGAGTTGGTTTCTGTGCTGGACACATTCATTGGTTTTGGAAGACATGGAGATGACTAGGTTATTGCACTTGAATGGAGTATGCTGGTTCTTCTTGAAGACACGAGATTCTTTTTTTTGATAAAGTAATAAACAGTGAGGTTTCTGTTAACGCAACAAAGCTCTGATCATCATAACCTGTGCCCCAAGAGTATGATTTCATTTTGATGAGATGTAAATAATAATATAAATAAAAACATGGTGTGGGGCAATCATTAAATAGGGCAGGATACTGGATTACATATTAGGAGTGCAAAATTGAAATTTCTTTCTAAAGTATAATGTAAAATTAATTTGTTGTAATTAGTAATATTGATAAGAATATCAAATCAAGTACTACTTATATTAAGACATCTCAAAATGTCTCACTGAGATACAGTGAAAGGGCACAGGGAATATTCCTTTTTGTTCTTGTTTATGATATTATAAAGTGATGACTAAAACAGCTCTCTAGTTCATTAGATAGTTCATTATATGACCAGACATGTTTGCTCTGTAAAAAATGCTTTCTCTCTATCCAGCCTGTTGGATTCAGCTCCACAGCATTAGGAAGAGGCTTACATTTTGGCACCTAAAATTACTCCTAGTTTGTTGTTATTGAATCACAGCTTAACTTCTGTATGTCTTATTTCCTTAGAAACCTACTCTTGGCTATCACATTTGGCATCTAAGGTGGAAGGACTGCTGTTTATGTATAGTCATTGCCCATGGCACAACGTAGGCTGTATCAAGTCTGAATGCAACTTGGCAGTTCAGTCTATTTGTTTCCCATAGAAACCATATCATATCAGGTGGCAGTGGAAGGCATGTACCAGAATTTCTCCAAATACAAGGGTTTTTTTTTTTTTTTTTCCCCCATCCTGGAAGACAAAGATTCTCCCTTGATCTGTTGTTATTGTATGGTAAGATTTTTTTTTAAAAGATTATTTAGGATTTTTATCCTGAATAATAGTATGATTTTCTCAGCTGAGGTTGTTGTATCTGAGAAAGAATTATATGTAATCTTACAAAGAAACAGCAAGGTAGGGAACTACTGAATCTTGGCCATTCGCTACAAGTGAAAAATAGAGTGCCTTTAAGTTAACTACATTTAAATTGTACTTAAATGTGTATAGTGAGGACAAAATATACAGAGGCAAAGAGAGAAAAAACATAATGTAAGAGGCAATTGATATTCTTAAGTTTCTAAAATACTCTATGGGATGCCCACAAATTATTCTGCTGCATTCTTTTATTGATGAAAAGGCTCACTTATATGCCTAACAGGTCTTAGTGGTTATCTTCATAACTCATTCAACTGAATTTTTAAAACTTATTTATTTTTGTCCTTTTTATTCTGGACTGTGTCTTAATACATTGGTATCCTACTCTAAGCCATCTTAGTTAATATTTTGACCGACAATGGGACACTACAGTGGTATATCAAATCAGCATCAATACTCACCCTGTTTGTGTCTCCTGTTACAGTATTTCTTGGGAATACTAAATGTATTATGTCATAATCCAAACAAGATCCTACAAATGCAAGAAACAGCACACAGATGCTGAATGGTTTTGTCATTAAAGGAAGTTGTTTCACATAAAACCAAAGCATATTAAATTAGTAAAACTGAGAGCAATATATGAGTTAGATATGATATCAGTGGAATCAGAGATTTGTTATATTTTCTCTCTTAAACAAGCAACAAAATTCATCATCCATCCACCTCTAGTAATTTATTAGTTACACATTTTTACACAAAATCCCCAGGCCTCTTGCTGTAAATAATACTTATGTATATCTTAAAGGGATAAGGAAGCTAGATAAATGTACTTCCCCAGACTTGGAGAAACAAGAGAAAAATTAATATTTTCAAACTTTTCGGTATGAATTTTATTCTAATCAGATATTTACATTTTCAGAGCAAGAAGAGAGCACTTGCCAATAAATCCATTTATGCAGAAAATCAGCATTTGTAATAGGACATGCAAAGTTTTAACTCACTCCTTGGATATGTGTCAAGAAGAAAGGTCAGGGAGGGGGGAATAAAATATTACCCCACAGAGTGAAAAGCATGTGAGGACTTCTGAAGAATTGGAGAATCCAGTTTGTAACCTGCCATGAATTGCAGAGCTCATATTTATGGTTAAGATTAAGCCTAGGTGAAGGTATCGTCTGTATTTATTTTTTTGCATCATAGTCTTTTGAGATTTGGAACTCTCTCCCATAACATTTTTAAAGTATTTGTTCAGTAGATGAGATTGTTTTTGACTTTTATTTATTTACAATGAAATTCCAAGCCCTGCTATTCCCTGAGGATTAGTGCACTTCAGAACTGTGTTCTTACCTTCTCTTATACTTTTTCTCACCAGGCATTGCAAAAGGTTCCTGGGGAATAATTAAACAGTATTAGAGCTTGTTGTAATAGATACAACATGAAGACACACCATTGGATTCCCTGTTTCTATTTTGAAGAAAGAGAAAATTCTTCCCCATCAATACTAGTTCTTAAATTTGTTCTTCAGAGACAAATTTCAGTCACAGTTATATCATACTCATTAGAAAAATGACACTTTAAGTGCTAAGACTGGTATGGGGTTATTTAACAAATATTTATCAAGTGCTTACAAGGCACTGGGAATATATGCAGGCGAACAAAACAGAGTAAGTTCTTACCTACATAGAACAGTTCAGTGGGGTAGGGAAAGCAACAGAAGATCAAATCAGTAAGTGCACTATAATTTTTGTTTGTTTGAGAATAATGTAAGAGTGGAATGGACCAGAAGTGGGGTAGGAATTGTAATTTTAAATAGTTTTAAGGAAAGCCCAACAGAGATATTAATATTTGGGCAGGTGCTTGAAAAAGTGGGGGAACAAATCAAGAGGATGGATATCAAGAGAGATTTCAGGCAGAAGGAACAGCTAATGATAGGAATATGTGCAGTGGTATATCAGGAGAAGAGCAAGGTGGCTGGTGTGCTGGAGTAGTGTCAGCTAGGGAGATGGCCTCTTTCTGGTGCCCACTCCTGCTATCCCTGTCTCTTCTTTGTACAGCACTGTACTTCTTTGTAGTCTTTTTTCCTTAAACATTTCCCCCCATATTTATTGAGCTATAATTGACATATAATATATAGCAACGATATGTAAGTTTAAGGTGTACAATGTACTGATACACCCACATATTGCAAAGCGATTACCAACATATTAGCTAACAGTTGCCTCACCTTATATAATTATTCTTTATCTCTTGTGATAAAAGCGTTGAAGATCTACTCTTAGCAATTTTAATTATGTAATACAGTGCTGTTGACAGTAATTACCATGATGTACATTAGCTCCGCAAAATGTTTTCATCTTTTTTTTTTTTTTTAAGATTTTATTTATTTGACAGAGAGAGACACAGAGAGAGAGGGAAAACAAGCAGGGGGAGTGGGAGAGGGAGAAGCAGGCTTCCCGCGGAGCAGGGAGCCCGATGTGGGGCTTGATCCCAGGACCCT
Organism: Leptonychotes weddellii; assembly: GCF_054177405.1. Lineage (NCBI taxonomy): Eukaryota > Metazoa > Chordata > Mammalia > Carnivora > Phocidae > Leptonychotes > Leptonychotes weddellii. Next base: position 66,801,739 of record NC_138377.1, read on the forward strand.
GGGATCATGACCTGAGCCGAAGGCAGACGCTTGACTGAGCCACCCAGGCGCCCCAAATGTTTTCATCTTATAACTGGAAATTTGTATCCTTAGACAAACATCTTCCCATTTCTCCTACCTCACAGCCCCTGGCAACCACCAATCTGTTCTTTGTTTCTATGAGTTCAGATTTTTGAGATTCTATATACAACTGATACAGTATTTGTCTTTGTTTGACTTATTTCACTTAGCGTAACACTCTCAAGGTCCACCTGTGTTGTCACAAATGGCAGGATTTCCTTCTTTCTGATGGCTGAATAATATTCCATTGTATATATATCTTTATCCATTCATCTGCTGATGGACATTTAGGTTGTTTCCCTATCTTGGCTATAGTGAGTAATGTTGCATTAAACATGGGAGTGCAAGTATCTTTTCAACATGGTGATTTTGTTTTCTTCAGATTTATGCCCAGAAGTGAAATTGCCAGAATGCATGATAGTTCTATTTTTTATTTTTTGAGGAAACTTCATACTGGTTTTTTTTTTAATTTTATTATGTTATGTTAGTCACCATACAGTACATCATTGGTTTTTTGATGTGGTGATCCACAATCCATTGTTTTCGTATAACACCCAGTGATCCATGCAGTACGTGCCATACTGTTTTTTTTTT
>NC_138377.1:66802892-66818914 GCF_054177405.1 Leptonychotes weddellii
TCCTACCTTCCAGAAAGTGGTCGCTTTTCTGTTCAGAGAGTTGTTGCTATTCCTTTCTTCGATCTCCTGTTGAGTTTGTAGGTGTTCAGAATGGTTTGATCCCTATCCAGCTGAATTCCTGAGAGGAGACGAAATCCAGGTCTCCTACTCCTCCGCCATCTTGCTCCGCCCCCAATAATTACTCATTTTAAAGAAGCCATCACACACTAGTTAAAAAATAATTCAGAATTTTTCTAGATTCATAAAAATTATGAGCGGTGAGGAAAACAATCCCTGGAGACTTGAATAAATATAAAAATCAATGTGGTTTTCTAATGGAAGTTGCTTTTTTAAAAATCTCTTTTAAATTTTTCAAATGATAAGGTGAAAAACAGAAAATAGAAGTTACTTTTAATTTTCCAAATTAATCCTGATACACACTAATTTTATATGTACATACACACAAATACTGAAAATTTATAGAATAAAAATTTACCTTTCAAATTTCAGATTTACTCTCCTAAGGGAGAGTATCAAGGCCCTTAAACAAAGATAGCCAAAGTTGATCAGAACAATAGTACAATAACATTTGTTGAACATACATGCTTTATATGAATGACTTTCAAATAACTGCTGTGTTAGTACTATTATCATCTCCTTTTACAGATGAAGAAACTGAGGCTAAGGGATATTAAGTATCTTGCTCAAGTTTACACCACTAACAAATAGTAGAATTGGCATTTAGCACTGATAAAAACATACCTGAGTCTAAGACTTTTCCCCCCTACACTCAGGGTGGATCCAGGTTCTGTAGAATCTAAAGTCTGTCTAGTCTCAGGGGACTTCTTTAAGAAAATAAAAAGTCAAAATTGTGAGTAAATGGTTGTTAGGGTCCATTCCAAGACCTTGGAGGAAACACATGCAAAGAAGGGGGTCTAAAACAGGCTTCAGTATAAATCCACCATTACACTCTATCGTATTCTGAAATTTTCCTCAAATATTTTTGGAGGTATACATCATGAACAGTTCTTAATGCCATTCCATATATCCAGTTCCTTCATATATTACTAGTTACATTTTATCATTTCATCTAGACCTGATTTTTAATATTTTTCACCTGCATTTGATTATTCTGCTTAATTTTACAAGACATTTTTTTTTAATTTTGAATCGTCATATGTTTGTCATTGTGAAGCTTCCCAAACACCTAAAGAAGGAGGGAATTGCTTGTCAACAAAGTCTTCTTATAGATTATCCTAATTGCAATACTCTCTCAATTGTGTTACTGGAAATTTAGACCATTTAAAGCCATCCTCAACCTGGTATGTTTCTATTAGCTGGTTTCTGTTCATCTAGAATACTTTGAAAACATTAGTTCTGGCTTTGGATGCCTTAGTGGCAAATGGCACCATCTTTACTACTGCATAGGGAGCCCATGCCCTGTCACTGTACTTACTTACCCTTGTATAAAAGAGTGTCAGCAGGGTGATGAGGACATATGGTGATAAAATAATCTACCTGGAGCTCCTAATTAAGATTTAAGTTTTATGTAATACATAGAGATTGGTTGTACATTTACTGTTCATGCTGAGCCACCAGGCAAGATAGTAGGTAGTTCCCTTTACATATGGAAGTCCTCCAGAGGCTATCTATGATCCTTTTCATTCTCAGCTGCAGTCTTACTATAATTCTAATTAATCAATCTCATTATTGACTTCCCTTGCAGAGTTGTCTGCTGATCAGTTGCACCTTTGAGGGTTTTGGCAAATGTCCTTGAGTTTTATCATTCTCCACACAAGTACTGAAGATTGATGACATTCCTTTGAAAAGCCTTGACAGTTTTATCTTGCAAAAAGTGGTTCATTGAAAAAACATATTCCCTGTTCAAGTAAATGTATTATTTGAAAGAATTATTTATGGAATTTATAAAACACAGGTTAGAAAATTTCTACATAAATGAATTTCTTGATCCTAAACATATTTGCACATGTAGCTGAAAAGTCACTCTCTTTCTCTCTCTCTCTCTCTCTCTCACACACACAAACAACGCACACAAGCACACACACACACATCCTGAATTGGTCCCTTTGTATCCCTATTTCAAGTAGAATTATGCTATTATCTTGTGGATATAAACACATTTCAGGCTAGTGTTAATACTGTAGACATTTTTACCCAACGATTTCAACCATTCCTATGTTTTTAACACAATAATATCACACATTAGTAACTGTAGATGGGTTTCCTTATTTAACACATTAATAAAAAAACATACTGATGAAGAAAAAACACATTTCTTCTATCATTTGGCTTAAAATGAACAGTTATGAATTTCCTTTTCTTGACTTCTCTCTCATCAATGATAACTAGAGCATATATAATTCTTGGTGTTTTCTATTTACTCAATAATGCCAAAGAACAACTTGGTATTTATCAAATACTGTGGTTGTAACAGATATTTTCTTGTTCATAAAAGTTGGATAATATACTGGACACTGTAAGTATCACTTAGTCAATTTCAAATAATAGTTCTTTCATGTTTGCATCATTTAAAGATGATTTAAGCATAAAAGCAAGGCACAGAGGAAAATTATTTCTCGACTTTCAACACTTGCAATTCCAGTAACTACCAGCATGTGGAAGTGATAGCTTGTGTACCTTAAAGCTAATTTTTAACCTTTTAAAACTAAAAAAAAACCTATTTGTATAAAGAAATATACTTATTACATTGACAGTGTATTACTAAGCACAGATTTCTTATTTTTACAACCAAATATTAAAAGGAAAAATAATTTAACCAAGCTGTAAATCAGTGCAATACTTTAAAATGAAACCACAGGCTCTCCATAAATTGTTCTCTTAATTTAATTCCAGTTTTAACTTCCCAGACATTAAGCTGACATAGCACCTGTATGAAACAAAATGCAGTGCTTTGAAACTCATTTCATAATATTTTCTAATTTACAGAATTCTTCAGCCTATGTATTCATAATGCATTATCAGAAGTTGTCATGGCTGTATTTCTTGGCTTACTAGCTAGAAGTGAGTGGTGGAGACTCTTCTACTTATAGCATTGGCTTTGGACATCATCATCATTCGTAATGAAATATGTCTAGGGTTTTCTTCAATAAAAAAGATTACAAATTGTTTTAAATGTTAAGTAGGAATGATTCAGGGACGGATGTAGGAAATCACTGCCTGTCAGAAGATACTCCTATAGCAGTATAGAGTTTCTAAGGCTTATAGAAATCTTACTAATTTGCCATACTTTAGGGACAACTCCCTAAGTAACTCAGTGATTAGTTGCTTTGTTTTGTTTTTTGTTTTGTTTTGTTTTTAGAGAGAGAGGGAGGGAGAGAGAGAGCTGGGGTGAGGGGGTTGGTGAAGAGAGGGAGTGGGAGAGAGAGAATCCTAAGCACACTCCGTGCTGAGCATGGAGCCAAACACGGGGCTCTATCTCATGACCCTGAGATCATGACCTGAGCAGAAAGCAAGAGTTGGAGGCTTAACCGCTTAACTAACTGAGCCAGCAAGGTGCCTCTCAGTGACAAGTTGTATATAAATGCTATTATCTTCTAGTTTCCCTTTAATACTTCCTCTTCATACTTTTTGTTCATCTTTTCCAGTGACTAGATTATTAATATTGAATCTCCTACCTGGAACAGGGACTCTTGGCATTTTTATAGAGAGTCTTTGCTTCTGGAAGAAATTGTTTCTGTCAGTTTGCTTTTCCAAAATCTAACATGTATTTTAAATATATGAGATTAGTTTTAATATTTACAATTTGATTGCAATTTGATTCAATTACGATTTGGTGAGAACTCCAGAAGTAAAAGCCTAGTCACAATGCTGTGTACACAAAAACTGTGGTATACAATGCCTAGGAAGTTAAAACTAGAGCTAGAATTTAAGACTAAAAATAATGCAAAGGAGTTGTCTTGTTGGGACTTAGAAGCCTATTTTTCAGTTTCCTCATAGCTGTCCTCACTTCTTGATTCCTTAAGGTATAAATTATTGGGTTCAGAATAGGAGTAAAGATGGTATAAAACACAGACAGGATCTTATCTATAAGGAAACTGTTTAGTGGCCACATATAGATGAAGATACATGGCCCAAAGAACATGACGACGACAATGAAATGAGCTGTGCAGGTAGAAAGGGCCTTATAAGATCCTTTTGAAGAATGATGCTTGATAGTAACCAGGACAATAACATAAGAATTGAATAAAAGCATAAAGCAGGATAAGGCAATTATGCCACTAGTTGAGATCATAAAGAGGCCCAGAACATAAGTATCCACAAAAGCCAGCTGGAACACCACAGGAAGGTCACAGAAAAAGCTGTCTACTTCATTGGGACCACAGAATGGTAGTGTGAGAGCAAATATGACCTGGCTCATTGAATGCATGACTCCCACAACCCAGGAAGCCACCATGAGGGCAACACACACCCAGGGACTTATGATTGAAGCATAGCGGAGAGGCTTGCATATTGCAATATACCTATCAAGGGACATGGCCATAAGTAAAATTATTTCAGTACCAGTAAAAAGGTGTAGAAAAAATATCTGGGTGATACAGCCATCAAAGGAGATGGTTTTGTGTCCAGTGAGGTAGTCTGTAATCATCTTAGGGGTGGCAAAGGAAGCAAGTGACATATCAATGATGGAAAGGTTAGTAAGCAGGAAATACATAGGAGAGTGTAGGTGAGAGTCAGCTATAACCGTGATGACTATGAGGCTATTACCAACCATTGTTGCTACATAAAACAAGGAAAACACCATGAAGAAAAACAGCTGCAGTTCCCAGGAATTAGAGAGTCCCAGCAAAACAAATTCAGAAACAGACTTATTGGCCACATCCATTGTCCTGATAGATAGGTGAAAACCTATATAAAAAAAAAAGAGAGAGAAAGTATGATTCTATTTAAACAAAAGGTACAAGAATCCACTTTCATAGACTTTGGTTTCTCTGTGAAAACTTATCTTTACTATTCTTTCCATCTTCATTGGTATGTTGGTTTGAAAGATAATTTTGGATATTAGAGATCATAGCAAAATACCACTGAAGTCATAGGTGTTGAAAATAACACTTTCTTTTTTGGTATTAAATAGCAATCAAACTGAGATTATATCATCCAGAAGGATCTACTTACCTACGTATTTGTCCATCTGTTCATCTTTATAATCTTAAAGATAATAGCTAACATTAAGTAAGCACTTACTCTGGGATGACAATGTGTTAAACACACATACACACACACACACACACACACAATTTAGTCATTTAGAACTCATCCCTAAGAATATCCTTACTGAAAGAACATATAAAAGTTATATCACAGGGCACCTGGGTGGCTCAGTTGGTTAAGCAACTGCCTTCAGCTCAGGTCATGATCCTGGAGTCCCGGGGTCGAGTCCCGCATTGGGCTCCCTGCTCAGCAGGGAATCTGCTCCTCCCTCTGACCCTCCCCCCTCTCATGCTCTCTCTCTATCTCATTCTCTCTCTCAAATTAATAAATAAAAAGTCTTTTAAAAAAAAAGTTATATCACATATAAGTGACATTATAGAAAGATTTCAATGAACGGTTGCAGAGCTTGTAAATTTCCAGAGAAGATTTTTAATATATTCACAGATAAATTATCTCATTGAATCCATCAGAAACAGAGAAAATAAGTAAGAATCCAATGTAAAAAGACTGCTTTATTACCAAGTTTACTACTGTATAGTCATATAGCCCAGGGAAAGGCATTTAACTTTTCTTCATGGTTTCCTTTTGTTAAAGTATGAGTTTGTTCCTCTTACAAATATTTATAATCCTATGACTTAAAATTTTACCTTTGTCCCCTAAAGACTATATCACATCATTTTTAATGGAAAGAGCTCAAAGATTAAGTTCTTTAGTCTCTCCCTGTTTGAATTCTCCCTTCGTATCTGCCAACATATATAAACTGTTTTATTTATCTCAGCTCCAAAGAATAGGGTTAGGAGATTGGAAGTAGGAATGGCGGAGATTTAAAATCTTTCAGTAGAAATCATTTGTAAAACACTTAAGCTTACCAGATCTACAATAGAATCAGGGCTTTAGGTTATTCAGTGTTAAGTAGGCTCTGATAGCATATAGGAGGTAATTTTAAATATAAAGAAATGACCTAGTTGAATCATTAGTTGTTTAGCAGCTCTAGATAAAATGTATGTTGTAGGAACTTGGGGATTGACCAAGAAAACATCTTGCAATGGGATTCATTAAATAGCAAAGTTGGTGTTATTTGGTTCACAACAGGAATATATATTAAGAGTCTTTTGGGAATTTACAATGATTATTTTCACCTAGACCAGAGAGACTCAGGGATTGGAAGTTGGAAAAGCCACCATTTAAGAGGTAGCCAGAAATATCAAATCAATGAGTTTTGATAAGCACTTCTGATTATCTAACCCTGTTCTAGAGGCAGCAGAGAATAAAATCCAAAAATATTCACCTCTGCTTCAAGTAATTTATTATTTGTTTGGAGATACTGAATACCCATCAGTAAAATAATTAATGAAAAAATACAGACAAATAAATCTAATGTTCACACAATTCTCGGAGATCATGAGTGAATGGAATTTTAGGTAAAGGAAAATTTATAATGTGCTTAATCAATCAAGAAAATGTTCTTGCAGAAGAAATATCATGAGCTTGACCTAGAATGAAAACTAAAATCTTGATTGGTAAGAGAAAAAAATGCACATGTGGAATAAAACAGTGCAAGTTATTTGCCGGAGCAAGATAACTGATTAGCATGTTGAAAGAAAAAAAAATGCAGTTGTCCTAAAAAGAAAAGCTTAATTAGAATATACTAATGTAAACAAATATGTCCACAATGTAATCTCAAGTGAAAAGCAAACTGAAGAATAATGTGTATTATATGATCTTGATTTTGTAAAATCAAACAATAACAAAGCAAACTAGGCTATTAAAAATTTGTTACCTCACAAAGAGAATGGAGGGTAGGGAGATGATGCATTTTCTTATTTATATGTATTTGAATATTTTTCACTTCTTTCTATTTTGTACTCTTTTCGTGTCAAAAACTTATACACAAGTATTCATAGCAGTACTATTCACAATAGCCAAAAGGTGGAAACATCTATCAACTGATAAATGAATGAACAAATGTGGTAGAGCCATGATTGCAATGGATTACTACTTAGCCATAAAATGAAATGAAGTATGAAGAGTGATACATACTATAGCATGGATGAATCTTAAAAATATCCTCAGTGAAAAAAGTCTTTTAATATATGTGTGGGTGTGTGAGTGTGAAAGAACAGAACAAAATCACAGCAAAAGAGCTTAATTATAAATGGAGAAAAGCAATATGCCTGATAAAGGTTTCAAAGTAATGGTCATAAATATTCTCACTGGACTTGAGAAAAGAGTGGAGAATCTCAGAAAAATCTTCAACAAAGAGAAAGGAAATATAAAAAAGAACAATCAGAGATGAAGAACTCAATAACTGAAATTAAAAATACACTAGAGTTGGGCGCCTGGGTGGCTCTGTTGGTTAAGCGACTGCCTTCGGCTCAGGTCATGATCCTGCAGTCCCAGGATCAAGTCCCGTATGGGGCTCCCTGCTCAGCAGGGAGTCTGCTTCTCCCTCTGACCCTCCCCCTCTCATGCGCGCTCTCTCTCTATCTCATTCTCTCTCTGAAATAAATAAAGTCTTTAAAAAAAAATACACCAGAGTGGGGCACTTGGTGACTCAGTTGGTTAAAGAGGCTGGCTCTTGATTTTGGCTCAGATCATGATCTCAGGGTCCTGGGATTGAGCCCCTCACTGGGCTCTACACTCAGCAGGGAGTCTGTTTGAGAATTCTCTCTCCCTCTGCCCCTCCCCCCCACTCATGCATGTGCTCTCTTTCAAATGAATAAATCTTAAAAAAAAAATACACTAAAGGGAATAAATACTAGGTGAGAGGAAACAGAAGAATGAATCAGTGAGCTGGTAGAGTAATGGAACGCAACCAAGGAGAACAGCAAAAAGAAAAAGTATAATAAAAAATGAGAGTAGGTCAAGGTAATTCAACAACATTATCAAGCAAAATAACATTCACATTATGGGGATTCCAGAGGGAGAAGAACGAGAAAAAGGGACAGAAAATTTATTTGAAGAAATAATAGCTGAAAACTTCCCTAATATGGGGAAGGAAGCAGACATCCAGATCCAGGAGGCACAGACAGCCACCAACAAAATCAACCCAAGGAGGTCCACACCAAGGAACATAATCATTAAAATGGCAAATGGACTAAGTCCTGCAGTCGGAAGATGAAACATAAAAAAATAAAATAAAAACAAGACCCATCCATATACTGCCTACAGAGACTAATTTCAGACCAAAAGACACATGCAGATTGAAAGTGAAGAGATGTAGAAACATTTATCATTCAAATGGATATGAAAAGAAAGCTGGAGTAGCAATACTTCTATCAGACAAAATAGACTTTAAAACAAACACTGTAACAAGAGACAAAGAAGGATACTATATCATCATTAAGAGGACAATGCAATAAGAAGATATAATAATTGTAAATATTTATGTAACCCAAAAAGACAGCACCCAAATACATAAAACAGTTAATAACAAAGATAAACTAATTGATAGTAATACATTAATAGTAGGGAACTTTAACACTCTACTTATATCAATGGACAGATTATCCAAACAAAATCAACAAAGAAACAGTAGCTTTGAATGACACATTGGGCCAGATGGATTTAACAGGTATATTCAAAATATTCATCCTAAAACAGCAGAATAAACATTCTTTTCAAGGGTACACAGAACATTCTCCAGAGTGGATCACATAGTAGGCCACAAAACAAAGTCTCAACAAATTCAGAAAGATTGAAATCATACCATGCATTTTTTTTCCATCCATCTTTTCTAACCACAGTGCTATGAAAGTAGAAATCAACCACAAGAAAAAATCTGGAAGGACCACAAATACATGGAGGTTAATAATATGCTACTAAACAATGAATGGGTCAACCAAGAAATCATAGAACTCAAAAAGCACATGGAAACAAATGAAAATGAAAATACAGTGGTCCAAAACCTTTGGGACACAGCAAAGCGCTTCTAAGGGGGAAGTTTATAGCATTACAGGCCTACCTCAAAGACCAAGAAAAATCTCAAATAAACAACCTAACCTGACACCAAAAGGAGCTGGAAAAAGAACAACAAATAAAACCTAAAACCAGGAGAAGGAAGGAAATAAAGATTAGAGCAGAAATAAATGATATAGAAACTTAAAAAAAAAAAAAAGGAACAAATCAATGAAACCAGGAGCTGGTTCTTTGAAAAAATTAATAAAATTGATAAACCTCAGGGTGCCTGGGTGGCTCAGTTGGTTAAGCATCTGCCTTTGGCTCAGGTCCTGACCTCAGGGTCCTGGGATCAAGCCCTGCGTTGGGCTTCCTGCTCAGCAGGGATTCTGCTTCTCCCTCTCCCTCTGCCCCTCTCTCAGTTCATGCTCTCTCTCTCAAATAAATAAATAAAATCTTTTAAAAAATTGATAAACCTCTAGCAAGACTCATCAAGAAAGAAAAAGTGCCCAAATAAACACAATCACAAATGACAGAGGAAAGCTAACAATCAACACAACACAAATATAAACTGTAAGAGAATATTATGAAAAACCATATGCCAACAAATTAGACAACGTAGAAGAAACAGATTAATTCCTAGAAACATATAACCTCCCAAAACTGAAGCAGGAAGAAATAAAAAATTTGAAGACTGGGGGCGCCTGGATGGCTCAGATGGTTAAGCGTCTGCCTTCGGCTCAGGTCATGATCCTGGAGTCCCGGGATCGAGTCCCGCATCAGGCTCCCTGCTCGGCGGGGAGTCTGCTTCTCCTCCCTCTGACCCTCCTCCCTCTCCTGCTCTCTGTCTCTCGTTCTCTCTCTCTCAAATAAATAAATAAAATCTTTAAAAAAAAATTGAAGACTGATTACTAGCAAGGAGATTGAATCAGTATTCAAAAAACTTCCAACAAACTAGAGTTCAGGACCAGATGGCTTCATAGACAAATTCTACCAAATATTTAAAGAAGAGTTAATACATATTTCTTCTCAAACTATTCCAAAAAATCAAAGAGGAAGGAAAATTTCCAAATTCATTCTATGAGGCTAGTATCAACCTGATACCAAAACCAGATAAAGACCACAAAAAAAGAGAACTACAGGCCAATATCTCTGATGAACATAGATGCAAAAAATCCTCCACAAAATATTAGCAAACCAAATCCAACAATACATTAAAAAAAAAATCATTCACCACCATCAAGTGGGATTTATTTACAGGATTGCAAGGGTAGTTCACTATTTGCAAATCAACCAATGTGATACATCAATCATATCAATAAGAGAAGGGATAAAAACCATATGATCATTTCAATAGATGTAGAAAAAGCATCTGACGAAGTACAACATTCATTCATAATAAAAGCCCTCAAAAAAGTGGGTTTAGAAGAACATACCTCAACAGAATAAAGGCCATATATGGAAAACCCACAAGTAACATCTAACTCAATTAAGGTCAGGAACAAGACAAGGATGTCCACTCCCACCACTTTTATTCAACATAGTAATGGAAGTCCTAGCCACAGCAGTCAGACAACAACAACAACAAATAAATATAAAGGCATCCAAATTGATATGGAAGATATAAAACTTTCACTATTTGCAGATGACATGATACTGTTTATAGAAAATCTTAAAGACTCCACCAAAAAACCCACCTAGACTGATAAATGAATTCAGTAAGGTTGCATGATACAAAACCAATGTGCAGAAATCTGTTGCATTTTATACAATAATAATAAAGCAGCAGAAAGAGAAATTAAGAAAACAACCCCATTTACAATTGCAGCAAAAATAATAAAACACCTAGGAATAAACCTAACCAAAAAGGTGAAAGACCTGTACTCTGAAAACTATAAAACACTGATGAAAGAAATCCAAGATGACACAAAGAAATGAAAAGACATTTCATGCTCATGGATTAGAAGAACAAATTTTTTTACAATGTCTATATTACACAGGTGGAGGAGTTAAGCTGGTGGAGGAGTAGGAGGATCCCGAGTTTGTCCCTCAAACACAGCTTAGATAGTTATCAAATTATTCTGAACACCCAAGAAGTCAATTGGAGGTCTGAGAGAACAAAAACTGCAAGTCTGTAAGTAGAAAAGCAACCACCTTTTGGAAGGAAGGAGGTGTGGAAGTTCACTTGGGAGTATAGCTATGGATGCAGTGGTGGGGAGAGAGCCTGCTTATGGAGGCTACCACAAACTTTAGAAGCAGCGGAGCACAAAATCTGAACTTTTTAGGCGGTTGCCTTGGGGAACATGCCTGGATTAAAGGTGCTCACGTGGTGAAGTGGGGCAAAATCCCAGGAGTGACAGGGTGGTCTGAGGATCCCCTGGGTTGCAGGAAGAACAGGTGACACCAAGGCGCTGTGGTGTTCCCAGGCATAGGAGCTGGGAAGCTGGCTGAGGGGAGTGGATCTTTGTGCCAACTTTTTGGTATAAACTGCGAACCACAACACAGTTTTGCAACTGCTTTCCTTGGACCAGTTGGCAAGCCTGGCAAGCCCCTACTCCAGAGAAACAGTGCAGGTCCGTGCCACAGATGTCCCTAAAAATTGGAATTTTGAAACTCAGTCATGCGCCTAAAATAAAAAGGCTCAGACATGGCCAAGGTGAACATAGGGTTCATAGGGAAAACAGAAAAAACAAATAGGGTGATTGATTGCTTTTCTGTGAGGGCTCACTGAAGAGTAGGGGGCGTAAACTTTCACCTCCCAGGCTAGAGAGCAGGGCTCAGCCATTTTCATCCTGCCCATCAGTGCTGAAAGCCTTCAAGGAGGAAAACAGCACCACCTAGTCGTGGTGGGAGGCACTTACACCAAGCCCCGCCCCGGCTGTGCCCTGGAGGAGCATTTCCATTGAAAGAAGTCCACCTGAGAATCAGCCCCAGGCCCCTCCGAGAGAGGACCAGCATAAACAACTCACTCACACCAAGTTTATTGATCATAGAGTGCTGGCAAAGCTTCAGTGCTAGGGGAAATAGGATTGAGCTTCCTTTTTACCTTTATTCTTTCTTCCTTTTTTTTTTTTTTTAAGATTTTATTTGAGAGAGAGAAAGTGAGAGTTGGGAGAGAGGGACAAGCAGACTCTGCACTGAGTGCAGAGCCTGATGTGGGGCTAGATCCAGGACTCTGAGATCATGACCTGAGCCAAAATCAAGAGTCAGAGGCTTAACTGACTGAGCCACACAGGTGCCCCTATTTCTTTTATTTTTATTATTTTTTTCATTTATTTTCTTATATTTTCCAGTACTTTTTAAATTTTTTATTAATTTTTTAGATTTTTTATATATTCTTTTCATATATTTTGGTTTTTGTTATTTTTGGGGGGGGGGTGAATCTAGATTCTTTTTAACAAGCAAACCAAAACACACCCAGGATCTAGATTTTGTTTGTTTTCTTGTTTTGTGTTTTTGTTTTCTTTTTCTTTTTGCTTTGTCTTGTTTTTTTGTTTGTTTCTTTTTGGTTTTGTTGTTCTTTTTTCTCTTTCTTCTTTTCTGGACAAAATGACAAGATGGAAGAATTCACCCCCCAAAAATGAACACAAGGTAGAACTCACAGCCAGGGATTTAATCAATACAGATATAAGTAAGATGTCCAAACTAGAATTTAAAACAATGATTATAAGGATACTACCTGGGCTTGAAAAAAAAGCATAGAATGCACTAGAGAATACCTTGATGCAGAGATAAAAGAACTAAAATCAAGTCAAGCCAAATTAAAAATGCCATAACTGAGATGCAAACATAAATGGAGACCTTAAAAACAAGGATGGGTGAAGCAAAGGAGCAAATCAGAGATATAGAGGATAAAATTATGGAAAATAATGAAGCAGAAAAGAAGAGGGAAAGAAAGGATATGGACCACGAAGGTAGACTTAGAGAACTCAGTGACTTAGTAAATCATAATAACATTGATATCATAAGAGTACCAGAAGATGAAGAGAGAGATAAAGGAGCAGAGGTTTATTCAAGCAAATTATAGCTGAAAACTTCCCTAATCTGGGGAAGGACACAGTAATCAAAATCCAAGAAACACAGAGAACTCCCATTAAATTCAACAAAAGCCAGCCATCACCAAGGCATATCATAGTCAAATTCACAAAATATACAAGGAAATAGGCTAGGAAAGAATCCTGAAAGCAGCGAGGGAAAAAAGGCCCTTAATCTACAAGGGAAGACACAGTAGATCTGTCCAGAGACATAGCAGGCCAGAAAGGAGTGGAAGGAAATATTCAACATGTTGAATGGGAAAAATGTGCAGCCAAGAATTCTTTATCCACTAGGCAGAGGGGAAGTGGGTACAGGGATGGATTAAATAGGTGATAGGGATTAAGGAGGGCACTTGTGATGAGCACCAGGTGTTTATGAAAGTGTTGAGTCACTATACTGTACACCTGAAACTAATATTAGACTGTATGTTAACTAACTGGAATTTAAATAAAAACTTTTAAAAAATAAATAGATTCTTCCCTTGGTGTAAGGTTAAAAAAAATAAATTAAAAATTAAAAAGATTATATAAGGTAATAATTGTAACATAGTATAATATTTATAGGTATAATGTGTGTAACAATAATATCACAAAAAAGAGGAAAAGGGAATAGAGCTATATAGAAGTACTGTTTCTAGTTCTCACTGTAATAAAGTTGATATAAACCTGAAGCTGATGCTGATGAGTTAAGATACACAGTAAGACCTGGAACAACCACTAAGGAAATAATTGAAAAATAGGGGTGCCTGGGTGGCTCAGTCAGTTAAGCATCCAACTCTTGATTTTGGCTCAGATCATGATCTCAGGGTTGTGAGGTCCAGCTCTGTGTTGGGCTCTGCACTGGGCGTGGACCTAAGAGTCTCTCTCCTTCTCCTTTTGCTCCTCTCCCACCTCTCTCCCTCTCTCCCCCTCTCAAAAAGAAAAAAATTAAAATCATTAAAGAAGCTTAACTACATTAAAAATATTCAATGCAAAAGAAAATAGTAAAGGTGAAGTAGAAGAATTAAAAAAACATGAGACATAGAGAAAATAAAAAGCATAATGGCAGATGTAAATCCAGTAATATTAATACCAACTTTAAATGTTAATGCATTAAATAACCCAATCAAAAGACAAATTGTCAGACTGGATAAAAAGCAAAATAAGATACAGATATATTCTGTTTAAAAGAGACACATTGTAGATTCAAAGATAGAGATTGCAAGTTAATAATGGAAAATGATATATCAGGCAAACAACAACCACAGAAAAGCTGTAGTGAGTATACTAACATCAGACAAAATAGACTTTATTTATTTATTTATTTACTTATTTATTATCAGAAAGAGAGCACAGGCAGGGGGAGAGGCAGGCAGAGGGAGAAGCAGGCTTCCTGCTGAGCAAGGAGCCTGACGCGGGACTCAATCCCAGGACCCTGAGATCATGACCTGAGCGGAAGGCAGATGCTTAACCCACTGGGCTACCCAGGTGTCCCAGACAATAGACTTTAAAACAAAAATCTACTAGAGATAACAAGAGACATTTTATAATGATAAAAGGGTCAATCCATAAGGAAGATAGAACAATCATAAACTATAGGAGCCTAATAACAGAGCACCAATGTGTGTGAAGGAAAAAGTGACAACAATGAGGGGAGATATAGACAATTCAACAGTAATAGTTGGATCATAGTTGGAGACTTCAATACCTCACTTTCAAAAATGGGTAGAACAACTAGTCAGAACATCAAGGAAATAGAAGATTCGAACAATACTATAAACCAACTAGATCTAATATCAATAGAATAGTTCACCAAACAGCAGTATATATGTTTTCAAGTGCATATGGCTCATTCTCCAGAATAGACCATATACTAGTCCATAAAACAAATATCCATAAATAGATTGAAATAGTAACAAATGTGGTCTCTGAACTTAATGGAATAATAGAAATCAACTAAAAAAAAGAAATTTGGTAAACTCACAAATATGTGGAAATTAAACAATACACTTCTAAATAACCAACTCGAAGAAGCAATCAAAGGAAAATTAGAATATCCTTTGAGGTGAATTAAAATGAAGACTCAACATACCCAAACTTATGGGATACAGCTAAAGCAGCACTGTTTACAGAGAAATTTACAGCTGTAAACACTTATATTTATAAAAAGAATAAAGATCTCAAATCTATAACCTAATCTTCCACTTTAAGACACTGGAAAAAAGACAAAACTTTTAATGCAAGCAAAAGGAAATAACAAAGATTAGAGCAGAAACTGATGAAATAGAAAATATTAAATTAATAGACAAAATGAATGAAACCAAAAGGTTCTTTGAAAAGATCAACATAATTGACAACCCATTACCTAGACTACAAAGAGAAAAGGAGATAAGAGTCAAATGACAAACATAAACTCAGCAAGGATTACCACTACTGACCTTACAGAACTAAAAAAGATTATAATAAATACTCTGAATAATTGTATGCTAATAAATTACGTAGGTGAAATAAATTCCTAGAAATACACAAACTACTTAAATTGACTAGAGGATAAATAATCTGAGTAGACCTTAAAAAAAAAGAAAGGGAAGATGAGAAATGTGAAATAATTGAAATGGGATCAAGAAGTGCCACTTTTCTTTGATAGATCTCCATTGGTTGATACTAGATTCTTGGTTAGCCTCTTTTTGACCACTGTATTTTTTTTTTAATTAAAATATAATGTATTATTTGTTTCAGAGGTACAGGTCTGTGATTCAACAGTCTTACACAATTCACAGCACTCACCATACCACATACCCTCCCCAAAGCCTATCACCCAGCCACCCCATCCCTCCAACCCCCCTCCACTCCAGCAACCCTCAGTTTGTTTCCTGAGATTAAGAGTCTCTTATGGTTTGTCTCCTTCTCTGGTTTTATCTTGTTTCATTTTTCCCTCCCTTC
>NC_138377.1:66819414-66836068 GCF_054177405.1 Leptonychotes weddellii
TGTGTAGTAGAAGTACTACCTCTTCAGGTGATCAAGGTAAATTACCCTTTACAAGATGGTAACACCTTTCTTTGCCTTTATGTCTCTGGGAAAGAAAATTGAAAAGTGATTGAGCTTGAGGTTAATAGAAATCTTACTGCATCACTGGTGAAAACATATTTCAGAATTTCTGGAACTAGAGAGCCTGAAGCTGTGGAAAAAGAAAGCATAAATTCTACATGTGTTTTACAGGGAATGAAGAATGGGTAATATCCTATAAAAACCTGCAGATTGTTCTTACTGGGAACAAATTACATATAATGTCATTAAATAAGAGTGTACACTACATCCTAGAGGATGCCATCCCAAGATAGCAGGATATAATTTTAAAATTGTGATGCTCTATAGTCAGTCTTAGTATGAAAGAACACAAACATGAAGAACAGCTCCATCTCGACAGTCAGTTGAAGTTCTATGGTAACATGATCCATTCCTATGTGGGCATAGCAGAACAGCAGGAGCTGATTTCCAATTCATGTATAGTTCTCTGCTGCACATGGCATAGCCATGCTACATAATCTTATGAAACTACATTATGATTCTCCTATTAGGATATGGAAAACCTTATAAATGGTCTATTTCCCAGCATAGGTAACTTTAATACTGTAAAATTTGCCTGGACATATGGCCCTAGTGGTAAGTAAGGCTCCTTTCACTCTGTACTGTATCTGCTAACATGCCTTTCCTGAACTAAGTTCACAAAAACTAGAATCCTCATGTCAATCAATAAATAAGTAATATATACACGTTGGAATATACTGCCTCTAGAACTTGGAGAGGACTACCAGACATTATGCTTTTTTCTTAGTGGTATAATGACTGAGGTACAAGATGCAATACTTTAACTTTTAAGCTGATGTCTCAGCACACTTGCCCTATATAAACTCCCCTAAAAATTCGCAAATGTGGCAGGACCCTGCCATCTTCAATGAATGAGGTTTTCGTCCTCACACTTTATCCTTCACAGTGACTTAAATCTGGGAGGAGAAAATGTTGTTTTCCTTATGCCCTATCTTAGGAATATTGAAAATTTCACTTAACATCCCTATAAGTAACTGTATATCACATGTCCTTGACTAAAATTGTTGGTCTGCTAGTAATCAACCATGATTACGGTGTTATAGTTAAATTAGATAGAGGTTTATTTTCTAGTGTAAAATAAATCATAGCATCTTAGTCCAATGTTTGTACAGTAGTACCACAGTATCACCAGAGACTCCAAAACCTCATGTGTGTGTGGTCTTTTTAAAATAATTTGTCACAAAATGTCTAAAAATTCCACACACCACACTTCTCTTCCAGAAAGACTGAATAATAAAAGGATGTGTGCCATTATAGGTCTATTTTCCTTCCAATCCATTCTTTTTATTTCTATAAATTTGCTTTGTATTATAGGCAGCCGTTATCCATGAAGACTGAATTTCCAGGACCCTAAGTCACTTGACCTCCAGATGGTTACAAATGAGTGTCACTGTTAGATTAACATAGGGTGGGAGGAAAGGATAACAAAGAACACACACACATGCGCACACACACACTCTCACACTGCCTTAGCCCAAACATCTGCAGTACTTCTGTGGCTCACTCTGGAACTCAGCAACACTTCCATGGCTCTAGCTGTCCTAGTGAAATGGGCCACAACACTTCTGACTTCTGTATATAAGCTGTTTTAACCAGAATAATGGTATCCCAAAGAATTCCACACCCTAATCATGGAACTTGTGAATATGTTACCTTACATGGCAAAAAGAACTTTGGAGATATAATTGTTTATAAATGTTGAGATGGGGAGATTTTCCTGGATAATCTGGGTGGACTCAATCTAATGAATGAGTATTTAAAAGCATTGAACCTTTCATGGATCCAGAGAAAGAAAAAAGAATCCAGGAAGGATGAGACTTGAGGAGGCTTCATTGCACTCTTTCTGGCTTTGAAGAGGAAGAAGACATGACCAAGGAATATAGGCAATGCATAGAAAGTGAGAATAATTCCTAACTAAAAATCAGCAAGGAAATGGAGATGATATTCTACAACCACCTGGAACTAAAGTTGGCCCATAGCCAGCATGAATCTAGGAGCAGTTTCTCCCTCAAAGCTTCCAGTAAGGAATATGGTCCTGCCAACAACTTGATTGTATTTCAGTGAGACCAATGTTGGATTTTGGACATACACAGCTATGAGATAATAAATTTGGTTGGATGAGGCCTCCATGTTTATGGAAGTTTTTCAAGGGAGAAGAAGAAAATGAATACATGACCACACCCTTGGACTATGGTATGACTGCATCTTCTTTTACCCCTCCAGCTTAGATTTGGTGGTAACTTCCAGCTGATGCTCATCTTTGCTTTCCCTGAACATTTCCTGTTAGCAACTCAGATATTTTGTCACTTGAGTAATTGCTTAACATCCTTCTGTTTGTACAATACAATATTTAACTGATAGCATTAAACTATAAGCATTTATAGTACTTAATATTAATATAAAAACTCACACTTTTCCAATCAGACCTGAAAAAATATGGAGTTGGGGAGAGGGAAAGACATAACCCTCCCAGGAGTCAGCCCCTATAAAGAATTTTCACCAAGTAGCTGCCTGATAATACTGTTTACTTTCATGGTATTGGCCACTTTTACTTGCAAGGAAGGCTGCACAATGTCATTTAATGAATTCAGGTGTCTGTTTCTAATGAAGAATGGGAGAAGGCTACTCAGCAGTCTCTGGTACATGGTCTGGACTCATTGCTAAACTGGTGAGGAAAATGAAAAACTGTGATTGGCTCAGGGTAGCAAGATGCAGCTTTTTGCATGGGGTTGGAGACTCCATGGAAGTGCACAGACACCTGATTCCAAGAAAATGAGCTTTCTTTTTCAAGAAAGAAGGAAAGGTCATGGTTGGGAAACTAACAAGTTCTGCCATAGCCAGTTATCATCACTGTTATGCAACATTGCTCTAAAATTCTAGTTAATGCAATAAGGCACAAGAAATGTATTAGAAAAAAATATGTTATTAATGTTTGTAGATTATTTTATAAGTAACCTAAAACAAAGAAGACAATGAACTGGGAAAAAATTACAAATGATACCATTTACCACTTAAATATGTAAAAAATGGAAACAAGAGCATTAAAATCAATTATGATAAAGAAAAAGATCACATTAGGTAAAGCATCAAGGTAGAAAATAGGCAAAATTACTTATAACAAAAAATGAGTTACAAAAAAATGTGTTGATAATGAAGATGAGAAAATTTTATGGTGTCATAAGTAGGCAGACAAATATTTAGAGGGAAATTTTTGGATGAAAGACTCAATTTTGTAATTCTGTTCATTTTTTCTACATTTCTTATAAGTTTAATACTGTGATATTGAAATGTCAGTGGAACTTGCTTTAACTTTAGAAAATAAATCTAATTTAGAATAAAAGCATATGAAACTAACCAAGAAAACTGTGAATGAATAAAGCAGTGAGAGCAGACTTGCCCTTCCATACATTAAATATACTGTAAACATAATGAGTAGTAAAATACATAATACCTCCTCAAAAATTATCAGGGAAGAAAAAGAGTAAATGAGCACACCTGAAGAAGAGCCTGATCTATCAGCAAACTTAAAAGGTTACAAAGAACACATAACAAATTCTTAGTGGAATGAATTATTATTTAATTGCAAAGATGAAAAATTATCTCACATTATCAATAAATTCTAGACAGATTAGAGTTTAAATGTGAAAATTTCAGCCCTAACACAATTTAGAATTAAAATAATCTAGAATATTTATATTTTCCTAAATATCATATTTATCAATGCTTACTGTAGAAATCAAACTACAACAAAAGAATGAACATCATACAAAATTCTCATAATTCAACTCTAGTCCTCTTTCCACTGACCACCTGAGTACTGAAAATTGTCTTTAAAGTATCATCAATTTTATGGATGAAAAATGGTGTCTCATTTCTGTAAAGTCAAAAGTGTATTTTAACATCCTAATTACTTTTTTTACTACTAGTCTCTCAGGAATTTAAAACAATCAAATGAGTTTCCTCCTTTGGGCCTTCTACCAAGGGATACATTGATATACTGCTGTCTTTTGAAGTTCAGAGCAGAAAATAAAATCACTGGATGATGAAGATTAAGCATCCATTTCATACTGATGTTACTTCTGAAGTCCAAGTGCAAATTGGTAGGTTACATAATCCTGACCTGTTACTCTACCTTACATACCACATCTATCTCATTATTTTCATTAATAACCTTAAATGTGTCCATAAGTGATAAGTACAAATGCCAAAAAGATAACTAAAGGGAGGGCTGAAAGGGGAAAATTAAACTGGAATATACCTTATTTTGTCACAACTGCAAAAAAAATACAAAAATCAGAAACACTATACAAATGATTACTAGAAATTAAGATAATAGTGCAGCAATCCAGGCCAAGTAAATTATTCTTACAGAAAAGAAATCTAGGTATGTTCAAATTGTTTGGCTATCCTTATCAGGTTGAATGATTTTATTCTTTGAATTATATGTAACAGAAAGAGAAAATTCCTTTGTTATTTTTAGCAATGTAATATTTTAAGAGAGATAAATGATAGAAATGCAAGGATAAAGTGCCTGATTCATGACTCTGAAAATCATAGAATATCACCACTCATAAAATATTGATGCTATCATTATATTTGTTAGGAATTATTAGAAAAACATATGAGAAAATTCAACTTTCCTATGGCAACAGTCTGAAAATGGCCAAGTAGTTAAACACTTTTAAGCTGAAAACAAATATAGAGATAGCATCTTGTCTAGGACTCTCTCTGCCAGACCCATGTGCACCTGCAAATGTACTTATTGCATACTTCAGACAAATACAGAAGGTCCAGGAGCTGTATCTTAGGTAAAATCATTGCCTTACAGCAAGGGTATGAAGCACAAAGAAAGAAATACACATTCACATCTGTGAATGAGAACTAACAAAGATTTCCATTTTCAGTTCTATTTCCTTGTGAAAGAAGGAAGTTTTTATGCTACTCTGAATGATGGTGTCAAACATAATGGGAGATTATGGGCCATTTACAATAACTGTGTGTCTTAATGATAATAACTATATATAGAAAGAGAATATGACTAAATGCTTATTATAGTTATCAAAATACACCATATTTTTTTAAAAATTTGAACTGTGTAACTAAAAGTTTAAAATGTACCCTGAAACCATGTATATTCTATTTTCTTTTCTGACAATCTGCATTAGGCCTGGGTCTAGGCTCTCATAAAAGCAAGGAAAGGACTGGACATGAACAACAAGCCTGGAATAAGACTGGAATAAGAGCTAAAATCAGACAAATAATGAACAGCTTAAATAGGTGAATTTATATAGATTGAGCACTGACCTATTCCCTTTAAATGTGTGCATTTTTTAATAGTCCATTTTGCTTAGCAGAATCCACCTAAGGCAGTAACATAATATCCATGACTTTTTTCCATCCTTGACAAAGTTAAAGGTTAAAGGAACTTCAAGGAAAATAATTGTTGAGGGTGGATAGGTCCAAGGAAACTAAGTAACCCAAGATGGTACTCTGTTCAAACAATACATCATATTTAAAAAATTTTTAAGTCATGTTTACAAAAGTAAATGATTCACCTTAGTCTTTACCCCTCACTAATGGAGGAAAGAGGAACAAGACTACAATGGTAAAATTCACTAGTCTTAATAATAGTGATTTAGGTGTGTCTATATATTCATGTATATGAAAACATACAACTTAAAAACAAATAGATAAAAATGGTTTTTTGATCCAATTTTGCAACAACTGGATAAGAATGCACAGATGGGATACACTTGATGTCTGATCAAATGAACTGAAGGGATAAGCAATATGTAGATGAGCATCTGTGTAGTTTTGAGAATCAATCTGGGTCATTCAATTCTAAAAACCTTAATCTTTCCTCAGTAATAGGCTTTAATCTCAGTTAATAATATAACTGTCTCCATACTCAACCTTCTAACAACAATATGCTCATGGTCTGTAATCAGTTCTATTTAAGAAGTATAATGCAGATTATGTGATTTCAGCAATATTTAATATGGAAAACTTTTTAAAGATTTTATTTATTTGAGAGAGAGAGGATAAGCAGAGGGAGAGGGAGAAAGAATTGGAAGATGTCTCCATGGGCTCAGCGTAAGCCTCCAAGGGGCTCAGTCCCACCATTCATGAGATCATGACCTGAGCTGAAACCAAGAGCTGGATGCTTAACTGACTGAGCCACCCAGGTGCCCCTAATATGGCAAACTTTCTACTGCATACTGAGAATGTCACAAAAATGTGTCAGTAAATGCACTTCCTGAAAAAGATAAAAATCTATTTTGCTGATGCCTTCCAAAACTCTTTTCTATCTTTCTAATAAGTGTTCACACACAGTCTGATCTGCAGCTGAACAAGAAGGGAGAGGTTTTCTCAAATGTCCAACTGACCTTGCCCCTACTAACCAACACACACATTTCATTTAGTTGGCTCCATTCCCTCCACACTGTCTACTGCCATGTGGTCCTGTGAAATATCTCCTGCAAAATACCTACAAACAGTCATATTACCAACAGGGTTGTGTGCCTGCATATGACACAGGATGTAAGTAAAGATCAGGTTTACTGATTTGTCAGTCCCTATGACATCCTGTTTCTTCCCTCTTCTAGGCAACCTCCGACAAACTCATACAAAAGGATGAATGGATCTCCTGAACAACAGATCAAGTGTTTCTGAGTTCATCTTGCTGGGACTTTCCAATTCTCAAGAAATTCAAATATTCTTTTTTGCAATCTTCTTTCTTGTCTATGTAGCCATATAGTAGGAAACCTCCTCATTGTGATCTCCGTGATAGTTGACAACCATCTTCACTCCCCCATGTATTTCTTTCTGGCAAATTTATCATTTTTTGACTTATGTCTTTCTTCTGCTGCAACTCCCAAAGTGATTGCAGACTTCCTTAGAAAACGCAAGACCATCTCCTTGTGGGGCTGCATGGCCCAGATGTTTTTTATGCACTTCTTTGGGGGTGGAGAGATGTCTCTTCTGATAGCTATGGCCATGGATAGGTATGTTGCCATATGCAAACCCTTGCGCTATAAGACCATCATGAATCGCAGGGCACTCATTGTGTTTCTTCTGCTCTCGTGGGCAACTGGGTTCATACATACCACCAGCCAGATGGTTTTCACTGTAGGTTTACCTTTCTGTGGTCCTAACGCTGTGGACAGCATTTTCTGTGACTTTCCCCTGATCATCAAGCTTGCCTGCACTGACACCTATAACCTAGAACAGTTCATAATTGCCAACAGTGGACTCCTGTCCCTAGTCTGCTTCATTCTCTTGCTCATATCCTATATTGTCATGCTGGTCACCATCTGGCAGCACTCCTCCACTGCATCCTCCAAAGCAGTGTCCACACTATCTGCTCACATCACTGTGGTCACTCTCTTCTTTGGCCCTGCTATCTTCATCTATGCTTTCCCATTCAATAGTTACTCTGTAGATAAGTTTCTTTCTGTGTTTTACTCTATAATCACCCCCCTCCTTAATCCAATTATTTATACTCTGAGGAATCAGGAAATGAAAGCAGCCATTAAGAGACTCAGCAGCCAGTATCTTGGTTCCTGGCTCACTTCCTAAGTAATGTTCTACAACAACTGATTTTTTTGTGTTCTCTGCCTTTTGGAGATTTTGAGTCTTACATATTTATCGGAATAATTAAAATGAAAATATTAATACTATCTATTTGCTTCTCTCAAAATTCACGCAATTACTAAGGTCAGTTTTATTAAAAATCTAATGGAAAATGTTCATAGCACAGATCCAATATGTAAATAAGTGTGCATTCATTACTTCCTTGTCTTAGAATTTAGAGAAAAAGGGGAGCCCGGGTGGCTCAGATGGTTTACCATCTGCCTTTGTCTCAGGTAATGATCCCAGGGTCCTGGGATTGAGCCCCACATCGGGCTCCCTGCTCAGTGGGGAGTGTGCTTCTCCCTCTGCCTCTGCTGCTCCCCTCTGTCTCCTCTCCACTTGTGCTCTCTCTCTCAAATGAATAAATAAAATCTTTAAAAAAAAGAATTCAGAGAAACAATCCTGATGAGTGTTTAAAATACAAAAGCATACGTCTTCTTACAAAAATTTTATAAAGTTTTAATGACTCAGTATGTAAAAATAGGTAACTTTAGGAAGATAGCACACTATATGGTATTTAGTATCAATTTTTATTTCTGAAGTTATATTAAGTAACTTAATAGGTGTTCAAATATCTATCCATATTTGTCAACCATATGGGTCTTCACAGAGGAGTTGTGACTTGATTGAGGATAAGAATACTTTCTTACTATATAGCTTCAATACGCTAATTATCTTTAGTAGAATGTAAAAATATGCCTAAAAATAAATATTTCCAACATATCTTTGAGTACTCAAATAGTTTTCTAAGAATCAATATCAACTGAAATATTAAAGATTAAAACCATGAACTGCTTAGTGTAGCTTGCTCTATCAGATCGCATGGACACTCAGTGCTTTTTCAACTGAATTTCATCATTCATGAAACATTAAAAAAATATTACTGAATGGAGCACTGGGTGTTATACGCAAACAATGAATCATGGAACACTACATCAAAAACTAATGATGTAATGTATGGTGATTAACATAATAAAAAAAAGAAAAAATATTACTAGGTACCAATCATTTCTAAATCAATACAGATAACATGGTTATAGATACAGACCTGGTCCCTGTTCCAGAGAGAGTAACTAAGGGGAGAGATCTATGTTAGGCATGGTGGTCTAGAAGACCACATTAAGGGGAGACATTTAAACGAACACATTAAGAAAGCTCTAGAATTAGACATTTAAGCAGGGAAAAGAGCATTCCAGGCAAAAGGCCAGTGTACCTAGACATTGTTAAGTGAGAAAGATTTTGTATAAGTATTAAAGAGAGACCTTGGTGAAGGAGATTGATGAATAAAAGGGAGAAGATCTATGCTGAGATTTTACAGAAAGGAAAAGACCAGAGTTTTCAGGCTAGTGGATTCCTTTTTATTATCAATATAAAGCTATTAATGTGTTTTGATAAAGGGAAAGATGGGATCCCATATATATTACAGTTTGATATATCTCTGTCCTTTTAAGTAGATAATATAATGTAGCAAAAGTAAAAGCAGAGGGAATAGTTAGTGGACTACTTCAGATAGTAAGCCTGAGTTCATTAAATAATACAATAATATTACATAAAATAATATTTAAATATTAAATAAATAATAATACATGCATTTGTGGAAACTGTAAAGACTTCCAAAGGCAAATAGAAAACCTAAAATTATTCGAACATCTTGGGGACCATCTCTTTTGATGTCTTTTTAATTTTTTTTAAATGTCTCAGTTTTAAAAACATTTTAATATTTTTTGGGTTTTTTATTATGAAATTTTTTATTTGAGCACAGTTGAAATACATATTACATTAGTTTCAGGTGTACAACATTGTGATTTGACAAATTTATACATTATGCTATGCTCACCAGAAGTGTAGCATCATCTGTCACCATACAACAGTATTATAATATTACTGACTATATTCCTGATGCTGTGCCTCTTATTCCTGTGACTTGTTCTTTCCCTAACTATATGCCTGTATCTCCCATTCACCTTCACCTATTTTGCCCATCTCCCCACCTGCCTCACCTCTGGCAACCATCAGTTTTTTCTCTGTATTTATATGTCTAATTCTGCTTTTTATTTTTTAAATTCATTTGTTTTGTTTTTTAGATTCCACGTATGAGTGAAATTATATGGTATTTGTCTCTCTCTGACTCATTTCACTTAACATAATACCCTCTAAGTCAATCCATGCTGTTGCAAATGGCAAGACTTCATTCTCTTTTATGGCTGAGTAATAGTCCATTGTGTATATATACCATATCTTCCTTATCCATTCATCTAGTGATGGACACTTTGGTTGCTTCCATATCTTGACTGTTGTAAATAATGTTGCAATAAATGTAGTGGTGCATATATCTTCTCAAATTAGTGTTTTTGTTTTCTTTGGTTAAATACCCAGCAGGGGAATTACTGGATCATATTGTAATTTTTTAAAATTTTTTAAGGAATCTCCATACTGTTTTCCTCAGTGGCTGTACCAATTGCATTCTCACCAACAGAGCACAACTTTATCTTTAAGTCTTCACCAACACTTGTCTTTTTGATTCTAGCCATTCTGACATGTGTAAGGTTAAGATATGTCATTTTGGTTTTGATTTGCATTTCCCTGGTGATTAGGTCATTTCAGGCATCTTTGCATGAGTCTGTTGACCATCTGTATGGCTTCTTTGGAAAAATGTCTATTCAGGTCATCTGCCTATTTTTAATTCGATTGTTTTTTTGGTGTTGAGCTGTATAAATTTTTTACATATTTTGGATATTAACCCCTTCTTGGATATATCACTCCCAAATATTCAGTAGGTTACCTTTTTGTATTGCTGATGGTGTCCTTTGCTGTGCAAAAGCTTTACAATGTACCTTGAATATCAAACTTACATATTTTCCCTCCTTATCCCCTTCTTTATCCTTTTTAAGTATGTTTGTCCTACTTTGATTTGGCCTTAGACCATGTATTCCTAACAGTTCAACTTTCTAGGGCGCTTGGGTGGTTTAGTCGTTTCGCATCTGCCTTCGGCTCAGGTCATGATCCCAGGGTCCTGGGATCGAGCCCTGCATCAGGCTCCTGCTCCACGGGGAGCCTGCTTCTCCCTCTCCCACTCCCCCTGCTTGTGTTCCTGCTCTCGCTATCTCTCTCTCTGTCCAATAAGTAAATAAAATCTTTAAAAAAAAAAAACAACAGTTCAACTTTCTTCTGAAAAATTCTATGTGTACATTCCTTACCAACTGGTTTGGGTAATCGAGTCAGAGCACCCAATATTGTTCTAATATTATCCTTCTGATTTCTATATTTAAGAATCTTCTTGCAAACATCTCCTTAAATGCCACATTAAACCATGGCATGTATTTCCTCACCATAAATATTTTTTTAAAGATTTTATTTTTTTTTATTTGATAGAGAGAGTGTGCAGGAGAGGGGCCGCAGGAGAGGAAAAAACAGACTCCCCGCTGAGTGGGGAGCCCAACGTGGGGCTGGGTCCTAGGACCCTGGGATCATGACCTGAGTTCAAGACAGACACTTAACTGCCTGAGCCACCCAAGCACCTCATCCATAAATATTTTTAAAAGGTTTATTTTTCATGGCAATTCTAATTGCTAATGGCTATATAAGGAACTAAATTTTTAAAAAATTCTGGGGTTCAATTAAAAAGTATAGAACTCTATTAACAATGTTTGCTATGGGCTTTGGAAATGAATGTGGCACCACATTTATCATATATCTACTACCCTCACTTTCTTGTAACCTTTTCATGAGGATTTTAATCAGAGCAACATGGAATATTTATATATAAGAATAAATACAAAAAAATTTCTGTAGCATATGAACTCATCTGCAATCACATATTGTTACGGCTGTTAAGCCTTTAGAATCTTACTTGCTTAATTGCATTGTTTTATAAAGGTTTTGCTACAGATCTTTCTTAATACTTTTGAGTCATCATGAAGTTCTATATAATTATAAAAGGCTAGCAAAATTCTGTATCTTTAGAATGATTGATTGCAAAAATCCACTAAGTAATCATTTATTGATTACCCTTACTCATTTATTGATTACCATGGTGAAAGAATCCTCTGCTTGCTTGCTCAAGCTCTCTCCTCTCTCTCCCTTTACATGGTAAAAGGAGATTTGTCTCTGTTAAGAACCGTTCTATGCCATGAATTTCCTTATATGCCTTGTTCAATGTGGGTACTATTCTAATTTTACTTGAATAAATGCATTCAATTACCAAATTAATCATAAATATTCAGACTGATGTAATCAAATTGATAGAATTATAATTTCCTTAAGTCTATCATCTATAATAGATCCATTTTCTATAAATGTGCTCATCCTGGCCCAACCAAAACACTTGAGTTAGTGCAAAGCACTTACTAGAGAAAGTTCACATGGCTGATAGACTTGGGTGAATTCATAATCCACTTAAATAATAAGAGAGTAAGTCCTTGTTCTGAACTCTAGGGAACACTAACATGTTTATTTTAATAATTCCCTTTGGGGGTGGATCACCAGTCAGCACCTTATGTATATGATTTCATCTTTCTTTTTTACCTGCAAATAACTGTCATATATATTCATGGGGTAAAAAAGATAAACAGTATATATACAGGATCTCACAGTGTCTGCATGTCTTTGAAGAGACCACAGCTCAGCTAGAACTGGTAGGTTTAAATATCAGTATTAATAACAAACTACAACTGTACACTTTAATAAAAGAAATGTCAAGTTATCATAATACATGATTTCACCTATCATAACAGAACTGAATCCATCTATATGCTGGATATATTTTATGAAAGGGCTTATAAATCTTCAAAAAAGGCTAAATTAATAAATATAAATGTTTGCTTTTAATTTTCCAATTTTCCAAATTAAACTAAAAAATTACTTTTATAATTCTCAAGATTTTCTTCTGTTAGTATTTTGAGACTGAGGACTACATAGTTTCAAAGCTATGTATAACTAGTATGTAGGCTCAATTACTGCATGAAATATATACCAATGATGATATTAAATCTTTATAATGAAGACAACTAGGTAATTATATCATTTATATTTCATAGAGAAAAATGCTTTCATTAACACTATCTTGTTTACCAAGTCTTCCATAGTAAAATTCTTCTGTGGTTCTTACTGATTTGAGTATCCTTACATCATCAGAAAATGAGATAATGCTAAAGATAGAATTACGTGAATGCACATACATAGGACCTATATGTATTCAATGAAATATACAAGTATATTCCATATATGTTACCTTGGGGTCTCATAACAATCTGTGAGGTAGTAGTGTAGGTATCATTTCATTTTTATGGAAAAAAAATCAATGTTCAAAAGTTAAGAGTATATTCCTCTAGTAAATGCTGAAGCCAGGACTAGAATTTAAATCTTCATTCTTGATTCAGTTTTTTTTTTTTAAATTCTGATAGTTAAGCTAAATATTTCATGAACTATTAAGCCAAAAAAATGGAAATTCAGAGTAGATTTTCCACAAACAGCCTTCTGTTTTGGTGCTCCAGGACTAGAACATGGTGTATGCATGTGCTTTTATGACTGTAGGTATGAGTCTAGTTCTGTGTGTTTGGTGTACATAACTAATAGTTTTGTTTTTTTTTAAGGAAGAAAAGAAAGGGGGGAAAAAAGCTGGGAGCAAAAGATCTAAATCATAATGAAAAGTAGATAAAAGTGAGCCAACAGTATCAGGTCAATCTGGAAATATATACAGAGTTCAAGTGTATGAGCCAAGGTAAGAGTCAAGTCAGTCTGCACACAAGTGTGATACTGTGTCAGAGGAAAGCACTAGATACAAAGATGATAAGCATTTAGGAGCCAAGGAAACATAAAAACTATTTGTCAAACGTTTGTTGGTTGTTCAGAAACCATCTATACACACAGTGTAAAGGGACAAGAAAGAAAACTCCAGTCAAGAACCCAGCAACAATAGATTCAGGAGAACAGGCAGAAAGGCTCAGCAGTGGCGGTCATGAGTTTTGTTCAGAAATCAAAGTATTAGATACACAGCACTATTCAGAAGAAGGAGGAAGAGGAGGAGGGCAACAATGACGAGGACAAAGGAGGGTGAGGGGAGGAAGGAAGAAAGAAGAATAAAAGAAATAAGGAAGGAAGAAAGAATAAAAGAAAGAAGGGAAGGAGTGAGGAAGGAAAGAAGGGAGGGGGAGAGAAAGAGAAAGAAGTAAAGAAAGAAACTTGGACAATGAGAAACATTTATGGTCTTGTCCGAAAACTTCCTAGGAAGGTTGTTTTATTATAACTTTGGGGACAATTAGGAATAAGTGAAATCACTGGTACAACTCTTTGGGATAAAAGAGAGGGGAGGGACACCTGGGTGGCTCAGTTGGTTAAGCGTCTGCCTTCGGCTCAGGGTCCTGGGATCAAGTCCTGCATCAGGCTCCTTGCTGAGCAGGGAGCCCACTTCTCCCTCTGCCTGCCACTCCCCTTGCTTGTACTCACTCTTTCTCTCTCTCTCCCCCTCTGACTAATAAAAAGTAAAATCTTAAAAAGAGAGAGAGAGAGGGGTGATAATACAGTATAGCTGATAGAGAAATTACCCTAAAGCAATTTGCTGAAAAGTATATCAACTTCCATGCACCTGAGTATTTTAAATTAGGGAGGGGGAAAGAGGCAAAAGATCAAATCATTTGACTAATGGTCATTTGGCTCTTTTACTCATTGGCCTATTGAACTCATGGTTCATAAACTCATAAACTCATGATAGAAACAACAAATCACTGTGGAGATGCACTCTATGCCTGCAAACTCTGCAAACTCTGTTTACAAATTTTTACAATGAATTTCTTATCTTTTGTGCCTTTCTGGCTGAAAATAAATTTGTTAATGTGAATGAATGTTGCTTTAATTAATAAATTAAATGTATTTTTCAGAAGTGTTCATCTTTTCTCTTTCTATAGGAATCAAATACTTTCTCTATGTCTATATCTTCAAAACTCTCAGTTTAAATTATCACTTTTTCCAGATTTTCTACATTTTAATGACTTTCTGAAAACCCCTACATAGACTAGATGGATATGATGAATAGCTCAATATCTGAGTTTGTATTGTTAGGACTCACCAACACTTGGCAACTTGAGATTTTCTTTTTTTTTTTCGTATTTTCGGTGGCCTATGCAGCAATTGTGGCAGGAAACCTTCTCATCGTGGTCACTGTAACCTTTGACTCACTTCTGTACTCCACACCAATGTACTTCCTCCTTGAAATCTCTCCTTCCTGGATATGTCTATTTCCACAATCACAACCCCTAAGATGGTCACAGATTTCCTCAGGGAGAATAAAACTATTTCTTTGTGGGGCTGTATGGCTCAGATGTTCTTCCTCCACTTTTTAGGTGGCAGTGAGATGACTCTTCTCATAGTTATGGCTGTTGATCGGTATATTGCAATATACAAACCTCTTCACTACACATCCATCATGAATCGCCGGGTCCTCATGGGCTCTGTGCTGCTATCATGGGCATTTTGTGCATACGATGAGCCAGATGGTTTTTACTATCACCTTGCCCTTCTGTGGCCCCAATACAGTGGACAATATTTTTTGTGACCTTCCTCTAGTTCTAAAACTTGCCTGCACTGAGACCTATGTTCTGGAGTTACTGGTAATTGCTGACAGTGGTCTGTTGTCTTTCATCTGCTTCATACTCCTGCTCATTTC
This sequence comes from Leptonychotes weddellii, assembly GCF_054177405.1. Classification (NCBI taxonomy): domain Eukaryota; kingdom Metazoa; phylum Chordata; class Mammalia; order Carnivora; family Phocidae; genus Leptonychotes; species Leptonychotes weddellii. The sequence continues at coordinate 66,834,827 of NC_138377.1, forward strand.
CTATACTGTCATTCTGGTAACTGTCCAACGTTGATCCTCTGGTGGACTCTCCAAGGCTCTGTCCACATTGTCTGCTCACATTATGGTGGTCACTCTGTTTTTTGGGCCACGTATCTTCATTTATGCTTGGCCATTCAGTAGTTTTTCAGGGGATAAATTTCTTTCTGTGTTTTATTCGGTTATCACACCCTTACTGAACCCCATCATTTACACTCTGAGGAACCAGGAAATGAAAGCAGCCATGAATAGACTGAGGACCCAACACATCAGATCCAGACAGGCCTTCTAGGTAACAATCATGATGATGAAGCTTTTTAGTGCAAAACCCATGTACAATACATCTCAGAATAAGTTGATATTAATTCATTTTGTAGATTTTTAAAATATTCATAATATATATTGAAATTATCAAATGTTCCATCATTACATTTCTATAACATGTTTGGTGTTATTGGAAGAATGATTATTTTAATTAGCATTCAATTCAGTTAGGGTTAATACTTTTTAATGTAATAAAGAATTAAACAGAAAAAAACTGACTCACAAACTATAGCTGGAAACCGAGAAATGTCCAAGACTAAATTTCATTAAATAAAGAGGGATCAAAAAGGAATTTATTTATCTATTTTTAATTCGGGATTAGGGAACTTTCAACTAAATTATCTAGCTGACTAAGTGTGCATATAATTATATGAACTCTTGTAAATTCCTAAACACACACACATAAACTCACAGTTTTGTGGATCCTAATATATGTAAGGATTATTTTTTAACAAGGCAAACAGACTAGTTTCTATGAGTAGATATATCTAAGTGTCATTTACTCAAAAGAAACACATATTTCTTTCTTAAAAAAATAAAAATTCCACCTGACATGTATATTACACACAGCTCATTTTACCTTATTCCTTCCTTCATGTTTGTATACATATTTGTTCTCATGTATCTCTCAAGAATCAAGTAAGAGCATTACTATTATGTTAATCCCCATGGAAAAGGGAAAATGAAGAAGCCCCTATATATTCCAGGCAATCACATCACATCAAAACAGGAAGTATTCAAGCTGCCTACCTTGTATAAAGTGTATTAAATTAAAATGTTTCTATCAGATAAAGGGCTAGTATCCAAAATCTATAAAGAACTCATCAAACTCAACACCCAAAGAACAAAGAATCCAATCAAGAAATGGGCAGAAGACATGAACAGACATTTTTCCAAAGAAGACATCCAAATGGCCAACAG
>NC_138377.1:66836568-66880912 GCF_054177405.1 Leptonychotes weddellii
TAGGACTCTAAAATCTGGCAGGATCTCCAGTGAGAGGGTGTCCTAAATTTCCTTAAATGCTTCAGTGGGCCTGGTCTAGCATTCTTCAGGGGTGCAGGAGACATTCAGTTAGTTTTTGATTTTTCTCAAAAGGAATTTTCCCATGAATTGTGGATGAATTGGTGTGTTTGTGGGGGGTAAGGAGGGATTTCCTACTCTGTCACATTGCTGATGTGGCTCCTAGCATTAAGTATTGATGCATGCTGCTATGTGGTTGAATCTTGAAAACATTAGGCTAAAGGAGAGAAGTCAGTCACAAAAGACCACATCCTTATTCCCCTCCCCCTACACCTAGGTAACCATTAATCTACTTTGTGCCTCTAAAGATTTGCTTATTGTGGACACTTTATACAAATGGAGTCATGCAATATGTGGTCTTTTGTGCCTCCTTTCTTGTACACTGACTAATTTTTCAAGAGTCATGCATGTTATAACATCTGTCAGTACTCGATTCCTTTTTATTGCCAAATATTCCATTGTATAGATATATCACCTTTGGTTTATCCATTCATCAGTTGATGAATGCTGGGGTTTTTTAAATTTTTTATTTTGTGAATAAAGCTGCTGTAACCATTCATGTTCAGTCTTTTGTGTGGGCATGTGTTTTCATTTCTGTTGCATACATATTTGGAGTGAAACTGCTAGGTCACATGGTAACTGTATGTTTAACACTTTGAGGAACTGCTAGAATTTTCTCCAAAATTGTTGCACCATTCTCATTTTCCACCAGCAATGTATGAGGGTTCCAACTGCTCTGTGTTCTTGTCTATCTTTTTTGATTATAGCCATCCTAGTGGATATGAAGTGGTATCTTACTGCGATTTTCATTTGTGTAGCCCTAGTGACTAATGATGTTGAGCATCTTTTCATGTGCTTTTTGTGTATTTGTATATCTTCTCTGGAGACTTTTTTACTTAGATCCTTTGCCCATTTTCTAATTATTTGTCTTTCAATTCTGGAATTGTAATAGTTCTGTATATATTCTGGACCCATGTCCCTTATGAGATCTATGACTTACAAATATTTTTCTCCCATTTCATGCATTGTCTTTTCACTTTCTCCTGACTGTCATATTTGCTGAGATGTTTTTGTTTGTCTTATGATTTTTGATTGTGGGAGTTTTTATTTGCAAAACCTTTCTCTGAGAGTCCAGTGTAACTTGTTTTCAAGGAACATTTTTTTTCACTGAGTATTTGTGTTTACTTTTGCCAAATGCCTGAGCCTATACCCTTAAGTAGCAAGTTAAAAGAAAATTCTCACACTGATGTGTGGGAACATACAAAGAATATGATGATAAGCCCAACCTTTGTGAAGGACCCATTTATTTTCATCTATATCCAGAATCAAGTTTGGATAACATTTTTTTTTCTTGCTGTCTGCTTTTGCTAGGCAGGCTTTCTTCTAATAATCTCTCTCTTTCTCTCTTTTTTTTCCTCAGAATCTGTGCACTCAGCATGGCCTCCAGTCAATCTCCATGCCTGTTAGGGCACAGAGCCCAAACCACAGTACTCTCCCAAATTTGTAGGATCTCTAGGCAACAGTGTTCTGTAGATGTTCTTAGAGTGGGCACTGGTTCAGTGCTGGTTTACCCTCCTGGAATGGAGCTGAAGCTTCATACTGGACTCAAATGTGATTTTTTTTTTTACCTTCTTTTAAAATGTTTAATTGATTTTAATGTTTATTTTAGATGATTTTAGCAGTCTTAGATGTTTTGTAACCAGAGGGGTTCAGGTTTTTGAGTGTACTATACTACAGACACAAAAATCTTACATAATATTTTATCAGTTGGAGTATAATCCCATCCACCACTGGTTGTATATTTTCCCTCATAAATGGTTATGATTTATTTAATATAGGGTGTTATATAATGTAAGACTGAAATTTTGATTTTACTGTGTTAGAATTGAATACAGTTTTCAGAGCAAATATTCTGAACTTGCTTTATTTTTCTCTTCCATTTTCCTGAAATTTTTCATGTATTCCATGTTCCTTTTTTCTATATTTTTTTTCAAGTTTTTATTTAAATTATAGTTAGCTAACAAAAATGGCAAAATTGGTTTCAGGTGTGTAGAATTTAGTGATTCATCACTTACATATAGCACCCAGTGCCTTCCTTAATACCCATCACACATTTAGCCCATATCTCACCCACCTGCCTTCATCAGCCCTCAGTTTGTTTTCTATAGTTAAGAGTCTCTTACGGTTTGCTTCCTTCTCTTTTTTTCCCTTCCCCTATGTTCATCCATTTTGTTTCTTAAATTCCACATATGAGTGAAATCATATGGTATTTGTTCCTTTTCTTTAAGGAACAAATTTTTCTTTTAGTAATTCAATTACTAAAATATATGAGCAATATATGCCCTGATGTATTCTAATCTTTTAACAGATAATATCTCACAGTAAAGTGCATGTATTCCTTAGTTGTAGGTCAAATTAAATAATATTCTGCTAGAATATAGTTATTTCATTTTTCTTTCTTCATTCAGTAAATATGTATGAACTGCTGGGGGTGCCAATATGTAGCTAAATACTGGAGATACATAGAATTTATAGCCTAAAGACAAAACTGACATTAACCTATAAGTATATAAATAATTATTATAATAATTTATGCAAAGGATGGAAATCACAGCATGCTATAAATGAGTAAAATAAAGAAATCTAAACTGGCCAAGAACATACAGGAAAAGTATTCTAAAATGTAATATTGTGGGGCGCCTGGGTGGCTCAGTTGGTTAAGCGACTGCCTTCGGCTCAGGTCATGATCCTGGAGTCCCTGGATCGAGTCCCGCATCAGGCTCCCTGCTCGGCAGGAAGTCTGCTTCTCCCTCTGACCCTCCCCCCTCTCATGTGCTCTCTCTCATTCTCTCTCTCTCAAATAAATAAATAAAATCTTTAAAAAAAATAAATAAAAAATAAAATGTAATATTGTGAAGGACGCGTGGCTGGGTCTGTCATTAAGCTTCCGACTCTTGATTTTGGCTCAGGTCATGATCTCAGGGTCATGGGATTGAACCCTGCGTTGGGCTCTGTGCTCATCAGGGAGTCTGCTTGGGATTCTCTCTCTTCCTCTCCCTTAACCCTCACCCGCTCAAATAAATAAATCTTTAAAAATATTTTTTTTAAAAATGTAGTACTTTTTCAGGTTCTATACTGTAGGAGGAAGTTAGCTGGGTATAGAAGTGAAGGAAAGTCATTCCATGTGAAGGGAATAGCCTGGAAAGAGTCCTAAATTAAGATGCCTGATACTTCGGAGAATTTGAAAGAAAGTCAGTGTGATGTAACATTATGGAAAAAAAATTACATTAGAGCTAAATTTCAGAGGGAGGATGGATTTTGACAGCCAGTGAAGGATATGAACCTGCGTCTTAATGCCACAAAATAGTTTTAGCTAGGGAAGAAACATTGAAAATTGCATTTTAATCACATCACCCTGGGTGCTTGTAGAGAATGCATTCAATGGAGGAAGGAATTTATACAGTGCTTAAGGAACAGTTAGAAAGCTGTTGCCTAGAGGAAACAAGAAATGTTGGTGTCTGGAATTAGGAGAGAATACTTAAGATTACCATCAATGAGTATGGGATTCCCAATTTAGCATACACTGGTCCCTCCTCAACACTCATAAACAAATCAAATTTCACTGATAATTAAAATAAGGATTACAAGCTTACCAGAGGCAAATTTAAGTGTAGTTTTATGTAAAGCATTCGGAAAGAAAAAGTTACATGATATAGTATCTAAAATTAAGAAATATGCTTCTTCTTTTATTTATTGAGGTTTGAAAGGCAACTGTGCATCCTTATAATATTTCTTGGAGCATTTGGTTTCAAGGCTACTTTTTGTAGTTCTACTGAAATCGTTTTTGTATTGGTTCCTTCCCTCTGGTATCTTAACATTATCTCTGGCGTTATTTATATTCACTCTACTCTCAAATTTAATTAATTCTTATTTTTTGTCTCATTGGATCAAGAGATTAGAATGGTATCTTTCCCATTGTTGTTCATATTATTTCACTCATGATTTGTACTGGTACCTCATTTAAAGATATATAAATTTATGAATGTCATTAACAATTCATATCTATTAAAATTATCCCTATTAGTATTCCATATTTTTTAATATTCTTCACTAATAAATATATATTGAATATCTATGGAAAAGTGCTCAATGATTTCAAATGTCTATTTTGCTGTAGGTCACTCATTATCATTATGTGCTTTAGCAGCAGTAAATGTGAATTAAAATATTTTATGGTTTTCTGCACAGGTTATGGTTCTGCACTGGTCACTCTAACATAAGAAGAGTGAAACCATGTATTATATATAATCTATTCAACTTCTATTAACACAGTATTTGGAAGTTGTGTTAATTATATAGTGCTCAAATCTAGAAGTTCTGTGTAGAGATAACATGTTGGAACCGTAATTTTCTCATGGTCCCTTGCATTTTCTGATTTCTCAGGGTGTAAATAATAGGATTCAGTAAGGGTGCGATAACAGTGTAAAATACAGCAAGGACTTTATTGCCTGCAAAACTATTGAATGGCCAGATATAGATAAAGATACAAGGTCCAAAGAACAGAGTGACCACAATGATGTATGCAGACAGTGTGGGCAGAGCCTTGGAGGGCCCTCCAGGTGATCCTTGTTGTACAGTGATCAGGATGACAGTGTAGGAGACAAGCAGGAGGATGAAACTGATGAATGAGAGCAGCCCACTGTCAGCAATGACAAAGAATTCCAGGGTATATGTGTCCATGCAAGCAAGCTTAATCACAAGGGGAAGGTCACAAAATATATTGTCTATGACATTGGGACCACAGAAAGGCAAGTTTACTGTTAGTACCATCTGGCTTATGGTGTGTACAAACCCAGTTGTCCATGAAAATATCACAAACCCACTCAGCAGCCTGTGGCTCACGATTGTCCTGTAGTGCAGGGGTTTGCATATGGCTACATATCCGTCAAAGGCCATTGCTATCAAAAGAGTCACCTCAGCACCCCCAAAGAAGTGCATAAAGAACATCTGGGTCATGCAGCCCCATATGGAGATGGTCTTGTGTTCATTGAGCAAGTCTGCCTCAGCACCCCCGAAGAAGTGCATAAAGAACATCTGGGTCATGCAGCCCCATATGGAGATGGTCTTGTGTTCATTGATCATTTTGGTTGTGGTGACAGTGGAGAGACACATATCCAGAAAAGAGAGGTTTCCAAGGAGGAAGTACATGGGAGAATGAAGAGTGGAACTAAATGTCACTATGACTATAAGGAGAATATTTCCCAACACAGTAGTACTGTAGATCAAGGAGAATGTTACGAAGAAGAAAATCTGAAGTTCCCATTGTCCAGAAAATCCTAGTAAAATAAACTCAGTCACTACAGATCCATTTTTAAGATCCATTTACTTGATTCAGAAAGGCTCCAGAAGTTCTTTTATACAAAGAAAATAAAGAGGTGCCTGGGTGGCTCAGTTGGTTAAACGTCGACTCTTGATTTCAGCTCAAGTCTTGATCTCAGTTCAGGTCTTGATCTCAGGGTTGTGAATTCAATCCCTGTGTTAGGCTACATTTAAGGAAAAAAAAAGAATGAAAAAAAAATAAAGCCACAATTAGCACGGATGTTTTCCTATTTCTATTTGATGATATGAGAATATATAATTTTAAATATATCAGCATCACCATCTATAATTTGAAATTATTCTATGGGTCACATCACTTTGAAACAATGTTCTTATAGTTATGCAGCAATTAAAAAGCATTTGATGGAGTGGAGGTTTTATTTTCTATTGTTTATTCTATCAAATGATACTTTTATCAGTTGGTCTTGACTGTCACTAATTTGTTCATGTAGAAAAATTAGATAAGTAGTTTCATTAGTATTTTTTGCCTTTTATTATCACAATTGCTGTCACCTCTTGAGATCATTTTACAACAATATATAAAGAACATAGAATTTGGAAGGTTAGGAAATTGTATTGTCATGCATCACTGAAGTCATTTATTAAGATTATTCATTGTTTCTAAAATAAAGAAAATGTACATGCACATACACACACACACACACACACACAATGTAGGGGTTAATTTGTATATGAAAGAAAGTCTTTTAACTCATTAAAAATAATTGGCTTTTTAGTTTCTGTTTTATTTGGTGTTTTATAGTGTACTGAGAATTTCACAAAATATGGACTCATCTTCAGATCTTTATGAACTTATTTTCTCAATTCCAGTATTACTATTGTTCACAGTGAGAAGTGTGTGCATTGTGTGTAAATGTATGTATGTGGTGGTTAAGAAGTAAACAGTGAAATGATTCAACCCTAACATATAGATTTTACTTTGGTTGTAACGTATTATACTAAAGTGTCTTTACTCGGCTTTTTATTTTTTTTTATTTTATTTTATTTTATTTTTTAAAGATTTTATTTATTTATTTGACAGAGAGAGACACAGCGAGAGAGGGAACACAAGCAGGGGGAGTGGGAGAGGGAGAAGCAGGCTTCCCGCAGAGCAGGGAGCCCGATGCGGGGCTCGATCCCAGGACCCTGGGATCATGACCTGAGCCGAAGGCAGACACTTAACGACTGAGCCACCCAGGCGCCCTTTTACTCGGCTTTTTAGACATTGTTCATTGGATCTAGAGTGATTAAATGATCAATAACTATTAAGTGATGACTATGTGCTAAACTCTGTTCTAAGTGTTTCACATACATTAACGCATTCAATGCTCATAACAATCCCATGAGGGCAGCATTATTATCATCCTCATTTTGCATATAAGGAAACTATAGTATAGAAGTCTTTAATGACTTACAGGAACACAGCTAATAAGGGTCAGCTGATATTCAAGCCCTGTCAGTCTAGTCATGAATTGGGTCCATACTAATATACATGTTGCCTCCACAATTAAAGGAATGTATATTTATGGTCAAGTTATCAAGTATTGATTGAATTCATATGTTCCATGTGAATTCCTTAGGAGATATGCTTCAACAGGTATGTTGGAATCCTTCTATGTTACAGTTAATTATACTGTATTTTCTTATACAGACTGAATCACTGCTCCACCTCTAGAGACAATCTAGAGATACATAATTATCAGACAAAAAAAATAGCAATAAACCAAATAAAAATATTTGAGTACCTGGTGTATGTGACATATCATAAGAATTTTAAAACGATGGAGACCAATTCCAAGTGACACTTCCAGCTACTGCTTCAGGCTCACTTGTTGTTGTCTTCAAAATGCTTAAAAAATAAACATCATCCTCATGGTCAGTAAACAAAAAGGACAAGGCTTAGGGCATATGTGAGGATTTATAGGAAGAAAACATTAAGAGCTGTGGGTAGGAGGAGTGGTACATTTAGAAAAGGGACTAAATGCAGATAGGAAGGTGCATGGGAATGTCTGTTCTCTTTTCTCCAATGAACTGTAACTTTCTCCTTCTTTTTATTTCTACTCAGGCCCTTGTCAAAATGTCCTACCACCATTTTCCAGCCTTAATTCCCTCCACTGCTTTCCTGTCTAAGTTATTATTAAGAACTGGATAATGCATACAAATTAGGGAGAATAAAGATGAAAGTGATGTTCTTGTCAGTCAACCTCCAGGAGTAGACAGAGTAGATGTTGAATGATGACAGTGGGTCTGGAAGAGCACACAGAGGACAGCCACTCAGCACACCCTCTTTGAACGGCTGTGTTTCATGATTATTGGGTGAGTGAGCACGAATTTTGCTTTGGAGACCTTTGTGACAGTGATTTTAATAATTAGGTGCACTTCGGAGAAATGCAAGTCTTGATGATTATTAGATGAAATGAATATGCCAGCTACAATTTGGGAACGAATACATTTGATACATGGAATTTCATGCCCTATGAAACAATGACAACAGAAAAACTTGGATATAAAATGAATACAGTTAATGGGGCACCTGGGTAGCTCAGTCATTAAGCGTCTGCCTTCAGCTCAGGTCATGATTCCAGGGTCCTGGGATCGAGCCCCACGTTGGGCTCCCTACTCTGCGGGAAGCCTGCTTCTCCCTCTCCACTCCACCTGCTTGTGTTCCCTCTCTCGCTGTGTCTGTCTCTGTCAAATAAATAAATAAAATCTTAAAAAAAATGAATACAGTTAAGTGTAATGCAATTAATATGAATAAAACCTACTTTATAGCTTTATTTTGCCCTTTCATTTTATTTTAGAGAGAAAACTGGCATTCATTTATGTTGATAGCTTTCCCAGCATTTTTTTCTTTCACTCCTCTCTTTCCTTTCCCAAGCAAATTTCTAAAACTATTCCTTTAGTTCTACACTTAATATACCTGTTCTTATATGATGAGTGAATAAAAGCAACATAAAGGAAAGAAATGATATAGTTTAGACAAAAATTCTATTAGTGAAGAAAATTTTCTTCCTCTTCAATAAGCAATTGCACATTTTATTATACTTTTACTCAATTTATGATGTGCTTTTGAGGAAATTGAAGGAAAAATAATTATATATTAGACTAGGAGGGACTTTGTAGTCATTTATTTCTTACATATTATTTAGCAAATGAAAAGTCTAGGTCCACATAATTAAGTAAATTTCCCATATATTAGATGTAGGACCACCCTACAGAGATGCGGTATTAGGTGAGAGGGTGTATGTGTAAGATTCTGGCCAGGCACAGAATGAGCACCAAGATGGCATGCACTGAATCTGAATCATTCATGTAAATCCAAGATTACAATCCAGAGAATTTTCCATATAAATCCCCATTAGGAAAGGAACAAGCCAAGACTTATTTTATTAAGTAATTGGATATGAGCATTTCTGCTCTTGCTGATGTGTATACAATATATATTACTTAATCTAAAAATAACTGAGTCATTTAAGTATAGCAAACTGAGGGTTACCAGAGAGGAGGTGGGTGGGGGGATGAGTTAAATTGGTGATGGAGATTAAGGCATACACTTGTCTTGATGAGTACCTGATGTTGTGTGGAAGTGTTGGAATTGCTATGTTTACACCTGAGAGTAATATTACACTGTATGTTAACTAACTGGAATTTAAATAAAAACTTAAAAAATATATAATTGAATCAAGTAAATATTTTTTCTTTCATTCTTGGCACTTTAAAAAAAAAGAAAAATTTCAATTTTGACTGGTTTTATGTTTTTCAAAATTTATGCGTACTTATGCTAAAGTACTGAAGGATCTCAAAAACATTATGCTAAGTAAAAGAAGCAAGACTCAAAAGGCCGCATGTATGATTTTATTTATATGAAATGTCTGGTGAACACAAATCTATAGAGACAGAATGTACATTAGTGGTCACCTTGAACTGGGGAGTGAGTTTAAGTGGGCAGAGTTTTCTTTCCGTGGTGATGAAATGTCCTAAAATAAGATTGTGGTGATGGATGCATAACTATGTGAATATAATAATAATCACTGAAATGTGTATTTAAAATTGGTAAATTTCAGAGTATATGAATTATAGTCAATGAAAATCAAACTACTATACATTTTTTGCTTTTATTATTAAGTTAAAATTATTGTTAATGTTAGTTTCATTTTTTTAAACAGTTTTCTAGTACTATCCAGCTGCTTTTACTCAAATATATTTCATTACCAGATAGTTGATGACATATATCATATCTGATCCAACTTAAGTTTAGATTTTTTTTTTTAAGAATTTATTTATTGGGGCGCCTGGGTGGCTCAGTTGGTTGGGCGACTGCCTTCGGCTCAGGTCATGATCCTGGAGTCCCTGGATCGAGTCCTGCATCGGGCTCCCTGCTCGGCGGGGAGTCTGCTTCTCCCTCTGACCCTCCCCCCTCTCATGTGCTCTCTCTCAAATAAATAAATAAAAAATCTTTAAAAAAAAAAAAAGAATTTATTTATTTATTTGACAGAGAGTGAGCACAATCAGGGAGAGCCAGAGGCAGAGGGAGAGGGAGAAGTAGGCCCCCCACAGAGCACAATCCCAGGACCCCAGAATGATGATCTGAGCCAAAGGCAGACGCTTAACTGACTGAGCCATCCAGGTACCCCAGGTTTAAATTTCTTAATGTCCCCTATTTGATTTATATTTTTGACTATCTTATGTATTTGGAAGCTTGCCATTCTCTGATTTTGTTAAAGAAGTTTGTTGATATTTTCCATACTATTTTAAATACTCATAATTGAGTTTCCTGAATTATTCACATTTTTGTTCATTCCCTTGCATATGAATATTTTGTAGGGACCTCTCCCTTTTTTAAAAAAATATTTATTTATTTATTTTTATTTATTTGTGAGAGAGAGAGAGCAGGGGACGGAGGGGGGTGCAGAGGGAGAGTCCAAAGCAGACTCCCCACCTAGCACGGAGCCCAATGTGGGGCTTATGTGGGGCTCAATCTCACAACCTGGAGATCCTGAGCTGAAATCAAGAGTTGGATGCTTAACCAACTAAGCCATCCAGGTGCCCCAGGACTTCTCCCTTTTTATTTCTTTAAGATTTCATTTGTATTTGTGGTGTAATGGTCAGTTTTATACAGAGGTTTTCTACATATCTAGTTCTGGTCATTAATTCTCCCTCGCCTGCTCCTTCTCCAGCTCTCTCATTACATGTCCTGTCAGCACCTGAAATGATTAAAAGAAAAAATTGAGTTTCTAACTATTACATTGATTTCATTGCTAGTATGAAGTTAACTAGATGCTCACAATTTGCTTTTCTTAATTTTCATCATCATTTTTAATCACTAACCATCTACTGCCAAGTTTTACTCGTCAATATCATGTTGAGACCATATATTCTTTAAATTTGTATAAAAATTCTTGGCTGTCGGTCACTGTGAAATAGTAATGTGATCTTCCAGTGAGAGAGGATTTCATGTCTCAAAAGCCATGGCATTTTCCTTCCAGCCAACACAAAATTAATTAAAATACCATCTTCAGTATATTAAACCTCTAACAAATTAGCTGTGTGATGTTTCTACTTGTTCTAAAGACACAGTATGAAGAATTATATGTTCAAGGGGATAATCAAAATTATAAATCTGCTTTTCACTCTCTGCAATGCTCTGTATATGAATGTATATACTATCTTCTACTTCGTTTATAAAGATGTGAATCGCTTTGGAGACAGATGTGTTGGGGCTCTGGGAATCTATATTTCAGTGGAAGTTGTTAGGGCACTGAGGCTACTGTCCTAGCAAGACCAGGAGAGATGTTTACATTTAATCTCTGGCCCTGCAATATGCTGTGGTTCTCTCTGAGCATTGGCTTGATTACACTGGGTGGAAGAGTGTTGGTTGATTGGTTGTACTACAGGAATTCTAGACATCTTTGAATTAATGGATTCTTGTTTTCCCTCATATTACTCCAAGCCATCCTCTTACCTTCCTTCTAACAACTTTGGGTAAATTTTTAGATGAATAATCTCAATGCTTCTCTGAACATAACATCCTCAACATAAAAATAGATATCTACATGTTATAGATTTACTGACAGCATATATTATGTACAACATTAATATATTCAGGAAGTAGAAATTTTAAAAGACAAAGTTAAAATAAATTATGCTAATTTACAATTTGAAATGATACATTGATGATACAACTGCTTTATGCTCATTAACATTTAAAAATTATATGATTTTCAAAGAATATCTATATGGCACAAAATAGTTTCATAATCATTGCTCCTTTTACTATAAAATATTACCATAAAATCTTGTTCTATGAGGTATTGCTTTTATAAAATTAATCATAATTGATGATATTGGTGTACTTTGTACCACAGGCTTCCATGTTTGTTTCAATAACTTGCCAACAAAGATTGTCATGAATAACCTTCAAATTGGTTGATATTGCTGTCACTTCTATGGAAGTTCTTATTTAATTCCAGTCAAATTCACCACTTAACCCATGGCTTATTGTGGTTTTTGTCATAGACGTTGTGTTTATTATAGGAGTCATTACAGTTGGTGAAAGATTATTAGATACAGATGTTAAAATCATCCATACTTTTGTATAACGCAAAATTCCTTCCCGTAAGACAAATCTGATTCTACCACATTTAATCATTTAAAAAAATCATTTATTTTGAAATCATTAGAAGTAGTTTTCTGTTTACTTTTTGATACTCTTTGCTGATAAGAAATGCATTTTATTTATTGTCATACTACTTATGTAAGCCATTTTTACAGTAGCTGAAAACAAGTATTTTCTCAGTAGAATGTGGCTTTTGTCCTTTTGCTATTAGTAAGAAACATTCAAGAACACTTTTAGTGAAAAATTTAAACCCTTCATTTATTAGCTGGTGAGTATTAATACTGCAAAAAATTTATAGAATTTTATGTATTTTATATTTACTTTTTAAATGTTTTGCTTGTCATGATCACTAGCTAATATATCAAGGTACAGTATATATTGTCAAGTTCATTATTAATAATGGAAGTAAATCCATATTGTAAATTAATGTTTCTTAATAATTTGGAATGTTTTTAGCCAGTTTATTGTCAGTTCTCATAGCTTCTTGTTCTTTTACTTTGTGATTTAGCTGACAAAGAGTTCATATTATGGGTGAAATTGTCAACCCTATCATTTTATAATCATTTATGTGAGTTTTAATAACTAGAATTATCTTCAGTGCAAGGCTTATTGACACAAATCTATTTAAGTTCCTTATAAAGTTTTGGAGAACAAATCAAATTAAAATAACATAATCCCTTGGTATCCCCTTCTCCCAGTTTTGGCACACCTAATCCGTAAGACATAGAAATATGTTCAAAGCAAATAACTGCAAAGCAAATAACTGCTCTAAATCCCTCTGTCTTTTGGTTAACTAATTCTTTTTCAGACAAACTTAAGTATAATAAGTGTGACCAGGTATTATACAGATTAATTTTGAGTACCAAAAATAATCTGAATATTAAATATTAATGAAGCTTACTTATCTTTTCAAGTTAAGACACATCAATAGATGTTCACATTTTTTCTGTATACTTGATGAATTGGTTACAGCCAGCTAAAAATGTATTCACCCTCCTTTGGGACAATGGGTTTAAGTAAATTGTAATGACTGTTTAATTCAATCTTCTCTTTCAGTTCAACAGTGGATATTGACCCAATTAATACTCCTCCAGGTCCCATACTTTCCACAGTAATAGTTCTTTACTTCTTGAATGAATATTCACCCTCTATTACTGGCCAGGGTAAAATTCTGTGATTCCTCAAGTATTCCTTTCCTGTCCTCAAATGTTTAATAGTCCCAATTTCTACTGCATTACTGCATATTCCTTGGTGGTAGGGATTGTATTTAGCATTCACCCTTCATTTAATTTCTTACTTTTGGCTAATTTATTGAGTGAATTTGCTTTCTGTTCTCTAATATCCTTCAACTCTCTAGTGTTGAATATACTGTCCTTTGATTTCCTCTAAGGAAAATTCTGGGGACAAAATTTCGGTGCTCTAACTTTAAATTTGTTTTCTAGCAGTGTAAGTTCTTATAGTGCAGATATCTAAGATATAAAGAAACTCTTTACAACTAGTTCTCAAGTGGCTGAAGTGAGGCCTTGAAATAGGTACTGAACTCAGCAAGTCTCAGACTTTCTTGGGCCCATACTGTGTGTCAGGAACCTGTCCTCAAGGATCTCAGAATCTTATTATTCAATACAGAACCCAAATAACCCATTGCTAAATGTGATGATACAGGTATGCAAAAAGCAAACCTTGTTTTATGGAGTTTGCAAATTTCTCCTAAAAGAGGCTATCTTTCCCCAAAAAGGCAACTTTGTTTTTAATGGTAGGCATTGATTGGCTGCACAGAGAAGCAAGAAGAAAATTCTAGGCAGAGATAATTATATGTAGGGAGGTATGGAAACACAGTATCCTGACATATTGAATGAAGAGAAAATAGCTAGTATGTTTGAAGTATGTGATAACTTGGGTGGTGAAGAAGGGAGAGTTTTTGGTGAGGACAGAAAGTTAGGTTAGAATAAGAACTTCGAAGGGTCTTAAATATCAATCAAGGTAGTTTGGAATATATTCTGTAATTAGTGAGGAGTGCTTGAAATGGTAAAATAGAGACTGAAAAGAATTGAGCTTTCACAAGGTGTGGTAGTAGCACTGTGAAGTAATTACTGTGTTATTTTAATAATCTAGGTAAAAAATGATGAAAGTCTGACATAAGGCCATGGAGGGTAATGGAGAAGAGGTTCTGATTAAAGTATCAGGTGGAATCGTGAAAATTTGGTAACGGAGTGTGCACAAATGATGACACATTGAAGAGTAAGTGGTGAGTTCCATAATACTGTCTGCAGATGTTCTACATCAGAATCAAATAAATTAGGAACTTTTGGACTGGCAGAGTGAGGAGTCTAGTGGACTTTATCTCCAACAAAACAAACACTTCACTCGTGAAACTTATAGAGAACAATACTGTATAGTCTCCAGAAATTGTCCAAATCATATAAAATAGATAAATGATCATATAAGAAAATCTACTAAATCTTAAGAATAGCAGTCTAGCATTTAAGCCTCCCCCCACATCATGTCTCCTTTCCGAGCTCCATATTGTAGAAGCCCTTTTCTGCTCTACTCTGGGTAATCTGCTCTAGGCACATGTGGTGAAGAAAATAGGGATTCCCTCTCTGCACGATCCAGGCTAGCATTGTGTTCTTAGGTTTTACCCTGGAATGGTAAGGACTTAAGTGTTGAAGATGTTCTATTCCACGTGAGTACCAAGGAAATGATGAGGCTATCTTTCCCCATTCTGCACCTACTTGTACAACAGAGATTCCACTTATATAAGGTATTTAAAGCAGTCAGACTCATGGAAACAGAAGTAGAATGGTGGTGGCCAGAAGCTGGACAGAGGAGTAAATGGGGAGTTGCTGCTCAATGGGTATGGTTTCAGCTATGCAAGATCAATTATTTCTGGAATTTCTGCTGTACAACAGTGTCCCTAAAAGTAACAATACTATATTGTGCACTTAAAAATTTGTAGGAGGGTGGTTCTCATATTAAATATTCTTAGCACAGGGGCACCTGGGTGGCTCAGTTGGTTAAGCATCTGCCTTCGGTTCAGGTCATGATCCCAGGGTCCTGGGATCAAGTCCCGTATCAGGCTCCCTGTTCAGCAGGGAGTTTGCTTCTCCCTCTCCCTCTGCCCCTCCCCCTTCTCATGCTCTCACTCTCTCTCTCAAATAAATAAATAAAATATTTAAAAAATAAAATGTAAAAATACCAATCATTTAAAAAAATGTTCTTAGTACAGCAATAAATAATAACAACAACAACAACAATTCTATTCTAGACATGGCAGGATAAGAACACCAGGGCCCCCTTAGTACCCCTACCCTCCAGCTTACTTAGAGTGGAAGTTCATGCAGAAGGGGCAAGTTGAGGTGACCAGGACCTTTGCTCCCCTAGTGCCCACTCACACAGGAGGATGTCACTTAGGGAGCATTGGGCTGCTACCTCTGCCCTCAGCTCCTGTGCAGTGGTACTCAGGCTCTGCACAGAAGGACAGGCATGCCATAAGGATGAAAAACTCCATAGCTCTATCTGAGGGGGCCTGGCTTTATTTGGAACAGAGCTTGGAGAGTTCCATGTAACAGTGCAATGTCAGAAACAGTGGAGCTCTTGGTGAAGAGCAGTTAAGAAAGCATTGGTATCAACGAACCAAACTGCATAGCAAACTGAAGTTTAAAATAGAAACAGTGACAGGCACAAGAGAAACCCTCCTGGGATCACAATCAACCCTGGGGATAAGGGAGATTGTGTGCTTTCAGTGGCTGTACCCACTTAAGAGAAATCAGACAAAGGCAAGGGGCAGAAATGAAAAGATTCTCCAAGCCACACATAGTTTTACCAACAAAGGGTGGAAGCCTCAGTGAAACAAAAAGATTAAGAACACCCTCTAACTAAATACTGTCTGAAAAATAAGCAACACCAAACCAAGAGCAACTCCTAGGAAGCCAAGCTTTTAAAAAAAAGCCACACAAATTCCTGTTAGTCTGGAAGATAGTGTGAGTGCCCAAGTCTGTGCACTTCTCAGGAAACAGTGGAGACAGAGCATCGAGCTATTAGTCTCTGAATAAATGTGGGGCAAAAATGTAAACTCTGAACTGTGATAGCAGCCTCTAAGCCACACACATGTCTACTAGTTAAGGATAAAATTCTACCTGACCTAGGAGACTTAAGCAAAACCACCGACCAGTAAGTGTCTTATCATGCCCCAAAGGTAACCAAGCTGAAGATTAAAAACAAGAAAGAAATCTGAGAAGGGACATAGGCTACACTGCAGAGGCAATATACTTCAGAGTTAATTCAGCCAAGGAACTAAACAACCAACCAATCAAACAATTCTAATAACATCAGTGTTATTAGAATTGCTACAATACATTATAAAAAATTTCCAGTTTTGGGGTGCCTGGGTGGCTCAGTCAATTAAGTGTCTTCCTTCAGCTCAGGTCATGATTCCAGGGACCTGGGATTGAACACCATATAGGGCTCCCTGCTCAGTAGGAAGTTTGCTTGTCCTTCTCCCTCTGCGGCTCCCCCCTGCTCGTGCATTCTCTCTCTCTCTCTCACTCATAAATAAAATCTTTAAAAAATAAGAAATTAAAAAATAGTCCAGTTTTGGGTGCCTGGGTGGCTCAGTTGGTTAAGCGACTGCCTTCGGCTCAGGTCATGATCCTGGAGTCCCGGGATCGAGTTCCGCGTCGGGCTCCCTGCTCAGCAGGGAGTCTGCTTCTCCTTCTGACCCTCCTCCCTCTCATGCTCTCTGTCTCTCATTCTCTCTCTCAAATAAATAAATAAAATCTTAAAAAAAAATAGTCCAGTTTTAACCAAAGCTGATGAGACATGTGAAGAAACACAAAACTATAACCCATACATGAAATAAAAGGTCAATAGAAACTGCTTTTGTGGGGACTCCAATGTTGCACTTAGCAGAAAAAGAAAACTTCAAAGTAGCTATTATAAATATATCCTGAGAACTGAAGGAAAGCGTGCCTAGAGAGGTAGAGGAAGGTATGACAATATCTCACTAAGTAGAGAGTATCAAAATAGATAGAAATTATTTTATTTTTTTAAAGATTTTATTTATTTACTAGAGAGACAGACAATGAGAGATGGAATACAAGCAGGGGCAGAGGGAGAGGGAGAAGCAGGCTCCCCACTGAGCAGGGAGCCCGATGCGGGGCTCAATCCCAGGACCCTGGGATCATGACCTGAGCCGAAGGCAGATGCTTGATGACTGAGCCACCCAGGTGCCCCAGAAATTATTTTTTTGAAGTGGAGATTCTGGAGTTGAAAAGTACAATAACTCACTCAAATGTAGAAGTCACTAGAGGAGCTCACCAGTTGATGTGAGCACTCAGAAGAAAGAACCAGTGAACTTGAAGATATATCTGTAGCAATTATGCAACCTCAAGAACAGATGTAAAACAGAAAGTGAGGAAAAGTGAACAGATCCTCAGAAGAATGATGACACCATTAAGTGCACCAATATATATATGTAATAGGATGTAAATTTTGGCTTCTGGATTGGACCATTAATCTGATCAAGATCTTATTAATTCAAATAGGGAGTGCAGGAAAAATAACAGGTTTGGGAAGGTAGGTAACGTATTTAGTTTTTACGTTTTGGGCTTGATATGTCTTCAAGATACACAGGGAATGGCTCAGTAGAAAGTTGAAAATAAAAATTTGCAGCTCAGAAATGAGGAGCAGATAGGAGAAAATGATATTACTGAGGGTAAGTATAAACAACTACCACCTTGAAGGCTGGATGAGCAAAAGAGGAAGAGACATTACCCAGAATCCCTAAATGCTGCTGGATCAATGTCACCATTAGTGATGTTGAAACCTCTATCCTATTACTGACTAAGAAGATAAGAGCTATGCACTTGATGAAACTTTAGGAGCCTTGGATCCTTCAACCTTACTGATGCTGCTGAAACCCCCAAAATAATTCTGGAGTCCACAGTTGCCCAATACTGCTGCTGCCTGAGCCCAAAGCAGAGGAATGTAAAGCTTCTCCCTTTTTCCTGCTGTCCAGTATCATGTTAATATCTCCCACTGATAGAACCTGATAAGAATAAGTTTTCAAGGGAGTTCAGGAAATGTAATTTTCAGGCTTGTAGCTATCTCCTATAGAGAGAGGACTACAGAGGAGCTAATAAGGGGCTGAGAGTCAAAAGAGAAATATTCAGAATCATCTTCCCACTTGGTTGCTCAGCATCCATGCACATCAGTCCACCTTTACTTAAACTTCCAGTCAATGACAGTTGCTTCAACCTAAAGATTCATTTATCGTACATACAAATTAAGACATTCTCCCCTTTTTCCTCCAAGTGTAAAGCTAAATATTCTCATAAATTACTATATCCATCTCAGGGTAGTGTTGGGATCTCCTCTAGTTTAGTCATAATCCCACAGGAATATTCTATAACCTAGAGACTAAATAGTAAAATTAATCACCAACATCTCCTTGGTGAGGAAAAATAAAAGAAAAAAAGGAGTTTGAAATTTCTTAATACCATAAATACACAATTTTACCATAATACACAATTCAGGAGGAAAATATCCTTAGTTACTATAATCATCGTTTTCCTACTAATGGGTCATGAGACTCAGTTGTCCTTGGTTGTTTTCTTTTACTTCCAACTGCTTTCTTCTTTTGTCTACATCTAATATCTCCAATAATGATGACTCCTTACTTGGTAGAGTGAATTAAATTTAAAATTTTATTGGCTCATGCCCTTCTCATTTACTTTTCTTATTGAAATACAATAAACATACAATATTATATTCATTTCAGGTGTACAATATATTGATTCAGCAGTTCTATACATTACTCAGTGCTCACACAATATATGTAGTCACCCCTAGTCACCATTAATGTTATCCTGGGAATGTAAATTGATGTAGCCACTGTGGAAAACATTTTCATTTACTGTTATTACTTGATATGCAAATATTATGAGGCACCACAAAGAATCACTTGAGTCTCATACATGATTTCCCTACCCTACTGAGTAACACTAATCCTAGTATACCTTGATAATTGGGATCAGTCTTTTCAGCTGGCTTAATAAGTTCTTCTGTTAAATCAGAGGTATAAAGAGACTGAAATGGCTGGTGACTTTGACCTTCAGATCAATGGGAGATTGTTTTATCCTCTTGTTGGAAAGAGTTATTTATTGAAAACATGTAAAGGAGGGGACGGGAAACAAATTTATGAATGTTATTAAAATTTAGATAGAAAATTAATCTATTAGAAAAGCATATATTTTGAAGTTAGAGGGAGGATCTGATTCTCGGTCTAGTACTTAAAATTTCTGTGGCAAGTTCATTAAATTTTATAATTCTCAGTTTTCTACTGAGACTATGTTAATAATATGCTCTATTTTCATCATTGTGAAGAGAAAACATGCAAAGTGCCTCATCCATGGTTAGAACTCAATAAATACTTATTTAGAATCTCATTTAGTTTATAAAAAACTGAAAATTACAATATATATGAATGGGATTATATTGGTATGGTTTGTATTTTGATGCATGATTCCAGATGTTTTATTGCACATATATACTTGTGTAGGGAAGGATTACCATTTCCCAAAAATGTGACTTATGGTTGATACAAAATCAAATACCTCATTGTCTTTGGATGATGATGATAATGGCAACAATGATGATGATGATGACTTTGATGATTGTAATGTATCAGTTACAAGGTTGATCTGGAACTCACTTGCTTGGTCTTTATTTTTCTTATTGCTTTCCTCATGTCTTTATTCCTGAATGTGTAGATGATTGGATTTAAAAGGGGAGTGAAAATTGTGTAAAACACAGAGAGGATCTTATCTATGGATACCCTGTTGAATGGCCATATATAGATAAAGATGCAGGGTCCAAAGAACAGTACCACCACTGTAATGTGGGCTGAAAGAGTGGACAAAGCCTTGGAAGACCCACTGGACGAGCGATGCTGGACAGTAATCAGAATGGTGCTATAGGAGATGAACAGGAAGATGAAACAACAAAGAAAGTAGTCCACTGAATGCAATGACTAATACTTCCAAGATGTAAGTGTCAGTACAAGCAAGTCTGATGACCTGAGGCAGATCACAAAAAAAGCTATCCACAAAGAAAATAAATTAAATAAATTAATAAAATAAATTAAAAAAAAAAAAAGCTATCCACAACATTGGGGCCACAGAATGGTAAAATCACTGTGAACACCATTTGGCTCATAGTGTGCACAAAACCAGTGGTCCAGGACAGAAGTGCAAGTCCTATGCAAACACGATGGCTCATGATAGTTTTGTAATGGAGGGGTTTGCATATGGCAGTGAATCTATCAACTGTCATGGCTACAAGCAACATCATCTCACTTGCACCTAAAAGGTGAAGGAGGAACATCTGGGCCATGCAGCCTTCATAGGAGATAGCCTTATATTCACTAAATAGGGCACAGATCATTTTAGGAGTAGCAAAGGAGGCCAGGGACATATCAATAAAGGAGAGGTTGGCCAGTAAGAAGTACATGGGAGAGTGTAAGTGAGGGTCCAGTTTTACTACCAAGATAATAATGAGGTTACCTAGTATAATGGCTATGTAGATAATGGAAAAAAAACAAGAAAAAGCAAATCTGTAACTCACGAAAATCTGTGAGGCCCAGCAAAATAAACTCAGACACCATGGAGTGATTTTGTTTCTCCATTTGTTTGGGTGTTGGCATATGTTACCTAAAACAAAATCAAAATAGATTAAAATCTATGAATTAAAGTTGAGAGATGAAATACATATACACTTAACTTTGCTCCCTAAAATCCACTGAAATGTGCAAAAAGAATCAAAAGTGTTGAATAACATTGAATCCAAAAATTTTTGAAAAAAGAATAGACAAAATTTCTTAGCAAAGCTTATGAGGAATTTCTGCCATAAACTAAGACATTTGAAGAAAATTATAGTCAGCACTACTTAACTCATATCTGCACTAATCTTGAGAAAAGTATCTGAGTTGGTGAAAGAATTTAGAAGTTCTTTGCCACCATTTTCGAGGATAAGGTATAGATTTATTGTCAGTCCATGGGCAAAGAAGAGGACCCTTCCATTTTGAAATCTATTTCTACAGTGCGTATCAGTGAAGGAGAGGCCAAAGTGGTTTTCTAACTGAAAAGTAGGACCAAGAGAAATGAAATTAAGATGGAATATAGAACATGGAGAATCTAGGAGTCAGTTCTGTAGTGGCTGCTGAAAGTCAGATGAGCAGCGATAATAAACACTATGAGTTTTGAGACACTTGAATATATGGTTGGCCAAATTGAAATGGCTTCTCAACTTCTTTTTCCATAAGGTGGAAGAAAGGCTCAGATGTTTGGGTCTTCTCCCATAGGCTCTGACTTTACTTCCATGCTTATGAATTTAGTAGATAGGAAGGTACAGTGCTCAGGTATGGCATAAATGGATGCTTGCTGCTGGCTTCCTACTGCCTCACTTAAGTTAGTTTCTTTGTCAGGTGGCTGAACATCCTAGTGGATTTGGTATAACATCCATATCATTTGTAAGAGAGTATAATTATAGAGTTTTGATAAACAAAGGAGGATCTATAGGAACACATCTATGTGCTTCTAGATGACTAAGGCATACCCATGTAGAATGACATCCATTTAAGCATGAATGATGCCAGCCAGAAATTTTGATGCAAAGTATCAAGGAAGATATCATAGATATCCACAAAGAGATAGTAGTAACAGAACAAATTTTTTGACACTTAAAAAAAAATGTGACATCTGAAAAAAATGAAAAAATTGGAAAAAAAACACAAAAGAGTTTATATCTGACTGAAGACCTCATTCATAGAAATAGATACAACGTAGTTTTAAAATATTTTGAAATGTTTTAAGAATTTGGAGAATATAAGAATAAAATAATTGAAATATTCATACTATTACTTAGAATTAATAAATATTTTTATTATCCATCATTTGTACAATTTTAAATAAAATAAAAACTACTGGCATAGGAAAATTTCACTTATCTTACTATTTTGTGTGTGGCTTATAAAAAATGAATAAATGATATCCTATCATAACAAAATTCTGAGAAAAAAATTTTATTTTTACTGAGGAATTGTTATTATAAAAATGGTGCACCCATCAGTTTGTTTTCTGTATTTATAGGTCGGATTCTGCTTTTTGTTTCTTTATTCATTTGTTTTGTTTTTTAGACTCCACACATAAAAGAACACACTGATGGTTGCCAGAGGGGAGAGAGGTGGGAGGATGAGCAAAATGGATGAAGGGGAGTGGGAGACACAAGATTCTAGTTATGGAATGAATAAGTCATGGGGGAATTAAAGGTACAATACAGGGCCTGTAGTCAATGGTACTGTAATAGGGTTGAATGGTGACAGATGCTAACTACCCTTGAGGTGAACATAGCATGACATATAGATTTGTGGAATCACTGTGTTGAATATCTGAAACTAATACACTATTGTGTGTCAAGTTACTCCAATTTTTAAAAAATGGTGCATTTAATGTATAGCTACATGTTTATTTACATGTGAAAGAATTTTTGAAGATTATATAACTAGAAGTAGAATTACTAAGTCATTTTCAACTAACCTAATTCAAATTCTCAACAAAGGGTTGTACAAATTTACACAACCACTTCCTTACAAATCTTGGTGTTTTGTTAGCTCTCATTCTAACCACTATTATTGTAGGAATGCAAAAATGGTTCAATATTAGGAAATCTCTAATTAATGATTTAAATATATAGGTAAACAACATAATAATTTAAATATGACATCAAAATAGACATCTAATAAATGAAGAGATATATTAGGTTCATGAATTGTGAATATGTCAGTTTTCTTTAAATTAATGTACATATTAAACATACTCCCTATGTGAATCCAAGGTGACTTTTGGAAATCAAGTTTATTCTGAAATGTATATCAAAATGCAAAAGGCCAAGATGGGGAATGCAATTTTGAAGAACAAAGCTAGAGGATTTATATTATATCAAGACCTCCTATAAAGCTATATAACAAGAGAGTTTGATATTGGCTCAAGAACCTAAAAATAAACCAATTTGAAAATATCAGAAAAGCTCTACTTGATGACAGCAACAAATAACAGTAAAACATGTTTGTCAAATAAATATAGTCAAAGTGCTCTTGGTACTATTATCTTTAATAACCAAAAATTGGAAAGCTCCTCCAAAGTCTGTCATTAATGAAATGATTTAGAATGGAAACTTATATGTGCTCATATGGAGATATTTTTAAGATATATTATTAAATTTTAAAATGTCATTATATTTTAAAGAGATTATTATAACATTTTATGGAAAATTACGTACCCACATACAAATTTCATACAAATCTCAGAGAAACATAGATTCATTAATGTATCAAGAGTGCTTACCTCTGGGTATATTAGCTTATAGGGTTAATGCAGATTCCAATTTTTATAAGTCAAGTTCTGTAAAATTTAATAAAGTTGAATTAGATTCTAGCCCTGGATAAATGCTCCCCAAAATGTAGTTGGTATTTAGGAACTTCAAATCAGAAAATCATTTATGTTACATATAGCTGTAAGAAACTTACAAAATAATTGTAACTTGTAGCTTATGCTGGTTTATCATCTACTTCCTAAAACATTTATAGTTGCAGCAGCACTAAAGGTGATATTATGGATTTGGCATTTATTACAGATAGCCAGGATTGGAAATACATTCTATGTCATATATCCACTTGTGACAAAGCAACTCACTAAAAAAGGCGAGAAGATATCTTCTGCCCTTTTTTCCCACCAGCCCTTCCAAAGTGTCCTCTGAGAATTTCCAGGACAATTCTTGAAAACAACAATGAGTGAAACAAATCTTTTGATTTGATTTTATTTTTTTTTAAAGATTTTATTTATTTACTTGACAGAGAGAGAGACAGTGAGAGAGGGAACACAAGCAGGGGGAGTGGGAAAGGGAGGAGCAGGCTTCCTGCAGAGCAGGGAGCCGAATGAGGGGCTCCATCCCAGGACCCTGGGATCATGACCTGAGGGGAAGGCAGATGCTTAATGACTGAGCCACCCAGGCATCCCAAATCTTCTGATTTTAAAATGTGTTAGAAAGCTAGAGTAATGAAATGATTGATACTTTACCTTCCTAAGAATAGAATAATAAAGAGTTGTAAGAAACCTGAGAACTTTAGTAGAAGAGTCCTATATTAAAAATACACTGTTTAGGATAAAGTTGCGGTTACTTGGGAATAAATAGGCTGGTAAACTACACAGTCTTAAATAAAAATGAATTCAAATACTTTAAATATATGAATAATAGTTCAAGCAATAAAGGATAGAGAGAAATATATAAGTGAATAACATGCTTTGTTGTATTTTATAATATTGGCTTAGGATCATGACAAAGGCAGAAACCACAGAAATTAAGGTTAATAGATTTTATTAAGTGAAGATGAGCAAGCTCCCTATTACCTCAAAAACATATTCAAAATTCTAAAAGGCAAAGCTGAACTAGAGAAAAGTAGCCAAATATATATGTCCTTGATATCAAATTCTTATAAGTTGATATGGAAAATTTCAAGAGCCCTATATAAAAATAAGCCAAGGTAAAATACAAAATGTTTAAGAAAATATATAAATAGGGCACCTGGGTGGCTCAGTTGGTTAAGTGACTGCCTTCGGCTCAGGTCATGATCCCGGAGTCCCGGGATCGAGTCCCACATCGGGCTCCCTGCTCGGCGGGGAGTCTGCTTCTCCCTCTGACCCTACCCCCTCTTGCGCTCTCTCTCTCACTCTCTCTCTCAAATAAATAAATAAAATCTTTAAACAACAAAAAAAGAAAATATATAAATAATGGTAGAGTATATGAAAAAGAGTTTGATTTCAGTAAAATATACATCGAGATCACAGACATCAAAGTGTTTTAGTGCTTTACTTTGGGTGGTATAATTATATATCTGGTATGTATTTTTCTATATTTCTTGATAATCACAAATATTATGTATTAAACATGTTCTATATTTGAAATTGGAAATTTTTTAAGTAAATAATTTATTTAATGAAATTGAAACATAGAAAATTCTTTAACTTTTCTTCTCCATACCTTATTCTTGCTTTGGGAGTTGTGACTCTCAGTCACTGAGACTCAGGAGTTTTTCACTTGCCCCCACTTTCTTCCATGTTCCTTTTGTGTGTCCCCATTCTAATGAAGGAGAACTCCCTTTTATTTTGAAACTGCAGAAAACAACATGAGGAATTTGTCAGTTAATGACCCTGGGAAAACCTTGCGTCTTATAAATGAATTCCCTCAGCAATTAAAAGCCATACATTTGGTAAGCTAGATTATTCAGAATCTCTCATTAGTGTGTAGCTTTTCCCCATAAAAACGAGACAGAAAACTGAATGGGAAGAAACCACAGAGGGAGACAAACCATGCGAGACTCTGGACTCCCGGAAACAAACTGAAGGTTACAGAAGGGAGGGGGGTGGGGGGGATGGGATATTAACTGGGTATTAAGGAAGGCAGGTGTTGCGATGAGCACTGGGTGTTATACACAACTAATGAATCGTTGAACACTACATTAAAAACTAATGCTGTACTATATGTTGGCTAATTGAACATTAAAAAAAAAGAAACAGAAAGAAGGCATTATCAACCAATAATATAACCATGTTTCTATGAGCAGACACAGACATACAAACTGAGTGTCTCTTTAAAATGTGGAAAACTTTGAACTTTCCAAAGTCCAAAGTAAGATGAATTTAGAAACATGAGATAAATAGAAAACTTGTTATAAAACTTTGATGGTCACAAAAATCTCTTTCATTAATCCTATCATCTGAATAAAGGTGCAGAGAAGAGTACCATTTAATGAAAATAACTAGTTCCTAAGAGTCACATCTCTCTGATACCTTTCTAATTTTCCTCTATAATTAGTTCCTTTCAGATTTGTAAACTCTGTTGGTACTGTATTGTGCCAGAGTACTTCATGGTTAAAATGAAAGCAAATTGCCATTCTTTATTTGATCTCTTCCTTGTTAAGCAATAGCTGACTAATTTATTCTTTCTCACATTGGACTGCCTGTGTTTATGAAGTCAACAAATGGCCTATGGCCTATATAACTAACTACTTTGTCTAATTATGCTATTATTTCAGTGAACAGCTTGATCAACAATATCTAAAACTACTTTATTTTTGTCATCTCTGAATTGATTACTTCACCCATTGATTACTTCATACATTTGTAGCTCAGACACTTAAGGAAATACCATATTTATTGATGGGGTTCATGTATTATTTCCAGAGCTGCTATAGTCATTCTTGTGTATTTCCTATGGGCATAATTACTCATTTGTCTTAGATATACTTTGGAGTAGGATTACTGGATCACGGGGTAGGCATGTCTTTTAGAAAGTGCCAAAGAGTTGCAATGTGGTTGTACTGATTTACACTTCCACCCTCAGTGTAAAGAGTTCTGGTTGTTCTACATCTTTACAAGATTTTGGTATTCTGAAGCCTTTTTAATTTTAGCAATTTTTTAAGATACATTGGAATCCTCCTTGTGGCTTAATTATTATTTCCCTGATTATTCATGGTGTAGAATATTTTTTCAAATGGTTATTAACTTTTTAAATATTTCCTGTTGTGAAGTATCTACTTACCTCTTTGTGTCCAAAGCTTATGAGTACTTGCCAAGAGAGAGGGGCAAACCAAGAAACACTTTTCACCATAGAGAACAAACTGATAGTCACCAGAGGAGAGGTGGGTGGGGGGATGGGTGAAATAGATGATGGGTATGAAGGAGTGCACTTGTTGTGATGAGCAATAGGTGTTATATGGAAGAGTTGAATCACTATATTGTACACCTGAAACTAGTATTACACTGTATATTAACTAATTGGAATTTAAATAAAAACTTAAAAAAAAGAAAATTAAAAGTTGACTTATACCAGAGAAGACATTTCAAATACATATTTCCAACAATGTTCTTATTTTGAAAATATACAAAAAATGCAATAATGTAATATTCATAGTGTATGGTAGGGTTTCTCAATATTGACATTATTGACATTTTAGGTTTGAGGATTCTCTTTTGTGGGAGACTGCCTTGAGCACTGTATGATATTTAGGTGCATTCCTAGCCTCTGTCCATTACATGCCAGTAGTAGTTCCCACATGGGACACCCCAAAATATCCCCAGATATTACCTAATCCCCCTTGGTTGAGAACCACTGATATATCCCATTTGAGTAATAATAAATACAAACATAAATATATAAATGTTAAATATAAAAATTTAAATGTAAAATTTTAAATATAAAGTATTAATTAAAATTGCAAGAAGAGTTAAGATAACCAAGAGAAAAAAATAACCAAGAAAACCATATTCAAAAATACTTAGATGATGGAATTTAAAGATTCTAAAAACAGGTTTTTTTAAATGATCAGGAAATTATAGGAAAACATAAGCATGTGAGAAAAAATAAAAGATATTAAAAAAAGAGTCAAATGGAATTTTTAGGGCTGTAAAATACAATATAGAAACTGAGAAATTCCATTTCAAAGACAAAAGAATATCAACAACAAAAAATCCCTAGATAGAAAATAGAAACCATTTAAGCTAAAGCTAAAGCAAAAGCCAAAAAAAATTGTGGAACATATTAACAGAACCTCAGTGACTTATAAAAAATATCAAATGATCTAACACATCTGGTACTGGATTTAGGGATGACAGAAAAAATATTTGAAGAAATAATGTTTTAAAAAATTCTAATGAAAAGTACAAATTCACAGACCAAAATTAGGTTTGAATGCATCAGGAAAAAGAAAGAAAATCACTTCAAGACATACAATAAATGCTGAAAATAAGCAGTTTATAAAATCTTAAAATCTGTTAGAGGAAAAAGGATACATTATAAACAGAAGAACAAGAAATTAACAATTCTAGAATTTTTTTCAGAAACTATGCACACTATAAAATATGAAAAGAAAAAAACCCTCTCAAAGTAGAATTCTATACCAAAATTATCTTCTTGAACTTTAAGGTGAAATAAAGATATTTTGAGCAAATAAAAGATTAAATCTTTCATGACCATCAGAAATGTCAAATGAAGCTATAATGACAATTTATTACATTATGTACATTTATGTACATTATGTGCATTTATAATATGTTCAAAGTTACTTCAAACAGGAGTGGAGAGGCATGAAGGTCTGGCTGGTTGTATTGGGTAAATGTATTTTTCAATTGGATATGGAAGAGAGACAAGGGGATACTCCACAGGAAACATTTCCTATAACTGGAGGTGGGAATAAGGAAATGGTGGGACTACAATTCCCCAGCTTTCTATCTTTATATCTTCTGTTTTGATAGCCCAGTTATGCTTACAGTAGTGCCAGGCCTAAGATTAGTATACAGTAAATGGTAGGTATATGTTTATGATTGATCCTTTTTTAATATTCTTCCAGTAAGTTTTCATACTAGAACACTCCAGACCTGATAGTGGTTTTATATTTCCTTGATAAAACATATCAATTTTGGTAAGTATGCAGTGCCAGAAAAAGTTTTCTCTGTTGTAACTCAGGGAAAACAACATGGCATCTTTAATAATTCCCATTGGTATTTGATCATCAGTTGGGTATTGTTAGGTCTCAAAATACATCATTTCTTTATCACCAGTCTCTCAATATATATGACTCTTTTTAGAGAAAATATTCATATTTGTCCTTATTTTAGGGAAATACCATTATTTTTGGAAAGAGAAGCTCTCTAGGTTTCAATGTGTCTGACTCAAGTAATGTTCTGAAACACTGTAGAACTGGTAAGTCATAGGGGAAGCTTTAACATATATTAAAACAATATAGAACCATTTCTAGATGTTGGCTTTTAATCCCGTTGTTCAGAGGTAGAATCAAATGTTGAAAGTCCTTTGGGAGCTAAACACTATGACAACATCAGAGAGTTCTAGAAGGCATTATCATTCTAGTTGTCATACAGACACAGGGCATAGTCTCATTATAAGTGTGACAACATGGGGCAAATTAAATAATTGAGTACACTTGGATACACTTCAAGTGATTTTATTGTCCATCTGCTAAAGAGTTTCCATGTCAAACTTCATGATGTCAATATCATTACCAATAAACATTTGAGAACATTTCCAATCTATGTCAAACAGTGCCTCCTCAGGAAGTAAGTGGCTGAATGAAATTTTGCATTTGTTTTCAGAGAAATGTTATTCCTTGTGCTTATAAACCTACTAGACCTAATACTTCAATTTATCCTGTTCTGGTCAAGAAGCAGACAAATAAAAGTCAACTAAATTGACTAGTATCATGTGGACAAGAACATGACTTTTGGCAAATCTGACCTAAGCCATAATTGCTTTTATTTCATGTTCTTCTGTTTTAAGATTACAAGTACTTTTATTTTTTTATTTTTTAAAAATATATATTTTTAAAGATTTTATTTATTTATTTGAGAAAGAATGAGAGAGAGAGAGAGAGCACATGAGAGGGGGGAGGGTCAGAGGGAGAAGCAGGCTCCCCACCGAGCAGGGAGCCTGATGTGGGACTCGATCCAGGGACTCCAGGATCATGACCTGAGCCGAAGGCAGTCGCCCAACCAACTGAGCCACCCAGGCGCCCCAAGATTACAAGTACTTTTAAAAAAAAACACATTTTAATAGAATAAATCATTCCTATATTCTCAAATAATTGGACAGACTGCTCTCTGTAGATCAGGCAACTAGTAGATCAATCACAGTATGTCTTTTCTCTTCATAATTTGATGCATATGATCTCCTGTGAGTAAATTTCTACTTCTAATTCTCAGTTTAACTGAGTCTATAATTAGAATTAAAATGTTGATTTCAAAGTTTATATATCTTTCTCCTCAGCCATTTTAGAATAGCCAGAAAATTGTTCATAGTAAGAAGAAAGCTAAGGAACTTTGCTTCTGTGGGAAAGGATGATGCTGGTCAGATAATCAAAATGATTGCTTTGAAAACAAATTTTTTCTCTTTTCTCTCTTGCCCCTTCCTTATCTGAGAGCCTGTGTATCCCTCTCCCTCTGCCCCTCCCCCCGATTCATGCTCTCTCTCTCTCAAATAAATAAATAAAATCTTTTAAAAAAAGAAAATGTGTTTTTTTTTTTTTAGATTTATTTATTTATTTATTTGACAGAGAGAGAGAGACAGCGAGAGAGGGAACACAAGCAAGGGGAGTGTGAGAGGCAGAAGCAGGCTTCCCGCGGAGCAGGGAGCCAGATGCGGGGCTCGATCCCAGGACTCTGGGATCATGACCTGAGCCGAAGGCAGACACTTAACGACTGAGCCACCCAGGCACCCCAAGAAAATGTGTTTTAAAGGAAAATTATAAATCAGTGCAAGTTAAACTATCAAAACAGAAACAAAAAAAAGTAGAAAAATTCTTTGACTTTCAATAAACCTATATATTCTACAGTTATATATCACTAGTGCATTATTACAAAAAGTTTTTCTTTTTCTTTTTTTTTTTTTTACTTTTCTGTTGTTGTTAACAAACTTTATTTTTAGATTTACAGAAAAATTTCATAGATAGTACATCGAGTTCCCATATTCCTTACATCCAGTTTCCCCTATTGTGGTGCATTTGTCACAACTAATGAATTGATATTGATGCATTATTATTAACTAAAGCCCACACTTTATTCAGATTTCCTTAGTTTTTACCTAATGTCCTTTTTCTGTTCCAGAATCCTATCCAGGATAGCACATTAGATTTAGTCCTCGTGTCTCCTTAGGCTCCTCTTGACTGTGACACTTTCTTAGACTGTCTTCATTTTTTTAAAAAATATTTTATTTATTTATTTGACAGGGAGAGAGAGAGAGAGCACAAGCAGAGGGAGCGGCAGGCAGAGGGAGAGGGAGAAGCAGGCTCCCTGTTGAGCAGAGAGCCTGACATGGGGCTCGATCCCAGGACCCTGGGATCATGACCTGAGCCGAAGGCAGACGCTTAACTGTCTGAGCCACCCAGGTGCCCCTGGACTGTCTTCATTTTTGATGACCATGAAGGTTTTGAGTGTTACTGGTTGGTTATCTTATAAGATGCCCCTGCATTGGAATGTGTCTGATGTTTCCTAATCATTATACTGGGGTTATAGATTTGGGGGAGGAAGTCCACAGAGGTAAGTGCCATTTTATCCTATCAAGGATACATAATGTTGAGACTAATCACTGTTGCTAATGTTGACTTTTATCACCTGGCTGAAGCAGTCTTTGTCAGGTTTCTTCACTCTCAAGTTACCTTTTCCCTCACTTCTCATACTGTCCTCTTTGGAAGGAAGTCGTTATGCACACTGACCACTTAAGGAGTGCGGTGCTATGCTTCACCTCTTAAACATGAAATATTTACATAAATTATTTAGAATTCTTCTGCATGGGAAAATTTTCTCTTCTCCACTTATTTATTTGTTGAATTACTTATTTATACCAGTGTAGATTCATGAATTTTTATTTTACGTTCTGGGTTATAATCCAATAGTACTTTATTTATTTGGTTACTCAAATTGTTACAGCTTTGGCCCTTGGGAGCTCTTTCAGTTGGCTCCTGTGTCCCTTTGACATGTCCCCGTAACTCTTGGGTTTTTTTTTAAGCAACCTGTTTGCTTTTTAATGGATTTTGTCTGGTCTAGTAGTAAGTCTAATATCATTTAGCTCCATTATTCTGTGAGCATTTCTCTTTTCCATTATTAAAGTAATAGACAATAATGAAAATTGAAAGATAAAAGTAGAAAAAAAGTACAATTCAATCTTTATTACTTGAGTGTGTTCTCTTGAAGTGTCTTCTTTTTTCTGACTTTGCATACTTTCACCATTTCTTTTTCTTTAAAAATAGGTCTAATCATTCTTTGTAAATAATTTCATATTTGGGTTATTTCTATTTAACAATATATTATGAACATTTTCCTGCCTCATTAATATATATCACTTAAAATGTTCTACATAGATCAATTAACCTTTCCTTTTAATTGATTAAAATTAGCCCATAAATATCCTCGGTGTATTGCATAATGATGCATAGCAGGTCTTTACACAGGGACTGAATAAATTAGCTATTTAGAGAATTTTGATATTTCTTAATTATAAATAGTGATGAAAAGAGTGTGTGTGAGGCTACAAGTTAAGTACTTTTTTAAAAATTTTTTTTATTCTTATGTTAATCCCCATACATTACATCATTAGTTTTAGATGTAGTGTTCCATGATTCATTGTTTGTGCATAACACCCAGTGCTCCATGCAGAATGTGCCCTCCTCAATACCCACCACCAGGTTAACCCATCCTCCCACCCCTCTCCCCTCTAGAACCTCAGTTTGTTTTTCAGAGTCCATCGTCTCTCATGGTTCGTCTACCCCTCCGATTTCCCCCGCTTCATTCTTCCCCTCCTGCTACCTTCTTCTTCTTCTTTTTTTTTTTCTTAACATATATTGCATTATTTGTTTCAGAAGTACAGATCTGAGATTCAACAGTCTTGCACAATAAGTACTTTTACATATTTAAGATTTCTAGAAGTTGAGCAGAGTCCAATAATAGCATCAATATTTTTGAAGCTCTTAGTTCATGATTAGATTATATAAAATTGAGCAAATTGTGTGAGGCTAACCATTGAAAGAAAGGGAAAAATATTGTCCATTCTACCCAAATAATCAAGGGATCACTCGTTGAGAATGTCAACAAAATGGGCTGATTAATGAGACATAAGTCTTAAGTTTTTCTTGTTAAATATCTGTTTTCACTCACTTCATCAACATCTCTATTGATGGCCTTTATAACATGTGTTATGGAGAATATGAGTAATTTGTCTATTTTCAAGGAGCTTAAAAATGATCTGGGGAAAGAAGAATCACAACACTAGAAATGAGAGAACTCAGATTAGAACAGATTTGTCTAGCTCTTGTTCTAGTGTTACTTCAATTTCAGAATATTAATACCTAATGGACATGGTATACCTAGAGAATAAGTAAATTGGTAGAGCACATGAAATGGACCATAAGTATAGTGGAAATTGTTATGGGTTTTGTACTAGGGAAAGTTTTATTATTTAGAAGAGAAGCCTCCAAGTGTCCCTAAGAATATGGTTATATAGACAGAGGAATTCGTCTACCTAAAAAGAAGAAAACATGTAGAGATAAGAAAAAATGGATGGGGAATGCGGAAAACCATGAATTTGCTTTTACCAAAACAGAAGTTGTATTTTTGCACTATTAGAAAACAGTATTGGATATTTAGAGTGGTTGAGAGGCTGATTGTGAAGGCCTTGGCGAACTTGGGGATTGATAATGGAGTTATTTAATTGTAGGTTTTTAAAGAAGACAATAATAGGATGAAAACAGAATTTTATGAGTAATGTTCAATTCCTTAAAGAAAACTATATTTGTGGGTAATTACATTGTGCATCATCAACAATATTGAATTCTATATAGTTGTAAAATGCTGTAGATTTTCATGTGCTCATAGGAATATATTTTTATCGTATTGACAACCCAAGGAAAATAACTATGCATATGAACACCATTCTCTCATAAATAGTATTGAACACTATTGTCTTAATAAATAGCATATAAATGTAAATATATACTAATACCCCCACCACAACACACACACACACACACACACACACACACTGTGCTAATGTCTGTATTACTTTTCTCAAAGGCTATCCAGGAAACAAACTGTCAAGAGTTATCATCCTGCTATGTGTGGCATGTTTTCTTTTCCATTAGTATAAGCTACTTTGATCTTTTTCTAAAGCAAATTAGGGAAAAATACATACTTCTAACAATTTTTTTAGAATAGTTACTCTTTCTGTTTAAAAATGCTCACATTCAATTTGACAGTTAAAAATATGTTTAAAGTTCCTAATTTACAAGGATTTTGCTTTAACACTGTTTTTAATCTAGATCCTGAATATTCATTATATATTTCATTTATTCATTCACTCCTTCAATAGATATTTGAGTAGTCATACAGTATTCCAAGATGCTAGAATGTGTATAACTACTGCATGTATATTTGAAGTCTGTCCTGTTCTCTTGAAATGCAGTTTCAAAAATGAAATTTCAAGAAGCATTAGTATGAATATTTAAAGGATTATCCATAAAATTGAAAGGAGATATAACCTTTCTAGACACAGAAAGGAATAACTTTACATACTAAATAAGACTTAGCACTTTGCATCAATTCAAGGTTCTCAGAGTAGGAAATCAACTTGAGGATATGTGTATATGGGGAAAAAATACATCCTCTGTTGGATAAATGTACCCGTGGGGTGTCTCAGAGAAACAGAGTGTACAGCATCATGATGCTTCTTCCTTCTGTTTCTGATGACTGGGAACGTAAGTTGCAGGAAATTGATGGGATTACAGGATAAGGAGATGCAAGGCTATTCCCGGGATTCACGTGAGGCACATTCCCCTGAAAGTATTTTCTCCATTCTGGTAAGAAATAATGACACAAAAGGAAGGCTATACTTTATTTACTGAAGGAGCTTTATAAGACTCTAGATAATTGAGAAACCATTAATGATGAAAATAATTTTTTAGAGCAAAACCAGTAAAATCAGTGCTGTTATAAGCATGGGCTGATGGGAAAGTTATACCATAAATTTAGATGACTGTACTGAAAGAACTGTATTTCTATTATCCATATAAATCAGTTACCTCAAGCCACCTCATTTTGTCATTTTGAAGCTTGTGATAAATAAAAATGCACAGTCCAAACAACAATCCTTTTTATAGCCATCAATAAGTAAATGAATGAATACCAACTAAAAATGAAATAAATCCAGTTCCATTTCTCTGTGGACCTGTGCATCCTTGGTACTTTCTGCTTAAAATCCTAGAAGAGACGTTTGATGTGAATGATGTTAAATGTTGAGTGAATAATTTTTACATGGTTAATATATATAATAATATATGTCATATATATAATTATATGGTTTCACTCTTACAAGTGTGCAATGACCATCACTGATACTAGCATGAGCTCTGAGGGTTTCATGCAAGAATGGAGCAGGTAAGAGGCAATACATTTCTCAGGACCCAAAAACTTACAAGTAAGACTTAATTTAAGGTTTAATTAATAGTTCTTTACCAGAATCTCTTTCAAAATATGGGTCTTTAGAATCTTTGCTGTATTTTCTACATTTATCATTTCCAGGTTAAGAAACAATATTATTCTGTGAATGTAGAACCCACCACCATCATTATCATATTTATGAACATCTTTATAGCACAAAGAGGCATTCAGTATCATGTAGTCTGATTGTTTTCATTTTATTTTACTGAGGAGGAAACTTAACCCTGGTAAGGAGATACTTGTCCTATGTTGCCCCCAATGAGTAGCTCAGCTAGGTGTTGTATTGAGGTCTTTGGATTCCAGGTTCACAATACAATGATGATTTCATGTGCTGTTTTTATTTTTGTCTTTCAGAAATGTATATTCTGAATTCTCCTTGCTATTTGGTACACTTCTCTGGGACATTTCAGAAATCAATGACTAACAAAATCACCCTCCAAAAGCGGGAGGTGCTTTAAGTTCAGGTACCCAGTCTAAGTATCAAAATTCAATAACAACATGAACCATCCTTTCTGTAACCACAACTTTTCTGCCCAGGATTCTCACTCAATTTGATTATGATGGGATAAAGTTGACAACATGGAAAGGGCAAACCATTCGGTGGTGTCTGAGTTCATTTTGCTGGGACTTTCCAAATCTCAGACTCTTCAGATTCTATTCTTCCTAGGATTCTCTGTGGTCTATGCTGGGATTGTGTTAGGAAACCTCCTCATCTTGGTCACCGTGATCTTTGACTCACGCCTTCACACACCAATGTATTTTCTGCTTATCAATCTCTCCTGTATTGATATGATCCTAGCTTCTTTCGCTATCCCTAAGATGATTGTGGATTTCCTCCAAAAACAGAAGACCATCTCTTGGTGGGGATGTTATTCTCAGATGTTCTTCATGCACCTCCTAGGTGGGAGTGAGATGATGTTGCTTGTAGCCATGGCAATAGACAGGTATGTTGCCGTATGCAAACCCCTCCATTACATGACCATCATGAGTCCACGAGTGCTCATTTGGCTGCTGTTATCCTCCTATACAATTGGATTTGTGCACTCATCTAGTCAGATGGCTTTCATGTTGAATTTGCCCTTCTGTGGTCCCAATGTGGTGGACAGCTTTTTCTGTGACCTTCCCCTTGTGATCAAACTTGCCTGCAAGGACACCTACCTGCTACAACTGTTGGTCATTGCTGACAGTGGCCTCCTGTCCCTGGTCTGCTTCCTCCTCTTGCTTGTCTTCTACACGGTCATCATATACTCAGTCAGGCACCATGCTGCCAGTGGTTTGGCCAAGGCCTTCTCCACTCTGTCAGCACACATCACAGTTGTGACTCTCTTCTTTGCCCCATGTGTCTTTATCTATGTATGGCCCTTCAGCAAATATTCTGTCGATAAAATTCTCTCTGTGTTTTACACAATTTTCACTCCTCTCTTAAATCCTATTATTTATACATTAAGGAATCAAGAAGTAAAAGCAGCCATGAAGAAGATAAGGACTCGACATATAACTTCAAAACATACTTTGTAGATGATGCTTTTGAAGAAATAATCTCTTGTGTGGACATTTTAAGGAATGAACTTTTAAGCTATTTCAAGTTCTGTAAAAGGAACCAGTAGGTATAACTTTTAAAGAGCAAACCCCTTGTATTAAAGAGGGCACATTCTGCTTGGAGCACTGTGTGTTATACTCAAACAATGAATCATGGAACTCTACATGAAAAACTAATGATGTAATGTATGGTGATAAACAGAACATAATAATAATAAAAAAGAGCAAACCCCTTTTCTTGTCACTGTCAGTGGTTAAACACATGACATGTACAGTCTGGAAGACGTGCATTTAAATCCTCTCTTCACTACTTCTTCTCATGCAAATTTGAAAAAATGAATAAATTCTCTTTATCTACTTAATCTACAAAACTTCTTTATATGTTTCTTTTATTATTTTGACATGTTTTTAATCTTCACAATTATTATTACTACTTCTATTATGCTTGTAGCTATTACTGCTGCTATTATAGTTGTAGTTAATATTGGGAATCTCTATGTAGAAAATGCACACAGATGATGCCTCACATAGCCATGTAGCTGAGTGCCTGGTACTATTTGGTGCTAGAAAAACACATTTTGTAGATGATCCCTAATTAACGTGTATTAACTTTTAGTTACTCTTTTGCCCCAGATACAGTGCCTCCAACCATGCTTCACATATTTTGTGAGCCCACAATGTGCCAGGAGGTATATCCAGGGTTTCAGGAAGCTTACAGTCCTTAGATGAAAAGAGTGAACTAAATTTGTAAACATGTTGTGGCATGGACAGTATTATATTACATGGTTGAAAGTCCAACACAACTTTATCAGTAATAACACTAATATTTGTCTCTTCCTTTTTTTCTGAATCCATGGGTAAATTGATTCAGAGCCTACAGGGGTGTAAGAGGTGATCAATACTCCTGAAAAGTCTACAATCAATTCTTAGTAGCAGTATCAAGCTTTTATTTTCATTTTCAAAATACAGTTTACAAATAGAAAATAATCACTCTCTTTATTATTTTACTTTTTTGAGGGAGGGAGAGTGCGTGCAGGTATGAATGGGGAGGGGCAGAGAGAGAGAAACTTTAATAGGCTCTATGTCCAGTGCAAGCCTGACGCAGGCTCTATCTCACGACCCTGAGATCATGACCTGAGCTGAAATCAAGAGTCAGACATTTAGCTGACTGAGCCACACTGGTGCCCCAAGAATCACTCTTTAGTGTAGAATTCTGTGAGTATTGAAAAATGCAGAGTCATGTAACTATCACAATGAGAATACAGGAGAATTTCATCAACCCTCAAATTCCCCTGTGCTCCTTTGTGGTCCACCTCTCTCGCTCCTGTCTTCTGACCCTGAAAAAAGCGATCTGTTATTTATACCTAGTTTGCCTTTCCTAGACTGTCACATAAGTAGAATCATATAGTAAGTAACCTTTTTAAAAAGTTTTTCTTTAAATTCCAGTTAGTTAACATACAGTGTAATATTAGTTTCAGGTGTAAAACAGTGATTCAGCACTTCCATATAACACCCAGTACTCACCACAACAAGTGCCCTCCATAAACCCTATCACTATTTAACCCACCCCCTCATCTACCCCCTGGTAACCATCAGTTTGTTCTCTATAGATAAGAATCTGTTTCTTGGTTTGCTTCTCTTTCTCTTTTTTTTCCCCTTTGCTCATTTGTTTTGTTTCTTAAATTCCACATATGAGTGAAATCATGGTATTTGTCTTTCTCTGACTGACTTATTTTGCTTGGCATAATACTCCCTATCTCCATCCATGTCATTGCCAATGGTGACATTTGATTCTTTTTTATGGCTGAATAATATTCCATTATATATATAGAGAGAGATATATAATATATCTCCTTCATCCTATCCATTCATCAGTCAGTGAACACTTAGACTGTTTACATAATTTGGCTATTGTAGATAATGGTGGTATAAATATTGTATTAAGTAATTTTGTATTCTTTGGGTAAATACCTAGTAGTGCAATTGCTGGATCATAGAGTAGTTCTATTTTTGATTATTTGAGGAACCTCCATACTGTTTTCCAGAGTAGCTGCACCAGTTTGCATTCCCACCAACAGTGCAAGAGGATTCCCCTTTCTCTACATCCTCACCTGCACCTAGTATTTCTTCTGTTGTTAATTTTAACCATTCTGACAGGTGTGAGGTGGTATCCATGTAGTTTTGATTTGCATTCCCCTGATAATGAGTGATACTGAGCATCTTTTCATGTGTCTGTTGCCACCTGGATGTCTTCTTTGGAAAAATGTCTATTCTGCCTTTTTTTTTTTTAAGATTGTATTTTTCTTTATTTGACAGAGAGAGACACAGCGAGAGAGGGAACACAAAAAGGGGGAGTGGGAGAGGGAGAGGGAGAAGGAGGCTTCCCACAGAGCAGGAAGCCCGACTCGGGGGCTCGATCCCAGGACCCTGGGGTCGTGACCTGAGCTGAAGGCAGACACTTAACGACTGAGCCACCCAGGCGCCCCTATTCTGCCCTTTTTGTAATTGGATTATTTGGGGATTTTTGTTGCTGAATTGTATAAGTTCTTTATATATTTTGGATACTAACTCTTTAACAGTTATGTCATTTGCAAATATCCTCTCCCATTCCACAAGTTGCCCTTTAGCTTGTTTATTGTTTTCTTTGCTGTGTAGAGTAAGTAGCCTTTTGAGCATGGCTTCTTTCACTCAACATAATGCCTTTGAGATTCATTCAATAGCAAGTTGTGTTTATCATTATAAATCTATGTTATATTTTAATATCTATTAAGTATCCTCATTGCTATTCTTCCTCAAATTGTCTTGAAACCAGTTCAATTATTCATTGATATTAACTAGAATGTTTTTTTATCAAATAACATGAATACTAAGTAATTATATATGCATTAATTTTATACATTGATATGGGAGAAATGTGATATTGACAATATTGGTCTTTTTAATCCTAGAACCTAGAATTCTGCACTTATTCAGGCCTTCTTTTGTATCCCCCAGTGATGTTTTATAGCTTTCTTCATTAAATACTGAAACTATTAAACTTATGAATTATTTAATTTTATTTTAATTTTTATGAGGTCATTTTTACTCATAACATTTTGATATTTCTGTAATGAAGGAAAGAGATATATTTATATATATATTTACTTGAAATTAGTCACTGATCTGAACACTCTAATTCATTGAAATTTTTAGTCAATTTTTCAGGCTTAGAATATAATATTTCAGCTATGATAATCTTATGTTCTCCTATTATTTTTCAACACCTTATTTCATATTTTAGCTCATGACATATCTAGGACTTAATACAGTTTTGAAATTTCTCCTGAACGCTAAAGAATAAAATAGATATATGTCATAAAAGGTCTGACACATCTGTACACTAATAAGGAGAATTACTGATTTTAACATGTTTCTACAATATGGTGAGTATTTTACACATGTTTATAAAAATGACACATATTTGGGAGGTTAACAACTACCAATCACACTTGGCTTATTTGACATGGAAAAATTTGCTAATTTCATTGGCGCGATTATGAACATTTCCAATGGGTTGAGGTAAATCTTTTATAACTGTAGAAGAAATCTAAGAAAATGAAATCTAAAGTTGGGTGTTAAAACGAAGCAAAAACTGGAAGAAGTTTACAAGCAGCTTGCTTGCCACCTAGTGGCTGCAATCTCCTGTGTTTCTCTTTCATGTTTTAACAAAAACCAAGAATTAGGAAGGAGGATTTATAAGAATGGTCTGGAGTCTTTGCAGTCCCCCAATAGGCAATCGAAATGCAGCCTATACCTTCCAAAGAGGCAGTCAAGCTGATTACCATCTCAGCATTACCCAAAATAGCCATTTTCACTGACAAATTTTAATGTTATTTTAAGGGCTTCCCATCCACTAGTACCCATCAGCTAAGTCTAGAATTCCAGGGGACATCACAACTCATTAAGTCACCATTAGGAGTTAGAGTATTCTGAAAAAGGCAAGGCAGACTAGTACCTAGAAATTATCTGTATGTCAAAATCATGGTTCATGATTTTTAAATCTATTGCCTGCCATAAATTTACAAGACTTAGTTGTCTTTAACTTCCCTAAAAGTATGGATGATCCTTCCAAATTTCAAAAGGAACTAAAAATATATATACTTCTCACATTTGAATTTGCAAGGCTGAACCCTTTGCTCAGAATTGTTCTGCCAGACGATTTTACTTTGAGCATAATTGGTCAGATAGTTCGTGTGTATAAAGGAAAGTAGGACTTGTTTGAGGCTACTAAAGAGGGAGTGGCCAAAAGCAGTTCTTCTGTCTGTATCTAAAAGACAGTATTTGAAAAATTAATTAAGTAAATAATTAGACTGTCTAGGGAAGTCTTTGAGTTTCTCAGTCTTATAAGTGAGGTGCTCTTTTCATCCCCATTTTCTGTATGAGGAAACGGAGGCAGAAGGCTTTCATAACGTACCTAACTTTCCACAGCTAGAAGGGAAAGGACCAGATTCCAACTAGTCTGTTTTTAGAAGCTGTGACATCTTTATAATTCTATGCTACCTCTAACAGTATTAACCAAATTCTGGAAACACATTTGTAAATTACCTCCTTTCCAAATCCAGAAGTTGTTTAAAATATAACAGAGGGCTGGGAAGCTGACTCCATGGACAAATAATGCAAAGGCTT
This sequence comes from Leptonychotes weddellii, assembly GCF_054177405.1. Lineage (NCBI taxonomy): Eukaryota > Metazoa > Chordata > Mammalia > Carnivora > Phocidae > Leptonychotes > Leptonychotes weddellii. The sequence continues at coordinate 66,877,933 of NC_138377.1, forward strand.
ATTTATTGCTCTCATATACTTGAGTCAAAGAAAAGTGATGTAGAAACTTTCAAATCTAAGAGTCACTCAAAGGAATTGGGTTTTAAAAATGACTGCATATAATAAAGAGGATGAAATTTATAAATAGTGTTATTGAAAAAAGGTAAACACAAAATAGTAAATGGTTTATATTTCTGCCCACAGAAAGTCTAAATGGAGGTATAGTCTTTACCAAACTCAAACTTGTCCTGCTCCCAATGTGCTGTAAGCCGAATTCTGGGACACTGGTTTTGAAGCAAAGAAAGCTTTATTATGAGAAGGCAGCCCAAGGAGAAGACAGGGAATCATTCTCAAAGCTGCCTTGCCCTGTTGGGCCTAGGCACAGCTTATAGACATGAGAGGAAGGTAATGGGTTTCTTGAAAACTTGGTGGGATGTCCTTGAAACTCTCTGGAGGTAAGCATTCTTCTGGACAATGTGGCATTACTGGGACCTGGTATGATTAGATATGTCAAGACTAATGTTACTGTCCAGCCCCCATAAGTTTCTACAATCAGTGGGTAAATGGGGAGTAGTGGTAAAAAAGGCAAAGCTAATGATTGATCATGCATGATGTTAAGAGGCACATAAACCACAATTAAGTAGGGAACAAAACAGAACGTAGAGCCAAGTTAATAATGCAACTAATACAACTGTAGTCTGATTATGCTTTCAAAACAGGTCCAGGAACCAAGCACCTGCCTCAACTCGCCATTCTTATTTAATAATTCCTCAATCGTGGGGAATAGGGATAATGACTGCTCTAGCTGCTTCCTGCTAATAAGGGGCAAAGAGCAATAGCCAGGGCAGTGGAAGTGGAAAACCTGCCCTCAGAAATATTCTGGAGTGTCTGGGCATGGGGCTTGGACCTTGCTTTTGAATGTTACTGTTTATCTGGGAGACTTTCCTGAGGTGGCAGCAGCTAGCAGAGTAGCATGCTGTCTTATTTTTACTTCTTTGTTTGTTTCTCTGTTTTCTGGACTCGATCCCATTTAGTAGAAAACTTAAAAGCATTCCCTACCAATGCCTGGGTAACCATCTCTAAAGCTACCTCTACTTTTTGTAATTTCCTTTGAATATCTGGGGCACTTTGCTAATAAGAGTCCTATTTATCACTTTTAAGTTTTCAGGTGCTTCAGGATCAATATCAGCATATTGATGATATGCTTGTTGGAATCATTCAAGAAAAGATGAGGGGTCTTCTTGACACATCTGATTAACTTGTTGAACCTTATTTAGATTCTTTTGTCTGGTACTCCTGTTTTTATTCCTACTGGGATAAATTTTCAGTACTTTTGAAGTCTGGGGAGTCCTCCTGCATTTATATCTTGATTGGGGTCACAGGATAGCACCTTCTCTGGTGGCCCTAAAGCCTCTGCCCTGGCAGGATTGTTTGGAGCGAGTAGATGAAACCCAGGTTTGTTCAAGGTAAAAGAATGGGAAAAAATGGGAAACCTTAGTTGGGAGAGTCATAGACAGATATTTGAAGAAACCAGGAGAATTTAGGATCTAGCCAGCTGTATAGGCAAACAACAAATATGCAAAGACAATCAGAATTAGAATTTAACATGCATAAAGTTGTGTTATTGGAATATAATTTTTTCTCTCTAAATTTACCCTCATTTTTATTGAAGGTACTAGATTAAGACTAATTTGTTTGCAAAATAAATCCAGGTTTTTTTGTGGGGGGCTATGGTGAGCACTGTGAATTGTTTAAGACTGTTGAATCACAGACCTGTACCTCTGAAACAAAAAATAAATCCAGTTTTAACAAACTTGGCCTAATTACTTACATAAGCACAACAAGAATAGTGATCAGCCACGTAGGTTCTTTTAAATCTGCTTTGCTAGATCTATTCATAAGGAGTATCAGATTGAACTTCTAATAGTCTTTTGAGGCCAGAAACCAAGTCAAATACTTGCCATTAGATTTGTCTGCAATACCTGTAGACTTGGGTTATTTCCTCTCTTCTCGAGATCCCCCAAATATGCTGAGCTTCCTGCACCTACTAGCAAATAACATTCTCTACTCTCCTGGTAAGGCTCCTTGGAACTCCATAAGGAAGACACCACCAGGCTTACATTTCCAAGGGCTTCATTGGCACTATAAAGTCAACCTTAGTTCCTTAAAGCTCTCTGGTCCTATCTGGAGGTTATGCATGTCTCTCTCAAATATGGCATTCCAGTCAAAGCCTTCATAAAATAACCAATGTTTCCAATAATGTTTTGTTACAAGGAGAACAGATCTTATTGAATTTATGGAAATAAGTATAATTGTCATAAAAGAAAGAATACTGACTGTGAGTTTCTGATTTCTGGAATGTTCAGGTAGGGAGAAAAAATCAATTTGTTCACAAAGGCATATTTTATCAAATCTCTGTAAGTCATAGATCTCTTAGGAGAACAAGTTTTCTTAAATCTGGAAGACCAAATAGTAGAGAAAGAGCAATGTTTCAAACAAGACTCATAAAAACCGTAACTCCAAAAGACATGTCCATTTTCATTAAACCAACAAACTCAAGCTTTAATTTAACAGAGATTATCCCAGATTGTATGAACCAGAGAAGCATTTGAATTATTTTCTATCTTTGAGTGTTAGGATGCTCCATTCTAATAAGTGCTTGTCTTCAACTAAATAGGGCTCTCTTTTTTTTTTTTTTTACTGTTTATGCATTTTTATTTGTTTATCTTACATCTCTAGAAGGGCAAGAGCCATATACAATATCTTTAAAACTCAGATACATGGTAGACATGTACCAAATGTTTTTATTAAATTTTTTTATTGTTATGTTAATCACCATACATTACATCATTAGTTTTAGATGTAGTGTTCTATGATTCATTGTTTGTGCATAACACCCAGTGCTCCATGCAGAACGTGCCCTCTTTAATACCCATCACCAGGCTAACCCATCCTCCCACCCCCCTCCCCTCTAGAACCCTCAATTTGTTTTTCAGAGTCC
>NC_138377.1:66881412-66914947 GCF_054177405.1 Leptonychotes weddellii
GCACATTCTGCATGGAGCACTGGGTGTTATGCACAAACAATGAATCATGGAACACTTCATCTAAAACTAATGATGTAATGTATGGGGATTAACATAAGAATAAAAAAAAATTTGGAAATCAACATTAATATGATATGGATATCTAATCTATCAACCTTATCAATTGTTTGCCAATTATGTGAATAATACCCTTTTAGAAAAGAAAGTGTCTGGTCCAGGACAAAGCCAGGATCACAAGTTGTATTTCATTACCATGACTCTTTTTATTTTTTATTTAATCTTCAACAATTCTTCAATCTTTCTTTAATTTTCATGCTACTCACTTCTTATAGGTAACCAATCTCATTGTTTAGTGATTTGTTTCCTATGTTTCATTTTGCACAAATGTGCAGATATGTGCTTCCCACCTCTCTTATTTTCCTTTTTGCTTGCTTCCTGTAGACATTATTCTGGTTTTTTCATTTAATAATGTATCCTGGAAATAGCAGATCATATGACTGCCATATACGGTCATAAAGATCTTTCCCATTCTTCATCAAAGCTGTGTGTCTCAAATGTTCTAATAAGTATATGAAAAAAGTAGAAAAGGAACACAATTCAAATGCTCTCTGGCAGCTTATCATACACCCTAATAAGCCCTTATCTGCCTGGGACTAAAGTATTCATTTCAGATCAGTGCAACCATATGCTTGACCAGAATTGTCTCATAAATTTTATTCTAGTTTCTCATTCACTTTTTTCCCATATCTGTGTCACCACTGAGTTGGACCTCAATTAAAGAGTCTATATTGCCTAACAGCTGGCTGCCAACATGACAAGAATGTCATTTTGTTTTCATAGTTATAACAATATTTTATATGAATTAATTCCTCATTCTCTGCTGGTGAGGTTTGATTCTATAATTGATTCAAAGTTCAAACACTGAAAAACTACTTTACACTTCTCCCATCCCTTTGTAGGATGCTTAGACAAAGAAGGATTTAACCACATTTAAATTATATGGAATTAATATGATCATAGCTTCCCTGGGGTAAGGAGGTGACATGTTTCTGCTTTTGTATCTGAGGTCATTGCAAATGATTTATATGTAGAGACTTCTATGTTTTGTGGCTTCTTAAAAAGCTTTGAACACCTTCACATTTTGGTAATCTCATTAGAGTAACAGTGCCTTGCTAATAAAGGATTTTCTAAAAAAAAGATAAGAAAACTACAGAAGAATATTTCTCATTGATGCAGACTCAACTATATACTACAGCACAGAAATACACTCCAAATATAAAGATAAAGATAGGTTAAACATGTAATGATGAAGGAGAAGAACAAAGTCAGAGGACTGACACTACTCAACTTCAGGACTTTTTATAAAGCTACAGTAACCAAGGTAATGTGGTACTGACAAATATTAATGGAATGAAATAGAAGATCCAGAAATAGACCCACATAAATTAAGGCAACTGATCTTTGAAAGGAGCAGAGGCAATGCAATGGAGCAAAGACAAATCTTTTCAACAAATGGTACTTGAACAACTGGACATCTACAGACAAAAAAAAAAAAAGGAATCTACACAGACCTTACACTTTTCACAAAATTTAACTCAAAAGGATCACAGACCTATTGTGAAGTGCAAAAATAATAATCCCTTAGAAGATAACATAGGAAAAAATCTAGATGACCCTTAGTGTGGCAATGACCTTTTAGATACAACACCAAAAGCACGATCCATGAAAGAAATAATTGACAAGCTGGACAGCATAGAAATTTAGAATGTTTTCTCTGCAAAAGACAATGCCAAAAGAATGAGAAGACAAGTTGTGCTGGGAAAAATATTTGCAAAAGACATATGTGATAAAGGACTGTTATCCAGTATGCTCAAAGATGTCTTTGAACTTAATAAGAAAACAACCTGATAAAAAAATCAGAAAGACACCTGATCAAAAACCTCACTAAAGAATTTATACAAATGGCAAATAAACATTTGAAAAGATGTTCAACATCATGTATCATCAAGGAACTAGCAATTAAAACAATAAGATCCACTATAAACGTATTGGGATTACTAAATCTAAAACATTGACAACATCAAATGCTGGCAAGGATATGGAGCAACAGGAACTCTAATCCTAATGGGAATGCAAAATGGTAAATCCACTTTAGAAGACAATTTGGCGGTTGCTTCCAAAACTAAATAAACACTTACCATTCAATCCAGCAACTGTGCTGCTTAGTATTTACCCAAATGCATTGGAACAAAAATCTCCATACTGAGGTTCACAGCAGTGTTTTTCATAATTGCCCAAATTTGGAATCAACCAAGATCTCCTTCAGAAGGTGAATGAATAAATAGACCGTGGTACATCCAGACAATGAAATATTATTGTGTTAAAAGGAAATAAGCTATCCAGCTACAAAAAAACATGGAAGAAACTGAAATGCATATTACCGAGTGAAAAAAGCCAGTGTGAAAGGGTACATTTTGTATGATTCCAACTATATGCCATTCTGGAAAAGGCAAAACTATGCAATCCATAAAATCAGTAGTTTCCAAGGGTTAAGAAAAGCGAAAAGTAAATAGGCAGAGCACAGGTGATCTCAGGGCAGTGAAACTATTCTGTATGATACTACAATGGTGAATACATGTTATTATACATTTGTGATAACCTATAGTATGTACAACATCAAAAGTGAACCCTAATGTAAACTTTGGATTTTGAGTGATAGTGATATGTCAGTGCGGGTTCACTGATTGGAAGGATGTATCACTCTGGAATCGAATGTTGACCGTGAGGGAGGTTGTGCATGTGGGGGACTCAGGAGATAAATGGGAACTCTTCCTACATTCCACTCAATTTTGCCTTAAATCTAAAACTACTCTAAAGAAAAAGGCTATTTTTTAAAAAATTCAAAAAAAAAAAATAAAAGGATAGAAAAATATACACCAGATGAACACAAATCGAAAGAAATTACCAGAAACCATTTTAATATTAAAGTATATTTCAGAGCAAAGAATATTACCAGGGATAAGAATGCCATTTCATAGGGAGCCTGGGTGGCTCAGTCAGTTAAGTGTCTGCCTTAGGCTCAGGTCGAGATCCCAGGATGCTGGGATCAAGGCCTCCCCCCTCCACCCCCAGGCTCCCTGCTCAGCGGGGAGTCTGCTTCTCCCTCTCCCCCTCTGCCCCTCCCCCCACTCATGCTCTCGCATGTGCTCTTTCTCTCTCTCTCAATTCTCAAATAAAATCTTTTTTAAAATGTCATTTCATAATGAGAAAGAAATCAATTAATCAGGAAGTAGTAACAATTTAATTATTTATGTCCCTGATAACAGAATTTTAATACATATGAAGCAAAAACTGAGAGAGTTGCAAGGAGAAATAATTTTTTAAAATATAATCAGCAAATTGGAGGAGGAAGTCATAAAGAGGACATGACCACCAGTTGACCCATGAACTGGACCTGGGCAATGGGAGTTTCCTCACCCCCTCCCCTGTCCTTGGAAAGTGCATTCTACTTGCCTTCCCTGCTCCCAGAAGCTGCTCTGGGATGATGATGGCTTCACTGGTAAATTCTGCCAAATTTTTAAAGAAGAAATAAGACCAATTCTTCAAAAACTCTTCCAGCATGAATACTGTCCTTGAGAGAGTGATGTGGTGTTGAGACCATCTGGACAGTACGCGGCTGAACCCACTTAAGGCCTCTATATTAACTTGAAGATTTGGCAGGCATGGTGGTTATATATCATATTCATCAAGATATGATTTCTCTTGCAACTGGAACTAAAACCTTAACTGAATTTATGACATAATCTAGTTAGAGACTAAGATTGCAGAAGATATCTTCTTCGTACTTACATGTTAAATAAAAAATAATTTAAAACTTCACTAATGTTTAATGCATAGCTGCTTTATGTGTGATTTTTATCTCCTTGTTCTGATTTCTAGAATATGCAAAAGTTATTCTTGACAAGGACATCCCCGAGAGATGTCCAATGGAAATCATTTTCATGATTCTTGTTCTGCCCAGAATACAGAATAGGAAACTTTCGCCCAAGGGATTCCTTCTAGTGGTGACTATATGTTAGGCTTCCAGAAGATACTGTCTCCACCCAACTGTGGATGTCATCTCAAGCATACATCAGAGGAGGATAAGAGAAGAGGAAAAAGCAATCTGGTCGTAGAGAAAATTTGTGTTTGGTAAGTTATCTCGTGTTCTCTGTGACTCTCTTCTTTAATTTTTTAAAAATATCTGTATGTATCTGTATCGCCCATGCCCACCCATGCCAACTTGAGTGTGGCCTGTTTAACTTCTGACCTTTCAAGATGGTAATAAGAGTTTTTCTCCTCCCATCCTATTCCTACGGCGCTTCTATGGTCTCTTTAACAAAGGTGTACATACCACCAGCATGCAGCGCCACAGAGATGTTCTCAGGTCTGCTTTAGAAGATCTCTGTTCTTTGATGCCTGCTGGATATTAGCAACTTCCAGCTATCTTGGCTCAAGTGGATCTTGCCATTTAAGAGGATAAAGTTTTTCAAATCGGATACAGTATTATACACTAAGGTAATTTTTAACATAGAGATAGAAGTAAAAACGGTTATATATCCAGTGAGAAATGATATAAAACTCAATAACTACAGAAGTAAGATAAAACTACAACCTGACAGAAAAGGAAGGCATCTTAAGCTAGTAGAAGGAACTTGGACTTCTCCCTGTGCGCCTTACCTAGTGTATATCTCAGGCAATTCATTAAATTCTGAGTCCAAGTTTCTCCTGTAAAAACATAAATGTTGAGAATCTCACAGTTTTAGGAAAATTGTTATTTAAAAAATCTTAGTGGATGAACATTGAATTTAGAAGAGTATGAAAAATGTATTGCTGTATTTTTAACTCCCAAAAAAGTAACTCATTTGTCTCCTTTCCCTAATTTTTTAATTTTACTAATCCCAAGGTTATCATTACTCCCTTTGTGAAAAATCTCTGCGTTACAGTTAAGAATTTCAAAGGTGCTTTTTTTTTAAATTTTTTATTGTTATGTTAATCACCATACATTACATCATTAGTTTTTGATGTAGTGTTCCATGATTCATTGTTTGTGCATAACACCCAGTGCTCCATTCAGTATGTGCCCTCTTTAATACCCATCACCAGGCTAACCCATCCTCCCACCCCCCTCCCCTCAAAGGTGCTTTAATAGAATGTGCTACTGCCTCCTGTAGAGCTTCTTAAAATATGAATAATCCCTCTTGGACAAAAGCACAAGTGAAAAGTGAAAAAGTTGCTAAGCTACTGGAAGGCAAGCAAACTTCTTTCGCATCTGTATATCCTATAGGGTTGCTAAGAATGTGCTTGTTAATTTAGAGAAAATGTAAGAGATAAGCAATTTTTTTTTTTTTAAAAGGTGGTACCAACCATGTATTTTACTTACATTAGGTGATTGGCTGGTCACTAAGATGGCCTCCAGTAAGCTTTGAACACTTTACTGCTTTAAGTTGCATTTTAACGAACAAAGAAGGGAAATAACTGGAAGTTTGGAAGGCTCTACGCATGTTAATTCCAAATATGTTTCCAATTCTTACAAAGCAATGCCCTTAATTTCACAAATTAGATTGTAATTCTGCAAACAACAAAATTAAATTTTGTGGTGGATTTGGGCAAGATTACATCTCTAACTACAAAAGCAAGATATTTAAGAGCTGCCATAATGTTTTTCTGGTTCTCAGACTATAACTTGAAATGAACTTTTAAAAATCTGAGCTTGTCATTTCCTTCTGTAAGTATTCAGAAGAATCCATCACACACCACATTCCTTATAATCACCATTAATAACAAAAGGGTCAAGTACAATAGCCACTTGCTTCAGTTGGAACTTCAATACAATCAACACAATTACTCATAATGCCACTACCTGCTGGTAATGGGGTTACACTGAAAAGAATCTCAGGGTGTGTTCATTCCCAAGACAAGACCAAGCCAATTCCTAAGCCCCATACTTAAGGATCTGCTTCCTGGGACCAATTCTGTTACAAATTTATGAATTAGTCAGGAGACAAAAAAAGATATTTTTGTTCTTTTAATAAAATATCATTTAAAGATGAGTAACTAGGTATTGAAGAGTTAAGAATAACAAACTTTTTAAAAGACTAGGGATCATTTAAAAAGCAGCTGAAGAAAAATAGTATCAGCTTTAGGGCTGGAGGAATAAAGAAAGGGGAGAGTTTGGTCCTGTAAAACTTAGAAGCTTAGAGAACTCCCAAGGACTTGAAAGTCAGACCTATGAAAACAGGTAGCAGCTGGTGCTAGGATTTTTGAGAAGAAGCATTACTTTTCTGTTTCTGTAAAATAGCACCTCATTCTTATAACATGTTAAGAATGAAATGCATAACTTATGTAAAACACTTAACAGTGTCTTTCACATAGTAAACATGCATGCTACAAAAGCTCCCAAAGGCCATCCATTAGTGATAGTATTAAATTCAAAATGTGATGTTTTTCAAGATCTAAAGGCCCTGCATAATGTGGTTTCTGTCTGCAGACACATCTCAAACCACTCTCTTCCTCACCATCTCAGTTTCTCCAGGCCATGAATAAGAAAAAAAAAAAAAAAAAGATACAATCCTAGAAATATATAGTATATTCCTAGAGAACATATATATTTATTATTTGCTATGTTTATTTGTTGTAGGCAATGGTTTCTTTAAAATGACGCCCAAAGCAAAATCAACAAAAGAAAAAATAAAAATAAACTGGACTTCATCCAAACTAAAAATATTTGTGTGTCAAAGGATACACTCAAGAGAGTGAAGATAAAACCTACAGATGAGAGAAAGTAGTTGTAAGTGATATGTCTGATGAGGGTTTTGTAGTCCATTGAATGGTGGCCCTCAAAAAGATGTGTCTATATACTCTATCACAACTCCTAAAACTGTTAATGTGAACTTATTTGGAAAAAAAAGTCTTTACAAATGTAATAAAGGTCTTGAGATGACATTATTTTGGAGAACCTGGGTTGGCTCTAAATCTAATAACAACTGTCCTAATAAGAGACAAAGAGGCAAAGACAAGAATACAGAGGATAAGACCACGTGAAGATGGAAGTCCAGGATGAAGTTATGCAGTCACAGGCCAAGGAACACCTGGAGCCTCAGATGCTGGAAGTGGCAAGGCAGGATTCTTCCCTAGAGCCTTAGGAGGGAGCATAGCCCTGCCAGTGTATTGATTTCAGATTTCTAGCCTCCAAAATTGCAAGAGACTAAATTTCTGTTTTAAACCATCAAGATGGCGGTAATTTGTTATGGCAACTCTAGAAAAATAATACAGGTCTAAAAATAAAGAACACTTAAAACTCAAGAAGAGGATCAACCTGAGTTGGTTAAGCATCCAAATTTTGATTTTGGCTCAGGTCATGGTCTCAGGGTCATGAGATTGGACTCCACGCTCTGCAGGGAGTCTGCTTAAGATCTCTCTTCCTCTGTCCCTCCTCCTACTTATGCTCTCTCTCTCTAAAATAAATAAATACATCTTTTAAAAAAAGATATTTTAAAAACTCAATAATAAAAGCACAAACAACTGAATTTTAAAATGAACAAAAGATATGAAATGACATTTCTCTCAAGAAAATGCACAAGTGGCCAACCAGGAAGCACATGAAAAGATGCTCAACATCATTAGTCACTAGGGGAATGCAAATCAAAACCAAAATGTGGGGCACCTGGGTGGCTCAGTCAGTTAAGCGTCTGCCTTCAGCTCAGGTCATGATCCCAGGGTCCTGGGATCGAGCCCTGAATCGGGCTCCCTGCTCTGCAGAGAGCCTGCTTCTCCCTCTGACCTTTCTCCCACTCTCTCATATAAATAAGTTATTTAAAAGTGTGATTTTACTTCACACTCATTAGATTTGCCATAATAAAAATAATAAAATAACAACAAGTGTTGGTAAAGATATGGAGAAATTAGGATGCTCATACACACTGCTGGTAGGAATGTAAAATGGTGCAGCCACTGTGGAAAAGTTTGGTGGCTCCTCAAAATGTGAAACATGAAGTTATTATATGACCCAGCAGTTCCATTCAAGAGAACTGAGAACAGGTGTTCCAACAAAAAAAAAAGGGTACAAATGTTTATAGAAACAATATTCACAATACCCAAAAGGTAGAGACGATCCAAATGTTTGTCAACAGATAAGAAGATAAGCAAAACATAGTATAGTCAAACAATGGAATATTATTCAGCCATTAAAAGGAATGAAAGGGGCGCCTGGGTGGCTCAGTCGTTAAGCGTCTGCCTTCAGCTCAGGTCATGATCCCAGGGTCCTGGGATCGAGCCCCATATCAGGCTCCCTGTTTGGCAGGAAGCCTGCTTCTCCTTCTCCCACTCCCCCGCTTGTGTTCCCTCTCTCACTGTGTCTCTCTCTGTCAAATAAATAAAAATAAAATCTTTATTTAAAAAAAAAGGGGGAATGAAAAAACATTAAAAACATTACGCTAAGTGAAAGAAGCCACCTCCGTTTATAAGAAATGTCCAAAATAGTCAAATCCATAGAGACAGAAAGATTTATGGATGCCATGAGATGCGAGGAGAAGGGAATTGGGACTGACTGCTAACTGGTCTGAGGTCTATTTTGGGTGATGAAAATGTTTTAAGAAATAGAAAAGAAAATAAGAATTGTTGCATTGGCCAAAAGTTATAAAAGTCCAGGAGTATAAATTCACTCACCACAAACTAATTTCCCCTATTCATTGATTTTGAGTTTACATAAAAGAAAAAACTGAAATTAAGTATGTTAGAAATGTTGAAAGAGGATCTCAATTGGTTTCCAATTGTGGGCAATTGGAAATAATCTTCATTATCAGGCTCAAGTGCTTCTAAGAATTCATTTATTCAATTAGCTTTCACTGACCACCTACTAAAAATACCCAATATATACTAGATACTGTGTCAAGTTCTGGCATAAAACTCCCACCTGCCTTCAGGAAATATACTCCTTAGTAAAGGAATTAGACATTAAATAATCAGTCACTGGTGTTTCCAGTTATGTTACATGTACACTTGAAAAAGTGTACTCTCCATTATTGGGTTAAAAAATCTGATAAACATCCATAGACCCAAAATATCTAGCTTAGTGTGATTACATTTTTGATAATTATTATTTTCAATTATTGTATTTCACACTTGACCTGTCCTAGATAGAACACTGTTTTTCAATGCCTGTCAATAAATCTGTCCTGTTTTGTTGTTTTGCTATACACACAACATTGTACAAAAGCTTGCATACTTGACATCCTTTTTCTATAATCCTGATATATTTGAAAGATAGATTAGCTATACATTAATTTTTATATCACATGTTATTTCCTTAAGTCTTTTGGAAACATAGTTCCAATTGTTGCTGCCTTTCTTTGTATACTACTATGAAGAAGTCAGATGCCAACCTGATTTTCTCTCCTATTTAGGTTATTTCAGTTACTTTGATAGGAGGCTAAGAAGATATAATATTTTAAATATGTAATAATTTTATTAGGATATGCCTTGAAATTAACCATTTGGGATCAAATTTCCCAACTTTACTAGAAGCTATTTCATTATATAAATTCTGGTCTTTTACTTCTGACACATTAATACAAGTTTGAAATGTTAATTTGTTATATTGTCTCATTTTAAAAATTATACAACTATTGAATATCATTTGCCTGGTTCTATACAACTTTCTCTCTGAAAACTTTTACCTTTGTCTCTAATTTGGTATTTTTTTCTTGGTTCTTTTCATCTTTGTTTCTTGTGACCTTCATTGTAATTTTGGCCATTCTGCTCTCATTTGGGTACCTAGTAGTTTATTACTCATTTCTGAAATGGTTTTGTCTTATTCAAATTTTGTTTTGAGTGTAAGTTGGCTTTTACTTTTTATTTCCAAATTATTAGTCATTTCCAGTCAGAGATTTTGAATTTCTGATTCAGATATTCTTCTATATCTTGTGTTGTGGATTTTTTTTTTTAAAGATTTTATTTATTTTTTAGAGAGCTATCTTGTGTTGCGGATTTAATGACATTTCATTTCTGATGGAATATTGTCATATATTTTTCTCTGCTTCATGGCTGGAATCATTACCAGCTTATGCCCAGGTTGCAACAGAAACAGACTTTAACAGGAAATTAAACTGACATTTCAGGTTACCTCATAAAAAGGTACCTACATACATACATACATAACCCTCAAGAAAGTTTCTAAATGGGGGATTTTTCTTAGAAAGACTTTAGATGTTTAGCCTCAGAAGGAATGTTTATCTTAAAGCTAGAAGATATAATATCATCATTTTTATTTTCAAACATGAAAGGAGGAGACATTATGGAAGCTATTTCAATCTACCTAGACTATAAATGAGAAATAAAATATGAAATACATAAGGAAGGAAATTCTATCTCAATATAAGAATAAAATTTCAAAAACCAAAGCTTCAGAAGGCATGGTTTTCTCTGTGTGTTGGTAAACTGTCAGGCCTGCAAGCCTAAAAGCATAGCCTTAATGCTTGAGCATGCAGTGGTGTTCAATACTGCATTGTATCCATGGTTGAGTAATACTACATATGAATTCCTTCTCTTTAACATTTCCGAAATCCCATCCTAGTTCTAATCTCTTTAATGAATGTTGCTTCTTAATTCATGTCCTTCTAATGTCAGCACATATTTAAAGGGAATAGCTAAGGGCACCTGGGTGGCTCAGTCGGTTAAGTGCCTGCCTTCAGCTCAAGTCATGATTCCAGGGTCCTGGGATTGAGTCCCATATCAGACTTCCTGCTCAGTGGGGAGCCTGCTTCTCTCTCTCTCTCTCAAATAAATAAAATCTCAAAAAAAAATAAAGGGAATAGTTAAAAGCAAAGTTGAGAGGAAGAAGATATAACTTTTTCTTCTTAGAAACCAGATCCTAATATAATCTCAAATACTAATAACTGTTTCACTATTTTTGTCCACTTTATTGTTTTCTGCATAGGTGAGTATCAGATAATATTTAATCTATGACCAAAATTATATTCATGTAACAGAGTGTATCTGTTAACATAAGTAATAAAGAAAAGAAAAAAGAAACAGCACACCTGAATCAATTTAAAAACAAGCCTGCTTTGTCTGCCAAAAATAAGTTGTAAGAACCAATCATTCTCTTTACATGAGAATATGTTCCAACTCAATAACACAGAAAAATTTTTTACATCATTGCTCTGCAAATACAGCACAGTAACTTCAAATTCATAAAACTTTCCAAGATTCTATGGACTATTCAAAATGTAAGCCACACAAAATGTGTATTTTCAGTATTGTAAAATTTTAAAATATGCAAAATAGTCTTAGATATATAGAGAGAGACATATAGAGATATAGATATATAATCACACTATTGGTCATTAACATGGAATAAACTATCCAAGATTTTTGAACTGCTGAAATAAAGAAAATTAATTGTTTTAAAATAGTGTATAACCCTTTAACATTTACGCATACAGTATTACTTTCAGAAGGCACCACTTGTTTTCTCATGAGTTATTTAGGAGATCATTCTCAAACTCAGGAGTTGACTATGCAGTCTCTTCATTGCCATCTTCATGTCCTTGTTCCTCAATGTGTAGATAATAGGATTCAGAATGGGTGTAATCATAAAGTCCAAAATGGCAAGAAATTTATCCACTGACACAGTGGGAAATGGCCACACATAAACAAAGATGCATGGACCAAAGAACAAAATCACCACGGTGATGTGAGCTGACAGAGTAGAAAAGGCTTTAGACAAACCACCTGAGGAACCTTTCCGTACAGTGACCAGGATGAAGACATAGGAGATAAGCAATAAGAAGAAGGTGCCCATGGAAATGAACCCGCTGATGGCAGTAACCATGAATTCCATTCTGTCGGTGTCTGTGCAGGCAAGTTTGATAAACCAAGGAAGGTCACAGTAAAAACTATCTATTTCATTAGGACCACAAAAAGGCAAATGAACAACAAAAGCTAACTGGGCCACTGAATGAATGAAGCCAATAGCCCAAGCACCAGACAGAAGTAAAATGCACATCTGCAGACTCATGATAGTCAGATAGTGGAGGGGCTTACATATGGCTACATATCGGTCCAAGGCCATGGCAATGAGCAGCACCATCTCAGATCCACCCAGGACATGAAGGACAAATATCTGGATGACACATCCCTGAAAGGATATGGTTTTGTGCCCTGAGTGCAGATCAGATATCATCTTGGGAACCGTTAAGGTAGAAAGACATAAATCAATAAATGAGAGATTGGCTAAAAGGAAGTACATGGGGGAATGTAAGTAAGGGTCAAAGGTCACTGTAAACACCACAAGGAGGTTTCCAAAAACAATTGTTACATAAAACACTGTAGAGAAAGCAAGGAGAAAATGCTGCACTGGTCTATAGGTAGAAAGTCCCAAGAATACAAATTGAGACACTTCAGAGTAATTCGCTTCATACATTGGCTTTGCCTGGTGAACCTAAAAGATCAAACCAAAATAATGAAGAAAGAATTTATCAAAAATTATTATTTAAAAAACAGATATGAGCTTTCATTATATCTTGTTTTAAGAAGAAGTCTTCAGTAACAGCCATAAGATGTTTTTTTTTAAAAAACATCATTTAAAAAAAAAAACTTTTACACATTAACATTTTTTTTAAATCATGTATTAATTTATCCATTCAGCTAATATACATAAAGAGGATAACATAATAATCCTATTGAGGATCTACCATATGCCTGGTACTATGTCAAGTTTTGAGGTAAAATACTGATCTTGGCTTCAGGAGGTTTACAGGCTAATGGTGGAACTAGAATTTAATAGCTTTAAATACAGATAGAATTCTGATAACAGATTTAAAGGAAATGAACAGACTACCATAAGAACAATGTGACTCATTCAAATGGCGATTGTTCAGATTCTGCTTAACAAGGAGTTAATACTGAAAAGTAGAGTCCAGACTATGGAAACACCATGTGCAAAGATCATGAGATAGGAATGTTAGCAGGGCAAGAGAATGAACAATTGAAATCAGGCTGGAGCAATAGGCCAGACAGGATGGAAGCTTGTATCCATGAACTGAACTTTGCCTTATATCCTAAGAGCAACAGAAAATTATTGGGGATTTTAAGGAGTAGCTTGATATATTTCTGCTGTCAAACAGAAACCAAAGCTTCAATGTAAAGAATTGAATGAAAAGCCTAAAGTAAACTTAGTGACCTCTCAGGAGATTAATGAAGAATAATGTATCAGTGTGTACAAGGTGAATTATTCAATAAACAGTGTTGACACAAGGAGATGAAACTTGGAAAAATGTAGGTTTTTGCCTTTTAACATGAACTCAAGGAAATTTTTAATGGATATTTAAATGTTAAGAAAAAAAACAAAAGAAATATATAAATACCTAGACATTAAGATGGAAAATTGATTCTTTTTTTTTTTTTTGGAGAGGGAGGAGGGGCAGACAGAGAGGGAGGAAGAGAATCTTAAGCTGGCTTTATGCCCAGTGTGGAGCTCAATGCAGGACTAGATTTCACAACCCTGAGACCATGACCTGAGCTGAAATCAAGAGTCAGACACTTAACCGACTGAGCCACCCAGGCACCCGTGGAAAACTCTTTCTTAACATCCTTCATTAACAAAACAAAGAGGAAATAGTTGACAGTAATCAAGACATTAAAATCAAAATCATATTATATGTAGCTATACATATAGAAAGATAGTGTATACAGATATACACATTGATTTTATATGAAGATAGAAGCACTATAAAAATAAAAGTAAAAACACTGTGGAAAATATCAGACAGATGATAAACATTTTTAATATGAAGTTACTTTGGGACGTCTGGATGGCTCAGTCGTTAAGCGTCTGCCTTCGGCTCAGGTCATGATCCCAGGTCCTGGGATCGAACCGCAAGTCGGGCTCCCTGCTCCGCGGGAAGCCTGCTTCTCGCTCTCACATTCCCCCTGCTTGTGTTCCCTCTCTTGCTGTGTCTCTCTCTATCAAATAAATAAATAAAATCTTTTTTAAAAAATTTAAAAAATATATGAAACTACTTCTTCCAAATACATTTCAAAAATGTAATATACCAATTTTAAATGAATAAAACATGAAAACTATTAACAAAAACAAAATGCCTATTAGTCATAATCATATGAAAAGTAAAACACTCAGTAATCAGTTAAATGTAAATAAGATTACACCAGAGTACCATTTTGTTCAACAAATTGTCTCAGTTTTTAAAATATTGATGATTTATCATGGATGATGCTGTGAGGAGTCAGATACACTCATTAATAGTGCTTTCTATTATTTAGAATTTAGTTTTTCCACATTTAACCATCTAAATTTAATATATTCACATTTCTCTTTATAAATTATAGATTTTGTGTTATTTTTTAAACTTTCTCCAAATAATGATTAACCACCAACTACATTTTAAATGCATTTATTGCATTTGTGGTTACATAAATGCATATATTTGGCAAGTCATTGAATTGTATATTTAAAAATTAGTGAATTTTATTCTGTATAAATTATATAGCAATAAAATTGATTTTAAAATTTAAAAAAAAGATTAAAAATAGAAATACCATATGATCCAACAATTCCAGTACTGGGTATTTACCCATAGGAAACAAAAACATCTATTCAAAAAAAATATCTGCACTCCTTTGTTTATTGCAGCATTATTTACAAGATATGGAAGCAACCTAAGTGTCCACTGATAGATGAATGGATACAGATGTATCCAATATACATATTAGATTGTATGGATTATATATATATAGAATAGAATATATGGAATATTACTGGAATATGGAATATTACTCAGCCATAATAAAGAATAAGATCTTGTCTTTTGTGATGACTTTGATGGACCTAGAGGGTGTTGTGCTAAATGAAATGAGTCAAGACAGAGAAAGCCAAACACCAAGTGATTTCACTTAAATGTGAAATCCAAAAACCAAGACGAACAATTAAAAAAAGAGAAACAGACTTATACAGAGAAGAAACTAATGGTTACCAGAGGAGAGGGCGTGGCAGGATGGGCAAAGTACGTGAAGGGGATTAAGAGGTACAATATTCCTGTTGTAAAATAAGTAAGTCATTAGAATGAAAATACAGCATAGGGAATATAGTCAATAATATTATAATGATGTTTGGTGACAGATGGTAACTACACTTATAATGGTGAGCACTGTGTAATGTACAGAACTGGTGAATCATTATACTGTACACCTGAAACTAGTATAGTATTGTATATCAACTATACTTCAATAAAACAAACTGCAGAATTCTCTGAAATAACAATAATACATACCAAAAATATTTAGTTTTCCTTAATTTATGACCAAGAATCTCACGTCAAGAAAATTTGCTTAATGTTACAATAGATGAGTTAAAAAGCTATAGGGTTACCTATTAGCACCATATTTATTTTAAAAATATTAGAAATAACCTAAATGTCCACAATAGAGAATTAAATTATTAATAGTAATTCCACCTGAGGAGGCATTCAACTTTGTACATTGAAATAAAAGTCTGTACCATGAAAAGATATGAATAATTTTCATTAAATAAAAAGAAATAGTTATAAAATAAAGTGAATAGGAAACCCTAATCCCTAACCCTAATCCTTTGGAGAGGTCTCCGACCAGCAGGATATCAGGCACATACCCTAACCCTAACCCTAGATCTGAGAAAAAAAATGAATAGGAAACCCATTTTTAAAACTCACATATCTAGGAAAAAAATGGAAATATGCTTATCTTCAATGCTTATCAATAAATTGTTACTCTCTGGGATTCTGTGCATTTATTAGTTTGAACTATATGGTACTGTTCTTTCTGTAGTTCCAAACATAAATTTTAATGTTACATATTTCAATCTAACATAGTAACTTACTTGTTTCTTACATAATTTTCTAAACTACCTTATCATTAAACAACCAAATCAAACACGGATGCTTACTCCACACCTGAATTAAATAACATGAGTTCCTCCACTTGCACTGCCAACACCAAACTTTTGTCCAGGCCCCACACTACTAACAACCATTCTTTCTTATATCATCATTCCTCTCTTTGCTACCCCACATCACACCCAGGCTCCTGCATGCCGCAAGTCTGTTCTTCCTCAGCAGGAAAGCAGCATAAGTAGGTGGAAGCATCACGATCCCATGATAGCCAAGAATAGACTTGAGAGGTCAGGCCAGGCAGTAATGGGAATCCTGAGGGCTATGGACATGGACAAAGTATTGTAGCCAAAAGGAAACACTACAGGGGTGGTGCTAGGAGCCACCACAGGAGCAATGAATGGATGGAGAATTTTATAGCTAACAACTAACTTTCTCTATCAAGGTTTCAATATAAAAGTTACTCTTATACATTCATGAAGGGATTATAAATTGATAATATTTATTAGAATTTAAAATGTACAAATCTATTCCTAGCATGCAGCATAGATGTTCATATAATATATATGTATTTACAAATAGATACAGACATGTATACATATAATAGAATGTTGTTGACCCATATCAATCAGTAGAAAAGGTATTAATCACATTTTAGTACATATATACAATGGAATACTATGAAGCTCTTAAAATCAACTAAATGATTCTACACATACAGATCTTGGAAAGATTTAAATTTTAAGTGAAACACAAGAAAGTGCATAAAATTAATATGAAACTTTGTGTTTGAAAAAAAGTTCTCCAAGAATGAATACAAAATATTATAAATCATAAGTCCTGAAAAGTAAGATAATATGTGGCTTTCACTTCCTGAAGTCTGTATTTCTGTACTGTTTAAATGGTCTAAAACAACTTATATTGCTTTTGACTTAAAAAGTATGATTTTTAAGGGGTGCCTGGGTGGCTCAGTCAGTGAAGTATCCGACTCTCAGTTTCAGCTCAGGTCATGATCTCAGGATCCTGAGATCGAGCCCCGAGTGTGGAGTAGGGCTCCGCGCTCAGCAGAGAGTCTGCTTGAGAGAGTCTCTCTCCCTCTGCCCCTCCTCTGCCACACAAGCTGGTGCACATGCACTCTCTCTCAAATAAATAAATCTTTTTAAAAAGTATGATTTTTAAATAAAAATAAGGGGTTCAAGTTGTGCAGTCTTTCACATTCAGACTGTAGTGATATCAATATCATTCAAATAAGCATTTAAAAACTGAAATAAAGTCTTACAAATATGTGAACAACTGTATAGTCATGAAGTATCACAACAGTCACTTTAAAAATGTTCTCAGAGATTCATCGCCATGATAAAATCTCATGTGAGCAGTCTATTGCTAGTTTCTAAAAACGTATCTATTGTTTAGTTGATGGATACTAGTAAGGAAAGAGATGGTAGGAAGAGGCAAGAAAAGGGAGGAAAGAGAAGGGACAGGAACAAAGAAGAAAAGAAAGAGGAGAGAGGAATAGAAACAAGCAAGGAATACCATAAAGGTTTTAAGAGAGGCAGTTAACATACTATCAGTAGAATATTTCTTGTTTCTTCTGTTGCCTACTCACTGCTTAAAATTCCTCAGTAATTTTTCCTGCTCTCTCAACATCACAGCATTGGCATATAAAACTCTTGGGATCTGTCCACAGCCCATCTCCCCCTCCCCTCACAAACGTCATGTCATGAACTATAAGGACACCCTTTGCACTTTCATGAACGTTCAGGTTTACCCATACTTTTGTTCTGCACTAAATGTATCCTGACTGTTTTCATTTGGCTGACTACCTCTCATTCTAAAAATTCATTCCACCTATGCAACAATTACTCAAGGACGTGTCTCTCTCTCCTCCAGTCTGGATTATATACTCCTCCTCTATGTTTTCACATCATACTTGCAAACTTCTCATAATAGTATAATTTATAATTAAATAGTCTCTCCATCTCCCCTGCTAGGTCTATGGGTTCCTTGAGAGAAGGGACTGTGTCTTAGTCCCAAATCCTGGCCCATGTAAGTGTTGTGAGTTTCGGAAAGATGATGAGTGCTTGGATGGATGTGGACATGCATATGTATATAAATGCATGGGTAACTGATGATAATAGTTTGTGGTAAAGACTTTTATTTTACATCTTATTCCTATTTAAAACTAATGCCAATAGTATAAAAAACAATCACTACTCTAGAAATTGCTGTGAACATATGGCAGGTATAAGGCTATTCACGTTAAAACCGATTTCCAACATCCTTTCTAGTCCCTATCCAAATGTAATATAATCAAGACTCAGAAATTTCCCTGTAAATTAAGACCTAATCTAGGCATATGGAGCAATGCATACAACCTGAAATGAAAATTCTCCCTTGGACTGGCACCACTGGGTGTTTAATAAGTGCTTGTTGAATTCAAATGCAGATTTTTAAAAAAGAAAGGAGAGAGAGAGAAACTTTATACAGTTGTTCCATAAATGTGTGCATTACCAGTATGACAAAAATAGGCAATAATTTTAACAGGCTATTGACATATATCATCTCCACTTACCTCGCCAAAATAATTTAAAAAAAACAGAAAGCACTATTTTCACTGTTACTGGATCTTTTAAAAAATGTTTCCCTCTCTGATGCTATATGGGTAGTGCTTCTCACAACTGCTCCAGCTCTAACAGTAACTTAACAGCTTTTGGTGACCATTTGATGATTCCATGACCTGAGTCCCCAGGCCATTCATCATGGGAGTTTTAGTTTTAATTCTCATGGCATGGCATTCAGAGAAGGAAAAAGTATCAGAAGTTTGGTTAAATAAGTAAATGGAAAGCAATGTATAATAAAGCAATGTCTAATAAAATATGACAGAAAAAATACCTTCAAGGAAAAGCAGTATCTTCTAACATTTTAATGTCTATAAATTAATTATCATTTAGATCAATACCAGGGAAAAAGGAATAGTTATAAACAAACTCATTAAGAATTATTTAGAATTCTTTTGGAAGCATATTCATGGACTATCCATGGAAACACTGTACCTGCTTTTTACCTCATTTATACAATTACCATCCCCATTTTAGAGATACTAATATTATATACCATGGAGATTAAATATGTTGGCCAAGGTCACTATGCTAGAATCAGATCTAATATTCAAACACAATTATTTTCTGATTTCAACGTACATGAATTTAATCCCTACACTATACTGCCTCCTTTTAATATGA
The DNA here is from genome assembly GCF_054177405.1 of Leptonychotes weddellii. Classification (NCBI taxonomy): domain Eukaryota; kingdom Metazoa; phylum Chordata; class Mammalia; order Carnivora; family Phocidae; genus Leptonychotes; species Leptonychotes weddellii. The sequence goes on from NC_138377.1 coordinate 66,900,578, forward strand.
TTGCTATAATATAAAAATAACTCCCCCTTGGTCTTGGGTATAATCTTTTTACATATTGATGATTTTGATTTGCTAATATTTTGTTAGGGATTTTACATGTGTGTTCATGAAAGATATTGGTCTGTAGTTTTTCTTTCTTGTAACATCTACACCTGCTTTAGGTATAAGAATAATGCTAGCCTCCGAAATAAGTCAGAGAAAGACAAACACCATATGATTTCATTCATATGTGGAATTTAAGAAACAAAATGGATGAACATAGGGGAAGGGAAAAAAAAAAAAAGAGGGAGACAAACCATAAGATACTCTTAAAGATAGGGAACAAACAGGGTTGATGGAGGGAGGTGGGCTGGGGATGAGCTAAATGGGTGATGGGCATTAAGGAGGGCACTTATTGTGATGTGCGTTGGGTGTTATATGTAAGTGATGAATCACCGAATCCTACTCCAGAACCAATATTACACTCTATGTTAACTAACTAGAATTTAAATAAAAACTTGAAACAAAACAAAATAAAAAACACTAGGGAGGTATATATGATGATGGTAACAGTAGTAGCAGTAATAAATGATAATAAAAATAATAAATAATTAGCACTTATTAAGTTAAAGAAAAGAATAATGCTAGCCTCATAAAGTGAATTAGGAAGTGTTCACTTTGTTTCCATTTTCTGGAAGAAATTGTAGAGAATTAATATCATTTCTTCCATGAATGGTAAAATTCACCAGTGAAACCAACTGGGCCAGTTGCATTTTTTGAAAGTTATTAATTATTGATTCATGTTTCTCATTACATATAGGCCTCTCATATTATCTATTTCTACATTATGTAGGTTTTGATAGTGTCTTTTAAGGAATTAATTGGTCCATTTCATCTAAGGTATCAAATTCATGGGTTTAAGGTTGTTCATAATATTTCCTTATTCTTTTAGTATCCAATGATTAGTACTGACCCCTCTTTTATTTCTAATATTGGTATTTGTGTCTCCTCTCTTTTTCCCTTGGTTGCCATGGCTGGAAGTTTATTACTTTTATTGATTTTTTCAAAGAACCACCTTTTTGTGGTTGAGCTTTTCTACTGTTTTTCTGCTTTAAATTTTATTGATTTCTGCTCTAATATTTGTCTTTTTTTTCACTTGCTTTAGGCTTAACTTGTTCTTTTTTTTCAGTTTTCTAAGGTGTAAGCTTAAATTACTGAGTTTGGATCTTTATCCTTTTCTAATATATGAATTCAATGCTATAAATTTCCCTCTAAATACTTCTTTCATTGTGTCCCACAAAATTTGATAAATTGTAGCTTCATTCTCATGTAGTTCAAAGCACTTTTAATATCTTTTGAGACTTCTTCTTTGATCCATGTGATTTAGAAGTGTATTGCTTAATCTCCAAATATATTAGAATGTTACAGCTGTATTTCTGATTTTTAGTTTAGTTCCAATGTGAGAACATACTTGGTATGCTTTCTACTCTTTTAAATTTGTTAAGGTATATTTTATGACCCAGAATGTGGTCTATCTTGCTGAACATTCCATATGAACTGGAAAAGAAAGTGTATTCTGCTGTTGTTGGATGAAGTGGTCTATAAATGTAAATTAGATCAAGCTGACTGATGGTACTTTTGAGAGCAACTATGTGCTTACTAAATTTCTGCCTTCTGGATGTATTGGTTATTGAATACAGAGAGTTGAAGTCTCTAACTATAATAGTGGATTTGTCTATTCCTCCTTGGATTTATATCAGGTTTTGCCTCATGTATTTTCATGCTCTGTTATTAGGTGCATGCACACTAAGGAATGTTATGTCTTTTTGAAGAATGAACACTTTCAGTTTCTTTCTCTGAGAAAGGCTCCCCCCCTACACTTTTGGGGGATAATTTTGCTAAACGTACTAAGTTCGTTTTTTTTTAACATGATAAATATTTCACTTCACTCTTTCTAACTACATGGCTTATGACAAGAAGTCTGATATAATTCTTATCTTTGTTCCACTATAAATAATGTGTTTACCCCTCTTTGGATTCCTTCAATTTCTCTTTTCTTTTGTTTTCTATAGTTTGAATATAATATACCTATGTGTAGACTTTTTTCTTCTTTTTTTTTTCATACTGATCATTACTTTTGGAAAATTCTCAAGCCATTATTATTTCAGATATGTCTTCTGCTCCTTTTTCTCTTTCCTTTCCTCTGGAATTCCAATTATACATATGTCCTTTTATTACTGTCCCCCATTCTTGAATATTCTGCATGCATTATTTTTTGTCATTCTTAGAATTTCTATCTCTCTGTTTACATTAACAATCTGTTCTTGAATATAGTCTACTTTTCCCATTAGAACCCTTTATGTGTTATTTATAGTTATTTTAAATTCCTTATCCAATAATTCCAAAATATGTCATATCTGCCTCAGGTTCTGATGATTGCTTTGTCTCAAGAATGCATTTCTATTACTTTTTACTGTGCCTTGAAATAAAACTGAGTTTAAAACATTCTTATTTCTTTGCCATCTCTAATATGCATTTAATGAAAGTTTCTTTTGAAATTGTATCCAACTTTGTTAACCATACTCAGTGGGAAGAGTCCTAAAAGGCTTTAGTAAGGTATTTTTGCACAGAACATGTATCTATTCTATTTTAATGCTTTCTCACCAACTCTCTGTTCTAGAGCTATAATCTCATTTTCACACTAACAAGAAACCAACCTGGCTGGATAAAACATAATATGTTACATGTTTTTCAAGTGATAATTTAACATTTACATATCTCTAGTTGACTAAGATCAGCACTTTCAGAACTGAGTGATATCAAACATTTCTTTTTCACCCTGACCCACAAATATTTTATTACCAAAATGTCATGTCTACACATATTCAGTCCTGTCTTGCTTGCCATTAAATTATGTCAAAAGATCTGTTTTAATGGTTGTTAGGACACTATGTTAATCAGCTCAAGTTGCAATAAGAAAAGTAACATAGACCAAAAAAAATTATATCAAATGATGTTGGGGATATTCCTGAAGTCTACTTCACACCCAGAAATCAAGGTTCCAAACTAAGAAATATTGATATAACCCATCAAAGTATACTGCATATACTTGATGAGCTGTGATTACCCAAGAGATATTGCATAATCATTACGTTTGTTAATTTCACAGATATTGATTATACATTATACATTACTTTTTACTGTACAGATAACTGGAGGTAAATTAGAGAGCAAAATAAATACTCATGTCTTTGAGGATTTAGTAGTGAAAGACAGAAAATACTCAATATGCACTAATCAATAAACATAATAAATAACCACATGTTTATGTTAGAAGCTGATCTGTGCAGTGGGGGGTCAAAAAAGAAGTAGAGCAAAGTAAAAGTGAAAATGAGTACCCAGGGTCAGGCTGATTGCAGTATTAAATTGAATGGTCAGCATAGGAAAGGCATTTTTGAGTAGGTAATATTTAAAGAAAGACTTAAAGAAATTGAGGGGTTTATACATAAGGACAACTAGGGGAATTATGTGTCAGTTAGAAGGGCAACTATTGCAAAAGCCATAAGGTTATAGCATAAAGCATGATTAACATGTTCTAGGAACAGTAAGGAATTTAAGGTGGGTAGAGTAAATAAGGGACAGAGTAGTAGGAAATCAATCAAAGGAATAAACAGGGATCAGGTCATGTAGCACCTTACAGAAATGTACGAGGACTTGGCTTTGAATGGATCTGCTGTAGGTATCCTCAAACAGAATTTTTCAATTTTCACTATAGTTGTTCATTAAATGAGCAGAACAAAGGCCAATAAGAAATTATAAATGGCTCTCATAGCATGATCCCACACAATATTCTTTGTTCCACTGGTATTTTCTACCATTTTTTTCTTCATTCTTCACAGTATAGTGTCTCGGAACACAGGTTCTCTGAGTCAGGCTTCCTCACTTTGAAATCTAGGTCTACCACTTAACAGCTTTGTGATCTTGAGCAAACTATTTACATTCAGACAAAAAATAAAAATAAAATAAGTTTAAATGATGAATCACATGTGAATACCCAAAGACTATGTATATTAGTTACTATTACTCTAAAATTACAGTTGTTTTCTATTTTTATGTGCTTCAGGAATATTTTAGATCTCACTTGTTATGTAGGCTTCTCTGAATTACAAATCCAAATTATTCCCTCTTTTACCTAAAGAAACTAGAAAAATAAGAACAAAGCCCATGGTGTGTAGAAGGAAGAAAACAAAGATGAGAGCTGAAATAAATGACATAGAACTAAAAAAAAAAAGAAAGAAAGAAAGGAAATTAGTGAAACCAAGAGCTTGTTCTTTGAAAAGATGAACAAAATTGATAAATCATTACCCACTCATCAAAAGAAAAGGACCCAAATAAATAAAATCAGATATGAAAGTAAAGTAACAACAGACACCACATAAATATAAAGGATTATAAAATTAATATACCAACAAACTAGAAATCTAGAAGTGGATAAATTCCTAGAAACACACAATCTTCCAAAACTGAACCAGAAAGAAATAGAAAATCTGAACAGCCACCAGCATTATTCACAAAACCAGGATAAACAATACAAATCAATGATAAGTAATGAAATTAAATCAGAAAAAAAACCTACCAAAAAAATAAAATTCCAGGAACATGTGGATTCACAGGGGAATTCTGCCTAACATTTGAAGAAAAGTTAATACTTATTCACCTCAAACTATTCCAAAAAACAGAAGCAGAAGAAAAGCGTCCAAATATATTTGAGGCCAAAATTACCTTGATACCAAACCCAGAAAAAGACACCATAAAAAAAGAAAACCACAGGCAAATATCCCTGATGAATACAGATACAAAATCTTCAACAAAATATTACAAATTATATCTAGTAATATATGAAGAAGATCATTCAACACGATCAAGTGGGATTTATTCTGGGGATACAAGGGTGGTTTGATATTCAATGAACATCATATGCCACATCAACAACAAAAAGGATAAAAATCATATGACCATCTCAATAGATACAAAAAAAGCATTTGACAAAATTCAACATCCGTTCATGATAAAAACTCTCAACAAAATGGGGTTAGATGAAATATACCCCAACATAATAAAGGCCATATATGAAAAACTCACAACTAACATCATACTCAATGGTAAAATATGGAGAGCTTTTCCTCTAAGATCAGGAACAAGACAAGGATGTCCACTTTCACCACTTTCATTCAATATAGTACTGAAAGTCCTAGACACAGCAATCAGACAAGAAAAAGAAATAAGCATCCATATGGGTAAAGAAGAAGTAAACTATCACTATTTGCAGAAGACATGATACTATACATATAAAATCCTAAAGACTCCACAAAAAAACCACAGCAAGTAATAAATGAATTCAGAAAAATGGCAGGATACAAAATTAATACCCAGAAATTGGTAGTGTTTCTATACACCAATAATTAAGTAGCAGAAAGAGAAATTTTAAAAACCAGATCATTTGGGGCGCCTGGGTGGCTCAGTCGCTGGGCATCTGCCTTCGGCTTGGGTCATGATCCCGGGGTCCTGGGATCGAGCCCCACGTCGGGCTCCTGGCTCGGCGGGGAGCCTGCTTCTCCCTCTCCCTCTGCCTCTGTCCCTGCTCATGCTCTCTCTCTCTCTCTGTATCTCTGTGTCTCAAATGAATAAATAAAATCTTTGAAAAAAAAAAAAAACAGATCATTTACAATTGCACCAAAAAGAATAAATTACCTGGGAATAAACTTAAGGTTAAAAAGACGTGAAAGACCTGACTCCAAAAATTATAAAACTGAGGAAAGAAACTGAAGATGACACAAACAAATGGAAAGATATTCCAAGCTCAGGGATTAAGAATTAATATTTTTAAAATGTTCATATTACCCAAGTCAATCTACAGATTCAATGCAATCCCTATCAAAATACCACCAGCATTACTCAGAAAACTAGGACAATTAATATAAAAATTCTACGGATCACAGAAGACCCTGAATAGTTAAGCAATCCTGAGAAAGAAGAACAAAGCTGGAGGTATCATATTCCCAGATTTCAAAATATACTACAAAGCTGGAGTAATCAAAACAGTATGGTATTGGCACAAAAACAGACACGTTGATGAGTGAAACAGAACAAAGAGCCCAGAGCAAATGCACACTTACATGACCAATTAATCTATGACAAAGGAGGCAAGAGTATACAATGGGGAAAAGACAGTCTCTTCAATAAATGGTGCTGGGAAAACCAGACAGCTGTGTGCAGAAAATAAGAGTGGGGACCACTTTCTTACACCCTACACAAAAAATAAACTCAACATGGATTAAAGAATTAAATGTGAGACCTGAAACCATAAAAATCCTAGAACACAGGCAATAATTTCTCTGACATCAGCCATAGCAACATTTTTCTAGATACATCTCCTCAGGCAAGGAAAGCAAAAGCAAAAGCAAAAGTATTGGGATTACACCAAAATAAAAAGCTTTTGCACAGTGAAGGAAATCGTCAACAAAACAAAAAGACAATCTACTGAATAGGAGAAGATATTTGCAAGTGATATATCCAGTAAGGATTTAATATCCAAAATATATAAAGAACTCATACAACTCAACACCAAAAAAACAAATAACTCAATTAAAAAATGGGCAGAAGACCTGAATAGACATTATTCCAAAGAAGGCATACAGATGGCCAACAGACACATGAAAAGATGCTCAACATCACTAATCATCAGGGAAATGCAAATCAAAACTACAATGAGCTATTACCTTATACCTGTTGGAATAGCTAGACTCAGTTTTAGTTGCCTTAATAATTTCTAGTTTTCTTTCAAACAAGCAGTTGCTACAAAAGACAATAAAGCCAAATAAAAGAACAAAGTTTTTAATTGCTTTTATTTTACTTCATAGAAGCCCACCTGAATTTAGGTAGTCAGCACAAACTGAGAATTATGAGCAGTCTGCTGATCAGGGACCCCAATGCCACTAGCCTATTGCTCTTTATGCTGTCAGTCCAGGAGAAGATCCAAGCCAGCATTCAAGAAAATTTCTATTTGTGTAAGTAAATTCCTTTTTGTGCAATAATTACTTACTCCAAATTATAATTCTTTTTGAGTCAGTGATCTTAGAATAGCCCTTTCTAACATAATCCACATTCTGATTTAAGACATTAATGTCTTCATCTTTTTCCCAACATCCCCTATGATATATACATGTGGATGCCTTTTTAATTAGGCAACAACTCATTTGCATACATAATTATTTAAACTTCACCTCCTTCCTCCACTGTGAACATTAATGAATAATATAAATCCAATGGGCATTGTTCAAGTTTTTAGTCTTTTTGAGTGTGTGCATGCGTTTTAACTCTCATACCTGAGCTCATGCTGTTTTGGTTACCTGGCTTGCTCCTATCAGGCAGTTATTCAAATTTTCATCATCACTCTCATGCAATGTGGCTAGTCCATTGGCCAGGAAACATTTTAGCACCTCTCCAGTCAGCTGTGGATAGTGACATGTGTCTCAGGATTATGATGTACTATTATAACATCGTCCCCACAGTAGCTTTCTTATGTCCAGGATGAGCAGAATGATCATTCAGTTCCAATAAAAATATTTTGAGACATCTGTGGTGGTTGATTAAAATCCCCATTAAGTGAATTTCTCAATATGACCGAGAGGTATTACTTTCATCCTCTATCAAATTATATTTTGCCCAGTCCTTTGAAATCACTTCCATCTGCCTGATCGGACCCCTTCAGGTAGATGATATATCCAAGTGCCCTTTGCTACATAAATGCTCATCTTCCAAGGTGAAAGTCTCTGAGACTTTCTACTCTTTTAGCTTTACCTAGGGATAGGTGAGCAAGATTTAATGAGGTAACTACCCCCTTCTCCCTCAAATAACAATATTAAAAACTCTCTCAGTTGACTAGATTGACCCCCTCCTCTACTGTTGTCTTCTCTTATTGGTAGAGCTGAAACACAAGATTCATTTACTCCCTAGAATACCTACATAGAATGTTTCATATACAGGGATAGTGACTATGAAGTCTATACTTGGTAAATGCTTGGAACCTGTGTAGAGTCTCCCATTAGTCAGGACTAGTGAAATGTCTATTTAGCAAAAGTTCTCTAACCATAAGAAGGAAAGGAAATAAATAGAAGGTCATACTGAGATACCCTGTATCATAGCCACTCTTTCTTGATGAGCTTATGAATGGGGTTGAGATGACGATATATGACTCTGCTCCAGTCCATATTCGAAGTTATTTTAGTGTAGTTGCCATATTTTAAAATGCTTATACACTCCAGATTATATAATATTCACACAATGCAACCTAAATAGTTTATTTACTGGTTTGTCTATGGTTTCCATTCCTTAAACACAGCCAATTACACTTTAATGTAGAGATGTTTCTAAGCTATGTCTCAAGACACCACCTTCCTTTCTCTATCTGATCTTCAGCCAAGCTGACCAGTGGATTCACATCACTGACACTATCCACATAGTTAATGTCAAGCCCAACAATCCTATCTTTGTACCTCATTGTTTTTCTACATTTGCTTTCCAATCTCCAAGCATCCATCCTTAAACTATGAAAAGAACACTTAAAAATGTACCTTTTCTTTTGAACAAAAAAAGAGGTATGTTTTAAATAAATTTTCTCTTAATTTCTCTTTATTTTTCTAAAAGCAATCATTAACATTGAATGAAAGATATTTAAGCATAAATTGATTTTAAATAAATTGGAAGTTAAAGTACATTTCTACATCTTATATATTCAAACAAGACTCCTCCAATTATATATATATGGACATGTGTACGTATAATTATCTAATTGCATGAAAAGAAAGCTGAAACAGCCCCACCAAAATGTGAACAGATTTTTGTGTGTGTGGTTAAAAAAAATAAGAAGAAAATGCAGATAGAGGCAGACTATCATATTTCTTTCTCAAACCTCTAAAGTGTTGGATTCTTGATCAATAATACTGAATTTACATAATACTTTATAAATGAAAATAAAGAGGTAGGCTTCCATTATTGTTTTGTTATTTAAAAGAATATTAATGATGCTGACATTAAATGTTAAACTTAGAACATTGTTCATGTAACCACAAAAATTCTTGAGACTTCAAAATGTTTTTCTACTCTCCATTAAAACTCACAAAACCAGCAATTCAAGACTGGCTATTCTGTCATAGGTACAGTTGGTGCACATCAGTAACCTGCTCATTTCCCTCTGCTGTCTTCTCTGACCACTCACCTAAATCATCTGGCTTCTAAAAGGACTAGAACTAAATGGCAACTTAGTTCTAAAATAATGTTTTTCTTTAAAAAAAAAAAAAAGGTAGCCAAAGAAATGCTTTATAACTGTACTTAATTTCCATCACTGGAAATGTTATGATTGTACTGACCCGGTCTGTCTTTAACCTTGACGAAAGGCACACTTTCAGGTGATATTCTCAATTCAGAGAGACTCAGAAATTAAGAGGTCCCAAGGGAACATAGCATAGGTAGTTTCCTACCCCAGAGGCTATTCTCTACAGTGAATATATGCCTCACACTCTCACATGAATACCGGTCACAACTGAAAGTAGATTATTTGTTTTGCTGCAATATTTTATTCCAGATCCTAGTCTGAGTATAAACAGTGCTTTATCCATTGGAAAAAAATATGATCAAATACGGTGTTCCTCTGGTAAGAAGGTACAGTCTATACTCTGTAAGTTTCTTAACTGCTCCCATAATTCCCTTCCTCTATCATATTTAAAACACCTTCATAATGTTTTAATACCATATATCCATACATACTAATTGGGATGGCTTGGAATTTCTGCACAGCTTCCAGACATATCAAGGGTTTCTTCTCCCAGCTATATCTTGGGACTTTTGGGCTGCCTATAGCATCAGAAAGAATGCCTTCTATTCGGTGTCACCGCTCCCTAAATGCCCTGGTTGAAGAAGTATTTGTGTTCTCACAGCACCACATTCAGCGGGGTCTACAGTTTTTCTGGATTAAGGGACTGTTCCAGACACAGATATGTAGGCATAATGAACAGAAATTTCCAAACATGGAGAAAATTGTTAATAATTAAGCTCAGGAAAAAACCTGATAGAAAATATGGAATGAAATCTCTCAAAAGTTTTAACAGTCAATAGTTACCAGGGGATGGAATTATGCTTTTGGAAATGAAGAGAAGGAAATGCAGAATGGTACCAAAGTCGGAGAAGGACAAGAGTCAGAGACATTGAGTGTGCACCCCAGTCACACTATTTCTTTGCTCTGAAACTTCTACCAGGTTACACTGGGAGTCAGCCTCAGAGTAATAAGACCTATTTCATGGGGTTATTGTGGAGATTAAATTAGACAATGTGAGTAAAAGTTTCTGGTACACAGTGGGTATTCAGGGGGTGAAAGGGGGAGACATAGAAAGAAACAGATTAGTTTTCACACCACCTGAAACTAGTAGCTCAAAAAACAAAAACAGGAATTGTCTCATTTTCTTTCTTCTTCCCTTCTTTTTTTCCCCTAAGTTTTGATTCTCTTTGGTTAGTTCTGCTTTAAGTCATTTGATTTTACAATTATACTCTTGGAATCTGGTGATTTAACTCTCCCACCTAGGACATGCTTGAAAATAAATTATAACAGTATTATTAATATGACTATTAATATACTTAATTTAGCAGTAATATTTTGTCTTTTGTAATTCAATTAAAATAATATTAACAACTTTTAAAGCAAGTATTAGGTGAGAAAACATGCATAGGCTTTTATTTCTTTGGTATAACCTACAGCACCTAGAGACTAATTCTTTTTCATCTGCAGTGTCCAAAAGTGATCAGAATACACAGTAAAAATAAGTTCAGTAAATTCTTCTTGACCATATTAGAAGAAATTAAAAGGCCCTCCTACATCTAGTACTTTCTAGCCATTTTCATCCCTGGTATCTGATCACCTTCGTGGATTTAACAATATCAACAACCCATTAATTATAGACAGAGGTGAGGGTAACAGACTAAATTAGAGGAAACCTGAAGTAGGTAGTGCCAAGAGCAATAACAGAATTATTACAAATACAGAGAATACTTTTCATATAGCTATTAAGCCTTTATATTTCTTATGTCAATTACCTCTTCATAGGACATGTATTCTTATAAAGAATATGTATTCTTTTTTAATTTTATTTTATTATGTTAATCACCCTACATTACATCATTAGTTTTTGATGTAGTGTTCCATGATTCATTGTTTGCGCATAACACCCAGTGCTCCATTCAATACATTCCCTCTTTAATACCAATCACCAGGCCAACCCATCCTCCCACCTCCCTCCCCTCTAGAACCCTCAGTTTGTTTCTCAGAGTCCATAGTCTCTCATGGTTAGTCTCAAGAATACATATTTTTCTTGATTCATAGAAATCCTATTTCTTCTCAAAACTGAACTAAACTTTGCTCTAAACCAACATTCTTTCCAGAAGCTAACTCCAAATAGACTCTATTAACTGTGTTACTTTGGGCATTTACCTTTTAACTCAGCTTTTCAGCAGTAAAATGAGTATGACTGTTGCCATGGTTATGAAACAATGATTAAAAATATTTATCATAGCTCTGAGTTATATAGAAAAGGAAAAAAAAGTACTGTAGAGCTGATTTCCAACTTTGATAGAGGACTACAAACACCAGTCACCAAGAATTAGTAGAGGGGGGCGCCTGGGTGGCTCAGTTGGTTAAGCGACTGCCTTCGGCTCAGGTCATGATCCTGGAGTCCTGGGATCGAGTCCCGCATCGGGCTCCCTGCTCAGCAGGGGGTCTGCTTCTCCCTCTGACCCTCCTCCCTCTCACGCTCTCTGTCTCTCATTCTCTCTCTCGCAAATAAATAAATAAAATCTTTAAAAAAAAAAAAAGAATTAGTAGTGGCTGCTGGAGATAACTGATCCATTGTGGCAAAGCCCTTCTGATCAACAAATTTTTGAAAGAAGGTGGCAGAAGCAGATGGCAAAAAAAAGAAGGAAAAAGGAAACTGGGAAGAGAGAAAAACAAAAAAGAAGAGAGAGAGAAATAATATGAACCTATTTTCTAGCCTGAGAGGATTGTTAGATTTTAAGGTAATTAATTTAAACAGCAAAAATGACAAGTTTAAAGGCAAACTTAAAGTTTCTCTAACTTCTTTGATAAGAAATCTAATTAATTTGTACTTGCCATTTACTCTGCTATTGCAAAAGAAAGTCTTCTGCCAAAGATTCCTGGAACATCTTTCAAAAATCATGACTTCTCAGGCTAAAGCAAATGAGACTGAATGGAAATGGCTTCCAGATGGATATGTGGGAAATGAAGGAATTTGCCTAACTCTGAAACTCTCATTTGTAATACAAAAAATATATATATTTTTTTTCCTCAAGTAGCTTGATGCATAGTCTCTCTCCCAGAGTTAATTACAGACTTTGGATCATTTTAGTCCATGCAGAGATTTCCAGCTTTTAGTTTCTCAGAAGCCATCTTGTTTGGAATTGGAAACCTAACACCAGATTGTGTATCTGATGGTCCTATACCGTGTCTGACAGAATGGCTTCGAAACACATTTTAGAGTTTGATATTCAAAACTAAACTTCAGGATTCATTATGGCTGAGGTATACTTCAGGCTGTAAGTAATTTCTTACAGGTTATGTAAGCTTTGAATTTCATGAACAGAGAACAATTTCTTCCTCTCATTCAGGATTTATCCTTTCTTTATGCCTGGAACATTTATTCTTTAATGATTTTTAACTACCTTCTTTTTGATAGTTTATCTGCTCTTGTACTTAATTATGTTCATTAGTGAAAAAGTTTTGTCATTTTGTCAAAAATAGTATTAATATATCTTTTTAAAAACTGATTCATCTATTTATTCATTAAAAAATTAACCTTCAATTATGTTAAACATTGCTTCCGTTTTTCAGATTTGTAACTAGGAACTATTTTTCTAACATATAGCCCCTACACAATAAAATGTCATCTTAAAAATTGTTATTTTACCTCAGGTCTACAGTATTGAAGTGATCATAATTCTGTTTTTAAAAAAAGATTTTATTTTAAAGTAATTTCTACACCCACTGTGGCACTTGAACTTACAACCCCAAGATCAAGAATTGCATACTCTACTGACTGAGCCAGCCAGGCACCCCAAATTGACCATAATTCTTGATTCATAACATAGTTTCACTATTTTTGCAAGCCCATTTTGTGTTTGTTTGCTTGTTTAATGATAAAATTATGCTGATGAAAACATGATCTAAAGATCTAATACAAGATCTAAATAATTAATAACATACAACTGCTTATGTGCTCATCTTTTCTCTTTTAAGGCATTTATTTATTAAAACGTTCTCTGCCAAGATTTCACATTAGCTTAAAATTCAAATCAGTCTTTACATTTCTCTACTGAGGTCTCCACCTCAGTGTATCACATAAAAACACCTTCTCCAGTAATCAGTGTTACCAGCGTCCACACGATGAGCCCCATGGTCAACCTCTTTGTTCCCTAGGTGACCCAACTAGATGTTAATACTGCTCTGCTACAGGGTAAAAGCTCCTAACTCAAACTCATTGGAAAAGGGGTGAAACTTCTATAAAGTGCACTTTAAGAAGAGGTACTGTTTGCTCATGAAAAGAAACCAGTGAATCCTCTAAGAATAATAAAAGTAGGTATTTTACAGTTAAGCACATGATTTGGAGTAAAGAATTCGGATGTTGCTCGGCTGGCCCAGGCCCTTAATACTCTTCTTGCTCCTCCTGTGGGCCCCCTTCATCAGGTATCACAAAGCCTTCATCTGTGGCATACAGAATGTCCACGATCCTCTGCAATACCGGGTTTTCCCCCTCGTTCTCCTGGCAAATCAATTCAATGTTCCTTGGCTTTCCAAAGTAGAAATCTCTCTTCCTCCAAGTCTTCGACGGTAAGTTTCAATACGTTGACCTGCTGCATCAATTCAGCGGCTTTATCATGCCTGTTGCCCACACCAGGATTCTTTCGCACCACACCCGGGCCAGCCTTGGTTGCAGTAGTTCTCTGTGTTGCAATGGGCCTCTGTGGAGCTGCGCTGCTAGAGCTGAGAGGTTTCTTCGGTTTGTTCAGAGCTGGAGCAACAAGGGAGGGAGCCACTGCAGATTCTTGACCTTGTCTGGCAGCTACGGGGTCCCAGTCTTTTCCATCATAGTTTGCATCAAAAAACTTCTTGAACCACTGAACAAATTCAAAATTGTCCTGAAACTTTCCTTTTACTAATTTGTCCACAGGAATTATTTTGTCAACACCCATTCTCTTAAAACCTGCTTGTAGTATTTTGAAGTTCTGGATGTATTCATGTTCTAGCTTAGCCTGGAATTTCACTTTCTTCAA
>NC_138377.1:66915447-66942036 GCF_054177405.1 Leptonychotes weddellii
AAAAAACTTCTTGAACCACTGAACAAATTCAAAATTGTCCTGAAACTTTCCTTTTACTAATTTGTCCACAGGAATTATTTTGTCAACACCCATTCTCTTAAAACCTGCTTGTAGTATTTTGAAGTTCTGGATGTATTCATGTTCTAGCTTAGCCTGGAATTTCACTTTCTTCAAGGCAATGGAGCCAGGGAACAGCATGCCCATAAACTGACAGTAGGCAGCCCCTGAGCACAACTGTTCAATCTTCGTCAGATTCAGCTGCAGAGACTCATTGATCCAGGCCAGCATGTCATGTTGACTTAGGTTATCACTGGTGACTGATGTTGAATATACGTTCACTGCCATCTTCGGCTCTCAGTGGGACCACGTCCACGGCCTGTGCCCAGCTTCGGTTCCGTCTTTGCCTCGTTCAAACCACCCTATGTGCTCATCTTTATGCTGACCTTTCACCTCTCTTTACTTGAGGTTATTTACATCTTACATCTTCTCTTTCTGTACATAGTGTTATCACTCATATGAGTTCCTGCAGTGTATACTGTTATTTTTCCATTGCTTTTCATTTTATAAAAACTGTGCTGAGTGGATCCATTTTGGACTTCTTTTTCTTTCATTATTATGTCTAAGATACATCTGTATCATTTTATAATTGTAATTTGTTATGGTTCTGAATAATATTCCATTGTCTTGTTTATGGGGATTATTATATTTCTCTTTATGTACATATATAAGAGTTTATCTTGGGTATGAAAATGGGAGTGAAAATTATGAACCACAGAATTCATGAATATTGAGCTTTGCAAGATAAGGCCAACATTTTTCTAGATTGATTATATTAGTATACACTTCCATCGGCAATGTATAAGAAATCTTCTTGATTCACATACTCTTTATTCAGAAAATCTAATTTCCTGTCTTTTCTTCAGATAAATTTAGAACAAACTGGACTAAATGGAAGAAGTAAACCAGTCTGTGGTGTCTGAATTTATTATTTTGGGGCTTTGTAGTTCATGGGAGCTCCAGGTCTTCCTACTAGCGATATTTTCTTCACTTTATTTGATCACCATTTTAGGCAACATCTTCATTGTGCTCCTAATTATTGCTGACCTTCATCTCCACTCCCCCATGTACTTCCTGGTAGCCAATCTTTCATTCATTGACTTCTGCCTTTCCTCAGTCACTACCCCTAAAATGATCACAGACTTTCTCAAGGAAAACAAGACTATCTCCTTTGAAGGCTGCATGTGTCAGATTTTCTTTGGACATTTCTTTGGAGGGGGTGAGATGGTGCTGCTTGTTTCAATGGCCTATGACCGTTATGTGGCTATCTGCAAGCCACTTCATTACTCCAGCATCATGAACAGGCAAATGTGCATTGGGTTAGTGATGACATCATGGATCATTGGGCTTGTGCATTCAGTAAGCCAACTAGCTATGATTATAAAGCTGCCCTTCTGTGGACCAAAGGAATTGGATAGCTTTTTCTGTGATATTCCATTGGTGATCAAGCTAGCCTGCATAGACACCTCTATTCTAGAAATGTGGATAAATGCTGACAGTGGGGTACTGGCAACCACCTGCTTCATTCTGTTGCTAGTTTCTTACTCTTATATTCTGTTTACCATCTGCCTTCACTCTAAGGATGGGGCATCCAAGGCTCTCTCCACCTGCACTGCCCACATCACAGTAGTAGTGTTATTCTTTGGGCCTTGCATCTTTATCTACCTGTGGCCACTCAGCATCACCTGGGTGGACAAGTTTCTTGCTGTATTTTATGCAGTCATCACACCTCTCCTAAATCCAGCCATTTATACTCTAAGGAACAAAGAAATTAAAAATGTCATTAAGAGATTATGATGTTAGCATATGGATTTCTGTATTTCAGGGTCTCACGGTATTAGAATGTTCACTTAGGATCTCTAAATTAGCCATGCCTATCCTGTTGCTTGGGACTGGGAAGCATTCTCCAACTCACATATGGAAACCATGTGTATCTCCAGATACAAGTTTTATGCCAATTCTATCCTATTCCACAATCATTTGCTGATCACAATGCAAAAACTCCAATGTCTGGAAAATTTGGCAAGTCTCTATGACTATGATTTTGGTTGTGCTCAAGAATGACTTAAAATTAATAACAAGTTAATGTTACTTACTAGTATTGGTGCTGCTACTTCAATACCTTATCTTAATATTTTCTATTTATGCTAAGCATTTCTTTGAGCAAAACATTTCACATAGATCTCTAAATTTTGGTCACTAGGTCAGTGCATTGAATATTGCTCTTTTATTTATAAATGGATAAATCAGTCTCTCAGTTGATATTTTAGCTACCTTATCTGGAGAGACAGCAGTAAAGGTAATAATTAAGTATTCCTTACCATACTCAGAAAAGAAATGAATCATAATTATAATCTGATGAAAGTGTTGTTCCCTCAACCTCATATTTTAGCCATTTGTGAAACAGTGCAATTATCTTCAGAAGATGTGCTAAATTAAATACAAAGATGGATATACTAACAACCTTTGGGGATTTTGCTTCTTCTCTTTTTATTTGTAAATGGGTTAGAAAGTTCATTATCTGTATCAGATAAAAACAGGGAAAAGTGTTATGAAAGTGAGGACCAAAAGTCTGATTTTAGAATAAATTATCCATTTAATTCACTTCAGTGTTCAGATGGCCTGTAAGCAACCGGATTATATACAAAGTTTGTGAATTGTTCATTACTACATATAACATAACTGAAGAGGGATGGAAGCAGAAGAATGTTCACCTTTAGCCCAGAAGGCTGATCT
This sequence comes from Leptonychotes weddellii, assembly GCF_054177405.1. Classification (NCBI taxonomy): domain Eukaryota; kingdom Metazoa; phylum Chordata; class Mammalia; order Carnivora; family Phocidae; genus Leptonychotes; species Leptonychotes weddellii. The sequence continues at coordinate 66,918,241 of NC_138377.1, forward strand.
GTAGCCTACATAGCTCCAGTAAGGATCAAATACGTGCTGGTTACTACATTCTTAAAGGGTCTCATGACTGTCTGTACATCTCACCGATAGTTAATATTGAGCTGAATGATAAGCACCATAGAAATCTTGCAGAAGTAGTTTATGAGTAGAAATTCAAAGAAAACATTTGTGAGGTAACACTCCTTGCATGTCCCCTCTCCCTTGAATACCAAGCATATAACCACCAGCTTCATACAGCAAAAGTGCAGCCCTTTCTGCCCATGGGTCCTGTCCCCATGCTTTAATAAAAGCACCTTTTGGCACCAAAAACATCTTAAGAATTCTTTCTTGACCATGCCCTCGAAGACCCACATCAATAACTAAATTGAGAATTCTTCCTACTGTACGCCTCAAAAAGGTATGCAAATTTACATCTCCTTATCTGAAATCCATGGAGCCTGATATACTTCAAATTTCATATTGTTTTTTTAAATGATGACTTAAGCAGACATTTTATTTCCAAGCTCATCAAAGATTATTACAAACACAAAGTATCTTTTTAAAAATGTCTCAAATCAAAGGCACATCAACAAAGTAAAACACTTGTGACATTAAGAATTCATTTAGATTGTCATATTTTCACATTATTTTGTGTTTAATCACTTGCATGTTCTGATGATCACATTAAAACATTTTTTTAAAGACATGAAATAATGTAGTTTTTTTAAGTACAACCACAACTGTAAAGTAGAACTTAAGAAGACAAAGACCAAGTCCACTTTGCACATAGGATGGGGGCATTTAATACCCAACACAACATGAATCTTTCCAAACAAGTTTGCTAAGACACAGCTCCCATGTTTAGTGTTACAGATAAAACAATCCTCTCATTTAGAAAAATCAAGACATCATTTGATTAATAAAGCTTATTCTTTCCCCGGTTTTATACTTGCTTGTCTTCATTTAGAAACTGTAAATTCATGAGAAAAGAACAAGTTTTTGTTAGGGGATAAAAATCTTAGGAACAACAAATTACAAATATTTAACTTTTTAATAAGCAAAAATGTTTCCTTCCCAAAATGGAAATATCCAGTAAATAAAGCAAACATAATATTCCAGGTCCAGGAACAATAGTAATTCCCTTACAAAAGAGGTATATTTGGTGGTATCATTTTTTTTTTCTTAAAGAGTCTCATGACTGCCTGTACATGTGGGACTTGAACTCAGGACCCTGAGATCAAGACCTGAGCTGAGATAGTCACACACTTAACAGACTGAGCCACCCAGGTGCCCCTCACTTTTGTTGGTCTTAAATATAAAAACACTTTACCAAAAGAATCAGGCCATTATAATTTAAAATGTACTCCTTCATCCAGTTTCCTTATCTAAGTAGAAACTCATAAATTTCCATAGAATTTTGACTATAGGACCAAAGACACAGGAAAGGTCTGAAAATATATGAAAGTCATGTGGCTGGAGAAAAGTATTTTCTTGGGACTTGAAGGTCATCGCTTTGCACTGAAAAGTCATTCCTCAGGAGACTTCTTCCCTACAGCCTTTAGAATCCTGCACAGGATCTGGGCTCCCAGCTGGAAAACCTACCAGCAGGGCATCCTTGCAGGCATTCTGCATGCAATACTGCTGAAGCTCTGGAGCTGCCTAGGAGCCTGGGAGACCATGATACTCCCCACACTGGCCTCTAACAGTTGCTGTTTCACCCGGCGCTGCAGGTGATCACGCTGGCCCCCAAAACAAGCGGTGGCAATGGGCTCCCAGGGCCAAGGAGCCAGTCTCCAATTTCATATTGTTTTTTAAAGGTAACATGGTCTGGGGCGCCTGGGTGGTTCAGTCAGTTAAGCGTCTGCCTCCGGCTCAGGTCATGATCCCAGGGTTCTGGGATCTAGCACCACATCGGACTCCATGCTCAGCAGGGAGCCTGTGTCTCCCCTGCCTGCCTTCACCCTGCTTGTGCTTGCACTTGTGCTCTCCCTCTCTGTCTGTGTCAAATAAATAAATTAAAAAAAAATCTTTAAAAAAATAAAAAAGATAACATGCTCTTTTGTACTTTGTAACATTCAAAATAGAGAGTCTGAAACACAAACCTTTATATAAAATAATTATTATTTCTGTGTGTGTATACACATGTATATTCTGAGGTTTTTTGTGTTTTATATCTCTGTACATCAGTTTGGATACTATCTATTGACTTGTCTTTGAATCCACTAATTCATCTTCTGTGTTCACTCTGTTTTTAAGCCCACTTAAATTTATAACTCTATGTGGCTTTTTCAGTTCTAAAATATCATTTGGTTATTTCTTACATATTCCATTTCTCTATTAAAATTTTTTATGTTTTCTCCATTTTTTCAACTGTTTAAGCTCTTTTTAAAAATATGTGATTTTATATTCCACTAATTTCAACAATTGAGCCCTCTGTGTTCTTCTTCTATTTTCCCCTTAATTATGAGGCATATATCCCTGGCTTCTTTGCATGTTCTTATTTTATGTGTTTTAGGCATTGTGTATAAAAAAATCATATAGATTTGACTTAATATATTCCTCCAGAAACTATTTACAGTTTCTTCTATGAGGCATAAAAGGTTAAAGTGTAATCACCTCAATCCAATCAAGTACTGAGCTTATTTGAATCAGATTGTAGTTTTTATAAGACTCAGTATACTTCTGGTTTATACCTGCTCCTTGGATATATCCCTTCCAAGTTTTAATTATGATTCTAATGGATCTCTTGCTCCTCAGTCTGAAAGATTTTAGGTGACTCAGTTTTGCCCTTCAGAATTTTTTTTTTTTAAGTTTTTTTCTTTTCAAGTAATCTCTACACCCAAATGTGGGGCTCAAACTCACAATCCTGAGATCAAGAGTTGTTGCAGGCTCTGCAACTGAGCCAGCCAGGTGCCCTGCCCTTCAGAATTTTTGAGCTTATAACTTTAGTCTTATCCTTTTTCCTGCTAGCTTCAAAAGTACGGCAGATTCCTCACTCAGAAATCTGGCTTTATGTTTGTCCTTTTCAGTTTAATGTGCCCAATAAGAATCCATTACAAACATAAATATTAAGCAACAAAGTACTAATGAACAGGAAAAACGTGAAGTATTACTGATTGTATAACCAGAAAGAATTGCAAATATTCAGGATATAGAGTCCTTTCAAAATGTAGCAGTGAATTTGGTTTGGTCTTCTTATTATCAAACCAAAATATAAATTAAATTAGTTTCACAATTTCTACAGATTACACACATGTTGGGGTTAATGTAGAGCATGAAATCAGCCATAATACCTGGCTTGCTAAAATGTAACACGGAGGCCACTGGGGGCGAGGGAGGGTTTCGGAGAGGGCCTAGGCCTTTGGAATGCTGAGGCCTGCGTGACCACTCTGCCATAGGAATGTCGCCAGGAGTTACCTTCCTTGAAGCTCTCTTAGCCCAAACAGCCGCCCTGTGATCTAAGAGATGTATGCATTGTCCCTTAGGCTATGTTTAGTAGAACACGCATATCAGCATATTGCATCTTTCCCATAAATCCTCCCAGTTTCAGTAAGACCCCTTGTCACACATCACATGCTTGAGAAACAGCGATAAGGATTTGTGATTCTCATGAAGGACCAATAAAAGCAGGGGCACAGAAGAGCACACAGTCTTGTCTCTGAGCGTTGACCCCCTTGACTTCTCCTCTCTTTCACGGCAAAGTTTGGAGTCATCTTTCATTCGTTGGTACAGGGATTGCTGGCCATCCCTGGCACACACACACACATATACTTGAGACCCACAGCTTGAGCAAGAAAAGAGTTATATGAGACCAGTTACCAGAGAAAAATTGTCAACAAACAATTTGGACAGAGTAATCGTTCAAATAATAATATCAGCCATGAAATGATCAGATTAATATCTATTTGACAGTTAAAGAATATCTGCTGATTGAGTCATAGACATTAAGTCAGAAGTTCAAAAATTGTGAAATAAGATATATATAAATATGTATAATATAAATATTATATATTCATAATAAAGATTATATATATGTATATATATATTTCCTTGCCCTAGGCCAACTGGAGATGGCTTGAGTCCATGGAATGGAGGCAAGCAAGGTTGAGAGTAATAGCCACATACCAAATACATGAAACATGCTATCTCTGAGGCTCTCCCTCTTGTTTTCCCACCTACATATCTCAACCTTTCCTTATTACTTCTGTCTACCTCACATCTCCCTCTTTGATCCTTTTTCCTCCAGGTTTTAAATTCTCTCTCATATATTTTTTGTCTTTCAGAAAAAATAAAATTGAATTATTCATATCCCAGGCTTAAATTGAAGGAAAGCTGTATATTTCATAGCTCCCTCAAAAGTTTGAGTATATTAGCTCTAAAGTGATCAGTTTGAATTCAGACGATCTAATTAATGTCTGAGGTCATACTTTTAGCAGATTCTAAGTCTATAATCTGTGCTTTTTCATCAACTTCCCATAAACTTTTCTTGGGACTTTAATTCAGTTGCCAAACAACTTGTTAAATAGAGTTAACCTGATAGTTCCATGTACCCTCATAATTAGTGATCTAGTCTGAATATTATAAAATGGTGGCTTTAGAAAAAAAAGCTCCAAATTTTGTATAATTATTTAAGCATTTGTACTACTTGAAGTTGTTTGAAAATGTGAAGAGTATCTTGTGCTCCTGCGAGTTATTTAGGAGATCATTCTCAAACTCAGGAGTTGACTATGCAGTCTCTTCATTGCCATCTTCATATCCTTGTTCCTCAATGTGTAGATAATAGGATTCAGAATGGGTGTAATCATAAAGTCCAAAATGGCAAGAAATTTATCCACTGACACGATGGGAAATGGCCACACATAAACAAAAATGCATGGTCCAAAGAACAAAATCACCACAGTGATGTGAGCTGACAGAGTAGAAAAGGCCTTAGACAAACCACCATGTATGGAATGTTTCCATACAGTGACCAGGATGAAGATATAGGAGATAAGCAATGAGAAGAAGGTGCCCATGGAAATGAACCCACTGATGGTAATAACCACGAATTCCATTCTGTAGGTCTCTGTGCAGGCAAGTCTGATAAACCAAGGAAGGTCACAGTAAAAGCTATCTATTTCATTAGGGCCACAAAAAGGCAAGTGGCCAACAAAAGCTAACTGGGCCACTGAATGAATGAAGCCAATACCCCAAGCACCAGAGAGAAGCAAAATGCACATCTGCGGGCTCATGATAGTCAGACAGTGGAGGGGCTTACATATGGCCACATATCTGTCTAAGGCCATGGCGACGAGCAGCACCATCTCAGATCCACCCAGGACATGAAGGGCAAATATCTGGATGACACATCCCTGAAAGGATATGGTTTTGTGCCCAGAGTACAGGTCATGAATCATCTTAGAACAGTTAAGGTAGAAAAACACAAATCAATAAATGAGAGATTAGCTAAAAGGAAGTACATGGGGGACCATAAGTAAGGGTCAAAGGTCACTACAAACACGACAAGGAAGTTTCCCAGAACAACTGTTACATAAAACACCGTAGAGAAGGCAAGGAGAAAATGCTGCACTGGTCTAGAGGCAGAAAGTCCCAGCAACACAAATTCAGACACTGAAGAGTAATTTGATTTATTCATTGACTTTGTGTTACCTAAAAGGGACAAATAAAAATAATTATAAAGGGATGCACCAGAGCTATTGAAAGAAACAGATGTCATTGAGTTTCAAATTCTGACATTAAAGAAAAAACTTCACTCTTGTCACAAAAGTCCTTTGAAAAAGTCATAGAAAGTTTATTCATTTAACAAATGTTCATTGAGCAGCTACCATGAAGACCTATGTACCTGGCACTGTGCCACATTCTGGGGTATAATATTGTACAGAGCAAAATGGAGTCCCTCATGTCAAGCAGGAGCCTGTGTCAAGCAATGACACAAGCAGTTCAGGTACTGCAGCTAGGAGATATCGCCAGGACCAATGTAAGCTGACACCCCAGAACTGATAATGAGCAGAACCAGAGGAGGTCTGCAGAGACCCCAAACGGATTAAATCCCTTTAAAAAGGGAAGGATTTGGGCAGTAAACTGTCAGACTCTTCATACCTGACCCCTCTATGTCTGACCACTTAGAAAAGGCAACTGCTGTGTAAGGCTCTGCCCGATTGATCTCTGAACAAAACTGAGATCCTTCACTGCTTGAACTTAAGAAGCAGTAAGTGGCCAGAACTGATCCAGACCAGACAGAGGTCTTATCTCAACTGTGAGCCCCCAGACTGACTTTTCATTTGGTTTGTTAACTTCCTACACCCTCTGTTATCTTGTTTGTTGTGTGGTTTGTCTTGTGTCCTGCTCTGTGTGCTGCGTAAGAAGCCAAGTTTAATCACATGGTGAATTGTCATTGAGTTTGGAATCCTGAACCTGCTTTATAATTGTGATTTAATTTTGCTTTATGATTGACTAAAGCTGACATTGTGGAAAGACACAACTTATGTGTGTGCCTTCATAGCGTGTTCATGACAAATATATACCCTGTCTTTATGTAGTTTGTAGTCTAGTTGTGAAACTAGGCATTAAATAACTAATGATATAACTAGATGATTATAATGGTAATTAGTTATTTGAAGAAAAGAACAAAGGGCTATGAGAATTACAAGAGCTCACAGCAGTGCTATCTGCTGTGATCTGGAAGAAGACATTTGTGCTAAGATCTAACTGGTGAATAGGAGTTAAATAAGTGAGGAAGAATAGGAAGAGTGATCTACCCAGAGGAAAGACATGGGAAATACTGTGAAGCATGAAGAAACAGAATAATTTGGAATAAATAAAAGAAGATCAGCAAGGGTCTGATCAAGGTAGAGTCCTCTACCCTGTATAAAGAATTTGGTCAATATCTTAGAAGTGATAGGAAAGCCACTGAAGTAGAACAGTGAAATAATATTAGTACCTTGAAGAGTTGACACTAGCTGCAGAGTAAAGAATGTAACACAGTAACTGAGAGGGAAGAGAGAGATCTATCAGGAGTCTATCAAAAGATCATATCAAATCAACACAGAAAAGATAAGTTTATCAATAAATGGTGTTGACACAACTTACCAAACTTGGTAGAAGAAAATGAAATTCCTTACCCTACAACAGTATATAAAATGCATTTTAATGAATATTTAAGTAATAAAAGAAACAGAAAAATTGAAGAAATATAGGCTTATTTTTAGATAATCCTTTGTGTGAGAAAAATCTTTCTAAGCATATTTCCTCATGTGTAAATCATGCTGAAAAAAATGGACGCCTTCAGATTCAAAAAATTAATCTTCTATATAATATTTTTAGAAAAAAACAAATGTGGGAAAATAGTTGTTAAATATAATGATAAACTAAATTTTAAATGAACAAACACATAAAAACTTGGACAGAATACGAAATCTAGTCAACAGATGAAGTATAGTCAAACCCACTAGGAATCAAAGAAATGTAAATAAAACAATATGGATTTGCTATGTAAGAATAAATGAATATCATCAGTGATGCTATGAGGAAACAGTCCCTATTATTCACAGTACAAATTCATATAACTTCTCTAGAACACAATTTCAAAATACATATCAAATATCTTTAAATAGCCTTAGGACTAAAACTTGCATTACAAGAAATTTTTCTTAAAGCAAAAACAACAGATAAGCCAAAATATTTAGCTATTGGGCAAATGTTATACAATTATTTATAAAAAGGAAAAAAAATGGAAATAACCTAAATTCAAATAACAAGGAATTATCTGTAGTATATCTAAGTAGGAAAGGTTTTCAACCTTATATGTACAAAATTATGAAAATTTTAATAATAAATATTTAAAAAGAGCAGTTTACAAAAGAAATGTATAGAAAACATTTTTTTAAAAAAATTAGGCCTGGAAAAACAGAAATAATAAAAGCAATAGATTGTTGCTCTCTGGGTGTGTGTGTGTGTGTGTATATATATATATATATATATATATTAGTTTGAACCATATGAAATTGGTATTTTCATAGATAAAAAAATAGTCAAATATCAATTTCACAGGAAGCCAACTAATATATTAATTTTTCCCTTATATGATTTTCTAAACTACTCTTCCTTTTCACAACCAAACATTATTGATGTTTATTCCACCTGTGAATGGAACACCATGGGTCCCCCACTTGCACTGTTACCACCAAGCTTTCCTCCAGGCCCCACATCGCTGACAACCATTCTTCTTCATCTCATGACTTCTTCCTGCCACTTCAATCCCCCTGGGGGCTTCAGCCTGGGCACAACCCTGCACTGCATATGTAAGCGGGATCACCAGGGACACTGTATAGCCAAGAGTAGACTTGAGGGCAGCTAGGTCAAGCAGAAACAAGCATCCTGAGGGTTATGGCATGAGCTGGGTATTGTAGCCAAGAGGAAACACTATGGGGGTGATGCTAGGAGGCACTGCCCCAAGGGCCCTTAATGGAGAATAAGGCCAATAACTGGGAAAAATAGATAGGAATTGAACAGAGAAATAGGACAATCACAGAAGTGAATGGCAATGGACGTACTTACAAGGAGCTTCTAGGTGTTTTTATATTTTGACCATGTAATGTGTGGGCCTTAGAAGACACATATTTGAAATGTAGAATGTACAATCCATATAATCACAATTATAGAAGGTGAAGAGAGAATTTAGATTCAGAGATAATGCACTAAAAGGAAATTACCAATCATTTTCTCTGAGTAATGAAAATAAATGGGTGATATTTGTTCATTCTTCTCCTTTTCCTTATTTTTTAAAATTCAGGATTTCTTGACTTAATATCAGCTGACTTCAGCTGACACAGTTCAATGGAGAAAAAAGGCAATATTGTCATAAAGGATATAGATGATTTATGCTAAAATATGTTAGTGTACTAACTCCAAAATGTGAATTCCAATTTAAAAAATAGAAAAATATACAAAAAAGTAACTGACAATTGAAAATTAAACTTATCTAAAGATAGTCAACCTCACTAATAATTAAGAAAATGCAATTTTTTAAAAAAAAGTCTTGTTTTATCATTCTTTCCTAACATATTGGCAAAAAACCCACAAAAAAAAAAAAAACCTGGAAAAATAAAAAGATAAAGATTAATCCCAGCGTGTTCAAAGGAGTCCTTATTATGGAAATTTTTATGCATGATTGGTGAGAGTGGAAATAAATATTTATTAGAATTTAAAATGTCCAAGTATAGCCATGAACAGAGGTGCCTGAGACCCCTAACCCTAAACAGAGGGCTAAATTCATAGTATCAAAACCAAAAGGAAACGGCACAGCTTACTTGCCCAGTGTTGATATATATATTTACATGTTCAGTGCACTAGTATTCAATAGCAATGACAAAGAATTGTAAATAACCAAGATATAAATTAATACCAAATCTTTTAATCAAATTAGATTGTAGCTATATAATGAAACACTATGTGGCCATTAAAAACGATGGCATAGATCTATATAACAGAGACCTAAAGTGAAAATTTTTGCAGAATAGAATCAATAGCATGATTCTGTGTATATGCACATAAAGACATCTTAAAGAACAAATGCCTAGCTTTTTAGAATTATTAATATAGTAAAATGTGATTGGTTATACATGACTTTAACTTTCTAAAGTCCTTATTTCTGCAATTTAGATACCTTCTACAAAGAATTGGCATTTGTTAATTAAAAAAAAACAAAACATGGATTTTTGAAAATATGACAGTGAAGATTAGATCCAGGGGAGTTCAGGAAAGGTGAAGTAGGAGGATCCTGAGCTCTCCTTGTCCCATGGACTCACCAAGATAACAGCCACATTAACACAACTAACTGAAGATAACCCAAAGATTGGCAGAACAGACTTTCCACAGTTCATCATAGAAAGGAAGCCACATGGAAAAGGGGAGGAAGGGGCAGAGACGTGGCCTGGACTCAAGCTCCTGGGAGACTCACAACAAACAGGAGGGACAGCACAGGCACAGAGAAGTGAGAGGATCAGACACACACCAGGCACTCCAGGCACGGGGACCTGCACTGAGATGGTGAGCCCCATAACACTGGCTGTGAAAACAAGTGGAGCTTAACTTCTCCAGTTTTTACAGTCAATGGGGCTTAACTCCAGGTACATTAAAAATCAGATGGCTTAGCTGGGGGAGAGCCTGAGAGCTACAGGAAACTGAGTCCCTGTGCTTAAAGAGCCAGCATAACAAAGATACAGCATAGAAGCAGCAGTTTGAAAAGTGCCCAGGGTACATGGGGTATACTGAAGGACCTCTATTAATGAATCTCAAAATGGTCGGGCACACACAAGGCACACAGGAGACACTCATGAATGAAGGGCCCGGTTCCGGTGAACAGGCATCATATCATAAGGCACCACGGTATCTCTTCTTCGTAGAGCAATTACTTTCAAGATCAGGTGACATAGCTGACTTTTCCAATACATAATTCCACTTCTGGGTATTTACCCAAAGAAAATGAAAACATTAATTTGTAAATACATATGCACCCCTATGTATATTGCAGCATTATTTACAATAGCTAAGATATGGAAACTACTCAAGTATCCATCCATAGATAAATAAAGAAGAAGAGGTGTTTTATACATATGTGTGTGGGTTAATAGTCTGCTGTATATATAATGGAAAAATATATATATTCCATTAAAAAGCCATTAAAAAGAATGAGGTCTTACCATTTGCAACAACATGGATGGACCTAGAGGATATAGTGCTGAATGAAACAAGTCAGTCAGAGAAAGATAAATACCATATGGTTTCATTCATATGTGGAATTTAAGAAACAAAACAAAGAAAAAAAGAGAGAAACAGAAAAATAGACTCGAATACAGAGAACAAACTGGTTGCCAAAGGAAAGGTGGGGGGTTGGGTGAAATGAGTAAGGGGACTAAGAGTACATTATGATGAGCACTGAGTAATGTATAGAATTGCTGAATCATTATATTGTATACCAGAAACTAATAAACACTACGTTAAAATTTAAAAATTTTAGAATTAAAAAATTACAAAAGTGAAAATTCAAGATGCACAGCATGTTAAAAGAAAAATACACAACACAAACATTAAAAAAATGACTTAAAACTTTACTAGTAAGTGATCAACTCTTTTCTTACCAAAAATCAAAACTATCAAATGTAGCAAAAGTTCTCAGTAAAGGGTCCTTCTTGAGGTGCAACCTTTATGTATTTATATTTTTAATACTATCTATACTATCTTTTTCTGGAGATATGTGTGTATGTGTGTGTGTGAGAGAGAGAGAATGGATATATTTTTGATTAAGGATGGAGATGATTTTTAAAAGAGAGGAAAAGGGGGGTGCCTGGGTGGCTTAGTTGGTTAAGCATCCAACTCTTGATTTCAGCTCAGGTCATGATCTCAGGGTCGTGAAATGGAACCTTGTGCCGAGCTCTGCACTGGATGTGGAACCTGCTTAAGATTCTCTCTCTCTAGGCGCCTAGGTGGCTCAGTCAGTTAAGCATCTGCCTTGTGCTCAGGCCATGATCCCAGAATCTTGGGATCAAGTCCCACATCAGGCTCCCTGTTCAGCGGAGACCCTGCTTCCCTCTGCCCCTCACCCCACTTGTGCTCTTTGTCTCTCCCTCACTCTCTCTCAAATAAATAAATAAAATATTTTTTAAAAAAAGATTCTCTCTCTCCCTCTCTCTCTGCCCTTTCTCCCCCTCCCCTGGTGTTCTCTCACTCTCAAAAAAAAAAAAAGAGAGAGAGAGAAAAGGAGGGAACTGACAAAGATGAAAAAACAAAGAAACAGGAGAAAAGAGAAACAGAAGTAATCAATTGAGAAAGTAAAAGAAAAGAGAGGTCTCTGTGAGAGTCCTCTAATTGGTTACAGTTCTGCTTAAACTCCTTCCATGACCTTTACTCTTGCACAAAAGTGTGGACTCCTTCATATAGGTGATCAGTCCTCTGTCTATCCCCAGCCTCACATCTTGATTCTCCCCTATTCCCACAAAATACTCTCCAATTTTCTTGAACTACTTGAATAACCTTGTTTTTGTTAACATTAGTTTGCTTGTTTGCTATGATTGAACTGATATGTTCTGCTGACTGCTTTTCACAAGAAAGTACAACTCATGTAACACCTCCTCAAAGACAGCTTCCTTCCAGCTGCAACTGACCTTATTCCTTTATGCTCTCATGTCATGCTGTGCAAGCATAATGTTTATGATACTCCTTTGACTGTCCTGTATTTCACTCCTACCACATCTATGAGTTCCCTGAACAGATATAATATCTTATTAACAGATCCTGGTCCACAGTAAGTGTTCAATAAATATTTGTGAATGTGTGGATAAATGGATGAATGGATGAATAATCTAATAATAATAGTTTCTTATTATATATTATCCTATATTTTTGATCTTGTCCATAAAATGGCTAATTACATGGTCAATGAATGTAATTAAGCATCTGGCAGGGTGAATTAATCCCTCATAAACTGCCTGTCACTTCAAGTTTAAGGGGAGGTTCATTCAAAGGCTACTGCGAATCCAGAATTGATTTTTGAAGCATACGCCTATCTTATTTTAATTTTAAGAAAAAAGATAGGAGAGACTCCAGCTAACACCATTTCCTACAGAATAACATGCAGCAGTAAGTCAGAAAATATAAAGTAACTTAACAAGTGTGCAGTCTTGTTGAAACCTGCCATGCTAAAGAGGCTGCCCTCAGGGTCCCTGTCTAAATCATGTCTTTGAGAGTTTGGGATGCAGGCAGCGAGACCGGGTCCTGAATATTGGTGCTGACATTCCCCCCATGCATCCCAGTGTCCAGGTGAGTTCTACTTTATTATTTATTGGCTAAATGTTTGTCTAAATATTTATGTCCTAATTTTTTTCTCAGGAAGCACACTACATTATATTTCAGATTTCTCCATAATAACTTTAACTCCTATCTTTCCATTTATCTCTGAATCCTGTCAGTTCAGGGAATTTTCCAGACCTCACATCCTCAAGCACTCCTCACTGCAGCTCAGAGCTACATTACTTGCTTCTAATGAAGCTTTTGAATGTTATTAAATGAAGCAGGAAGTAGAAACAGCGGCAGAAGAAGCTATGAGTGTTGGTGGCAATGTACAAGCAATAACCTGACTTTCCTTCATCTTTTAAACTATCTCTAACCTGAACTGTGTATTTATCTTCCATGTCCTTCTATTGAGACCTACAAAAATCTCTAAATTATTTATATTGTTAGCTGTTTCTGCATGTGAAAATGTCTTCTCCCCAATAAAAAATGAAATAGTCAAAAATAAGTAGAAAATTATCACTATTCAGCTGTTTCATACTATTCGTCCCTTTTTTTCTACTAATCTTGATTAGTTTAAAATGACCAAATGTTTATGAGGATATATATAAACTTTCATCCTCTAATTCCTTGAATGAGTCTTCCCTTTATTACTTCTTTATTTTTTAAATACAGGTTAGAAATAACTGAAACAAATAGGACATTTTTCAAATCTTCACTCTAATTTCTATTAGATTTCTAAAGAATTCTAAATTTCTTAAACTAGTTTTGGCATGCTTATAATAAGTGATATTCATAATATCTGACCAATTGAAATAGTCTCTTGAAAAATTATTTTTTAATGTCAGTTTACTTATTTATTTTACACCCTCCCACACACACTTCCAAAAACTTTGTAGTCATTACAGAATATATTCTTAGGAATTTTTATCTGATGATGGTATTTGTATATTCAAAGAAGTCTTTGTAAAGAGATTCCCTATGAATACATTCCCTATCACTGAAAAGTCTATGATCCATGCAATAATATCGAAATATGTAGTTCATGCCCTTGAAAAAATTACAAGTATGAAATAAATATTCTCTAATGTCTCTCCAATGGAAAAAATCAAAGTTTGAAAATTCTATAGTAAATCTGCATATTGAATTTACATTTTTGACCAGAGGAAACCAAGTTTCTGTGCATTCCTCCCATGAATTCTGTGAGAACAAGAAGGAATAAAGTATAATATACAAAGAAATACAATGTGATCCTGACAGTGAGAAATCTCTGAGTCTCTCTCATTTTTGTTTTCTCTGCATCTCCGTAATGGACTCTTCTCACTGGCCTTGACTTGTGTCCTGTAAGATTCTGAGATCTACCAGACAAGTTATGATGCCTTCTACAAACCAATCCTTCTGTGAAAGTACAGATATTACTCTAATTATTTTAAATCCACTGATTGTAAACTTCAAATGGCTTTCTCTACACTAGAATAATGAATCTTCTAAGGCACTGCACTATAATTAATTCATATAAAAAGTATATTTTTATCAAGTGAGACTCATGCACATAATACATTTTTGCTTCCAGAGGAGGGTTCTCTAAACCTGACATGGCTGATAGAATATTACTCATCTTCATTCCTTCCCACTCCTACCTACACCTGCAACTCCACAAGCATGAAACCTGGAATACCTCCAAGTCACACTTAGATTTCCTTATAGCTTCAAAGACAATATCAAGTCTGGAGTAGAAAATTCAGTACTCTGCAAAATAAATCTGAATAAATAGAAACAACCAGTAGAATTTACCTGAGCCAAAAGTATGGGACATGGAAAGAGAACAACAGCTCTATTCTTAGTGAGTATTCAAAAAGCTTCAAGGCACAGTCCAAAGCAGTGTACCTAATAATCACTGTCCAAGTCATTCTAGCCCCTCCTGGAATATGCTATGAACCAGGCACAAAAAAAATCTTCCCATAAACCAGGGTATAGTCCAGATGTGTAGAACAACTCATGCAGCCTGACACAAAAGTTTTCATTTCCCCCTGCTAAAAGTTAGCACCTGGGAGGTATTCAATAAATGTTTGTTGAACTGAAAAGAGAGAGAATCCTTATAATTTTGGAATTTCAGCAGACTACCAACTTTAATTTTATCTCACTTACCTGACACAACAACAACAAAATGGAGACAAGAAAAGGATATTAAAAAGCAATATTTTCAGAAATGCCTATATTATTTTAAAAATCTTTCCTTGTGATATCCTGTGGTTACTACTGAGATATCACTAGAGTAAATTAAAGCTGCTCAAGCACAAATGTCAGCTCTCAGTGACCAAACTATACTTTGGTGACCTAATAGTCCTCAGTTCATTCACCTTGGGAATTCTGCTTTAGAATCCCCATGGTCTGAAGAAAGATGGAATATAGAAGTTTATAGAGTAAAATTAAATTAAAGGAAAACAAATTATTTGTGCAACCAAGCACACCTGGGGAATCCTTTGAAGGAGAATCATTATTTCCAGACAGTAGGATGTTACAAAATACCTGTGAAACTAATCTCAGTGAACAGAAAATAGCTATTAGCTCATTCAATAAGCACACTTAGATTTCTATTGTGAAGCATATTAACAAAAAGGCTTACGTGAGAAAGTCTGCACATGCATTCTCACTTTAATGAAGTTAAGTCTCAGGCAAAATAAGTTGACCAAGGTCACCCTGTTGATTTTATGTAACCAATATTCAAATCCAGATTTGTCTGATTTCAGAGATCAAGAAATTAACCACTATACTATACTGTCTCCCTTTTATGTCATCGTTACAGCATATCAACAGGGGTTCATAAGTTTAGGTAGCTTAAAAAAATAAGTTTAGGTAGCTTTTAAATTTTGTAATCAATATGACAAATATCTCATCACATACTCTTGACTTGATAGATTAAAAATGAGAATTTACAACACATGATTCACTTAAGGTAGGTAGCAGAGAACTCACATAACTCTGAGATTCTGCCCTAACAGCAGACATACTAAATGCCTGGACTGTTGTTCAGAAAAGAAATCTAAACAAATAAAAATTCAACCTCACACACCTTAATCATGGGAATTTAAATTTAGAATAAGAATTACTTTTAAACACATGATTTCAGCTGAAATAAATATGCAAACTTAATTGTTGTCAATGAAATTGCTATTAATCATTTTTTGCTTATTAAATATTATACCAAGTTCTTCATAAAGCCTAGTCTGGGGAGTTTAAAAGTAGCTGAGAAATTTTATGCATTAATTGTTTAAACACAGGCACAGACAGGATATAAAGCTGAGTGTGATTTTTAAAATCATGTTTATCCAAAGTAAATGACCAAAATAATTAATAATAGAAACTAGTCCCTGAAAAATTATTGAAATCTGTTTAAAATTTTTAATTAATTAAATTGTGATGAATCAAAGAACAGAGTGTACATATATCAGCTTCCATGAAATTATTATTATAGTTAGGGAGTGAGATTTCTGTCACCAGAAGAATTAGAGCAAAAATGAATAATCAGTCATCTGACAGAATTGGCCACAAGGTAAAATTATATTAGATAATTTTTTTATATTAGATAATTTCTAAAGTCTTTTCATACAGAAGGATTTATGAGTCATTAATATAACTTTTTTTAAGATTTTATTTATTTGTCAGAGAGAGAGAGCACAAGCAGGAGGAATGGCAGGCAGAGAGAGAGGGAGAAGCAGGCTCCCTGCCGATCAGGGAGCCCAACACGGGGTTCAATCCCAGGACTTTGGGATCATGACCCAAGCCAAAGGCAGATGCCCAACCGACTGAGCCACCCAGGTGTCCCAATATAACTTCTTTTAAAGGCTATTTTGGAATATACATTTAATGATAAAATAGTAGTTGGAAAGTAATTTTACTCATTATTCATTACTGCTGAGCTACAAAAAATACATTTCAATAATCACTGATTTAAATATTTCTTTGTCAGATTAACTAAATGGCTGTCTTATAATCCACCCCATTCAATACTACAAAAAAACAAAGGAGAAGTAGAAAACCTAGTTGATAAACCAATTATTTGATGTCCATGATATTATTTCAGGATTTTTCCTTTAGTGTCCACGGTTCTTGGTTATACCGCTCTGAAGAGTGAAAAGGTAGACCAGGCGAAGAGTGGTGGGCAACAAAGCAGTTTATTGGGCAATAGTACAAAGCTCCCAAAGAGGGAGGGAACCCAAGAGGGTTGCCATTGGAGTTTCTAAGTCTAGGGGTTTTTATGAGCTCTTTTGCTGAACTATCTTAAGCAACCAGGGTGTGCTAAGACATGCCAGTCAGGGCTTTGATCACGCATCCCTCTACCTACCTGTTAATGTTCACGTGCTGATGGTCTTATCTAAGCCACAAAACAGGATGTTAGAGCTGTTTTATCTTAGCTGTCCTGACTCCATGTTTTCTTGGGGACCCTGGCCCTGACTACCTAACTGTCCAACTAATTCCTAACAATATTAAACAGACTTTTTGACTGAATGAATTAGTTGGTGTTGGATTGTGAAAGCAGCCCTACACATAATGCTCCCTGCACACCTCTGTCTTTTAGAGTGAGAAATGTCAAAGGAATGATTACAACTAAACACAGTTGATGTGGGAGTGGACAACATGGGTTCATTCTTTTAGCCACTAATGTTTATTGATTATCTTCTGCTTGTTAACAGCAACAAAATGTTTTTGCATGTTAACATCTCATACTGAGTTTAGAATACTCTCTATGGAGGCCAAACCTGTGCTTTCATGATTCAAGTTCTTCACAATTTTGTTTGCTCAAAATTTGTCTATTGAACTGAAAATATTTCTGAAGTATCTATTGTAAAAGTGGCTTCCCTACATTATGTCCAAAATCCAACTGAGATGAAAATATTTTACTTTAAAATATATATTTTTAAAAATTTATTTATTTATTTGAGAGAGAGAGAGAGATTTCTTTGAGTGCGGGGGGATGGGTGCAGAGGGAGAGGGAAAGAGAGAATCTCAAGCAGACTTCCCACTGAGCAGAGCACGGAGCTGATGCAAGGCTGGACTTCAGGACCCTGAGATCATGACCTGAGCCGAAATCAAGAGTCACGCTTGACTGAGACTGAACCACCCAGGCACCCCTACTTTAAAATATTTTAAATATCTGTCTAGCTTATTCAATATTAACACATATATGGTAAAAGAATTTCAAAAATATGAAAGAGTGTTAAATTCCCCTGTCCTTCCCCCAGTTTCCCAGAAGTAATCATTGTTGAGTATATACTTTTGCATCTCTTGAAAAGTTTTCTATGCATATACACTATATCCCTTTTTTTAGATACAAAAGGAATCATACTATGTATATTGTGAAATTATTTTAAGAAATTTTTCTAAGAACTAAGCCTGGAAAATTGGGAAACCAGGGAAGTAAGACATTAATATCTAAAATTCCTACAAAACATAACATGTTTGGATGGGCCTCCAAATCAGAGTGGGAACTGTGGTATAGATATAAATAATTTTTAAATGCAAAGGCTGCAGAGGAAAGATTAAAGCCCAAGTGAACAGCTATATAATAATAGAAACAGAGGCATGAGGAAAAGATTACTAATAATCCAGCTCTAAACTGAAAGACAAGAATGTGAATTACCAAAGAAGATAGAAATAAAGTTACAGTGTATCTATCTTTTTCATGAAACTTTCAGATTTTATCTAGCCCCCATATCAAAGAACCACACTGTTTCACTGTTGGATTGGTAGTCTTCCCACATTTTAGAAATGTCTCGACTTTAGAGAAAATCTATGCTTATTTGGAATTGGTTTGCTTGTGTTTTTTCCTGGTATAATTGGTCTACTCGATTTTCTTTCTAAATAATTTCTAGAGTTAGTTTTAGTAAAAATATTTGCTCCAAATTAATTTTGTACTTCAAGTTCATTTTTGAAAATAAATATAAAATTATTTTCACAAATGGGAGCCTGCTTCTCCCTCTGCTTCTCTCTCTCTGTCTCTCATGAATAAATAAATAAAATCTTTAAAAAAAAAAAAAAAAGGGGCACCTGGGTGGCTCAGATGGTTAGGCGTCTGCCTTCGGCTCAGGTCATGATCCCAGGGTCCTGGGATCGAGTCCCACATCGGGCTCCCTGCTCCTTGGGAGCCTGCTTCTCCCTCTGCTTCTCTCTCTGTGTCTCTCATGAATAAATAAATAAAATCTTTAAAAAAAAAAAATTATTTTCACATTTCTTCTGTGCCTATGATGATTTCTTCATCCTCAACTGAAATACTGTAAATTATGCTTTCTTTATTTAAAACTATTAGCTAATATTTCAATTACCATATTTTCTTCAGAGAAATCATTTTGGACTTACTTATTGATTTTACTGTGAATTTGGTTTTAAATTCATTAATATTTACTTTTCTATATATTATATTCTGCCATGTTGCATGGGTTTACTATATTATCCATCACTTACATTCTAAAGTTGAAAAAACATTTATATTTGTTCACTCTCACTTGGTTTGTGTTAAAAGTGGAAGAGCTATAAAATTTTCCCTGAGCAATATTTTAGCTACAATCTAAACATACTGATGACTACTGTTATCATTATTATTATGATACAGATTACTTAAAAATTTTAGTTGTGTTTTACTTGACTAAAGGTTGTAAAAAATATATTTTTTGTATTGATTCCATTTAATCTATCTTACCATATAAATTATACTTAAAAAAATCTTTAGCGGTTGCCCTAGACTTAATATACATTTATAACTAATCTAAATGCACTTTCAAATAATACTATACTGCTTCACATGTATTACAGTTACCTTATAACACAATATTCCCAATTCTTTCCTTTGTTCCTTCGTGACACTGTTACCACTCATTCATATGTATAACCACCCATACATTATTACACCTACTGCTTTAAACAAGGGGTTATCTTTAAATCTGTTAAGAATAAGGAAAAACATTTTATTATATCATTTATTCTTTCTCCAGTGCCCTTCATTTCTTTATGTCTCTCCAAGTTTCCGGGCTATATCATGTTCTTGCTGCCTGAAGAACTTTTTTAAACATTTATTGCA
This sequence comes from Leptonychotes weddellii, assembly GCF_054177405.1. NCBI lineage: Eukaryota > Metazoa > Chordata > Mammalia > Carnivora > Phocidae > Leptonychotes > Leptonychotes weddellii. The sequence goes on from NC_138377.1 coordinate 66,938,081, forward strand.
GGATAGCTTTTCTGATAATGGAATCCTCCAAACTTTGTCTGTAAAACTTGTTATTTCTCCTTCACTTTTGAAGGATAATTTCACTGGACATAGAATTTCACTCCACTCTTTTTGCTCGCATGGCTCTAACAAGAAGCTCACTGTGATTGGTATGATGTCCTTTCCAGCTTTTCTTTCTTTCAAGATTTTTCTGTTTGTCTTTTAATTTCTGCAGTTTGTATTTGATATGCCTACATGTGGGGCTTTTGTTTTGTTTTGTATTTATCACTTTTGGTCTTCTCTTGGCTCGATCTAGAGTTCTTTCATTATTTTTTGACAGTTCTCACCCATTATTACTTCAAGTATTTTTTCTGCTCTGTTCTTTTTTTCTTCTCTCTCTGGCCATCCACTAACACATATAAAACATCTCTTTTTATTGTCCCACAAATTTTGGTTGTTCTCTTCTGCTTTCTTTTTCACTCTCTCTCTCTTTGCATTTCAATTTGGGCATCATCAAGCTCATTCCTTCCTTCCTTGGCTGTGTTGAGGCCAAATTTCTCTAGTACATTTGTTTTATTCTCTCTTGACTTTGGGCTTCCCTAAATATTCTTCCTCAGAGAGAGTCTGTGACATGTAATTCTTTCAGCTGTAATCTGTTATTATTATACTGGAGCCCTGATCATGTCGTGGTATACTGCAGGGGCAAGGGAACATTCTATAATTTTCTGGCATTAGATTTCCATCCTTTAGTGGGTCTGTGTTTTAGGGTTATTTCTGCAGTTGTGTAGCTCATTTAATTCTTCTGCCTCCTACTTCCTTCCCTGATGCAGCATTTTGAATCTATTTTCTTGAAGCCCTGACCCCTTTTGACTATGCTGGTTGACCCACGAAGACTGGAAAAAAAAAAAAAAAAAAGGCCTAGGAAACACTTCCTTACCCAGCTGGGAAAAGTTCTCAAGTTGTGCTCTGACAAGGTCCTTTCACTGTCCTTCATTACAGAAAAGGCTCTGAGTATAGTTAACAATGTTCACTTTGCCTTTCACCAGGCATAACCATGAGAAAAGGATTCTTCGCAAATCTTTATACTGAGAACCTGGTAGGTTTCCTGGATGTAAAGGCCCCAAAAGTGTGCTGCCCCAAAATGTGGCCCCCAAAAGTCCCCATGCTAGTCCACACTCAAGCCTACAACAAATCACCAAAATTATCAATCAAGTGTCCCTACAACTTCGTAGCTCCAGCTGCTTCTTCTCCACTTAAGCAGGCTTCATTTGGGTCTCTCTGAATATGCCTTTTCTCTCCAGGTTCCAAAGGGGCAGTTCGCCATATGACTTCAGCTATCTTACCGGTACAAAAAAAGGGAAATGATTTTCAGCATTTCAGTTTCTGGTTGTAAAAATGCAAGTGACAACTTATAAGCTCTTTACCTGTCACAGGGAAACCGGAAGTCTCCTGTACTCTGTTTTTGTTGTACTTTTCAACTTGTCTAATGCCTGATTACAAAGTCATTATTTCCTTTTGCTTTATGAGCTTGTAGTTCTTAACAAGTCTCAAGTTGGCGCCCTTCTGATTGCTATTCATCCTTGAATGTGCCCATTATGTGTGAGCCAAATAGTGGCAGAAAGAGTGGACAGGGAAGAGCTGGTAAAGCAGGAAGCTAAGGAAATCATAAGTGCAAAGCTAACTGAGATTCCAAAAATGAAAACACTGAGGCAAACAACAGCCAGGAAAGGAAATAGAACAAAAAGAGTTCCCCAAGAGTACTTCATTGCATTACAAAGGTTTTTATTTTTTTTCAAAGTTCCTGCAAGCATATACTCCCTCAAAAGCTCCTCTAAACCAGCATCCTTCCCCAGGGGGTACCTCTCATTGGTCTTTCACTTAACAGCTGTAAGTCTTGGGAAAGTCACTTACCCTCTTTTTGCCTATTTCTCCTCTGTAAATGAATCTATGTGTTATCATGATTATTATATGAGCTGGTCCCTGGAAAATGTGTTGTGGTACACAAGCAAGTGAATAAGCATTGAATCTTTATGTTCTCAGATTGAGATGGTTATGGACACTAGACATCAGGGCACAAAATGGCTCATGGAGCAAATAAATGTTTTGTTATCTAGACAGGAAAAAATGAATAAAACTCTGGAAGGGAGAAAATGAGACAGCAAAGAGGACAGAGAGGGGCAGGGCCAGTAAGGAATAAGAGAAAAAGAAAGAAATGGAGAATTTTATTAATAGCATTTCACATCTAATTTAAATAAAATCAAACTTAAAAACAAACACAAAAGAAAGATAAAAGACAAAATTCTCTAAGGACATATGGTGATATGTACACTCATCATCATTGATGAGAACAGCAACAGAAGGATGCATTGCAAGATTGGTAACTGTTACCTCCCAGAGTGAATGAGATTGGGAGAGCACAGATGAAGGGGGCCTTCACTATGCTCCAAATACATCTATTATTAATAGTTGAAATCTTTTTTTTTTAAAGATTTTATTCATTTATTTGAGAGAAAGAGAGAGAATGAGAGAGAGAGCATGAGGGGGGAGGGTCAGAGGGAAAAGCAGACTCCCCGCCAAGCAGGGAGCCCAATGTGGGACTCGATCCCGGGACTCCAGAATCATGACCTGAGCCGAAGGCAGTCGCTTAACCAACTGAGCCACCCAGGCGCCCTAATAGTTGAAATCTTATTAAATTAGATTGCATTCATTGAATGTTTCTTTAGTAAATGAACGAATTAAAAAGTATCCTTTCGGCTGGAGAGGAAAAATGGCGGAGGAGTAGAGAACCCTATTTCAACTGCTCCCCAGAATTGAGCTGGATATCTACCAGACCACTCTGAGCACCCACGAAATCAACCTGATGTAAGAAGATCTGGATCTCTACAAGCAGAATATCGCAGGCAGTTGGTTTCAAGGTACAAAGCGGGGAGCCCTGATTCCACAGGCAGATATCAGAGGATAAACAGCAGTGGGAGGGTCCTGGCCATGGGGATCCTACACCGCCGGTGAGCAACAGCCTCGCTCGCTGGGGACAGGGCACAGACTCGGAGACCGGTAGCGGCGCGGAAAGGACTATAGGACAGCCCCTGGGGAGGAACCCAGAGCGGTGGGGTCACACGTGCGAACTGGGTGCGGCTGGCAGTTTTAGAAGCACAAAGGGCAGACACGTGCCCCAACCTGGAGGCAGGACTGGGGGTGCTGCGGAGGGGCGCACAACCCAGGCCGCTGCAGTTTATAGCAGCACAGACAGAAATGCAGAGTGTGGCCTGGAGAACGCAGTGAAGAAAAGACTGCGATCTCTCTGCTCTGAGGCAGAGGGTTGGAAATGGTCTCTTCTGCTCTGACTCGCGGAAGAGACGTGGAAAGCTGCCAGGAAAAGCCCCCAGAGGACAAAAGCCCCAAAAATTGATTCCCACTGAGCCCATCACCCACCACAGGGGGGCAGGGCAACTCCGCCCAAACAGGGTTGCCTGAGTAACAGCGGGGCAGGCCCCTCCCGCAGAAGACAGTCTGGGAAAACAAGAGGCCAGCAACCCTAAGGTCCCTAGAAAACAGGTGCCTCTTGCTTCAGTTCTGGTCAATAATTTGGACTCTATACATTCCCTCAATCACCCATCAACAGAATAACTAGGAGGAGGAACCCCCAAAATAGAAAAGACTCAGAGATGATGACTTATGCTGCAGATTTACAAATGGATGCAGACATAACCAAGATGTCGGAGATGGAATTCAGGCTAGCAATTGTGAAGACAATGGCTAGAATGGAGAAATCAATTAATGGCAACATAGAGTCTCTAAGGGCAGAAATGAAAGCTGAATTGGCAGAACTTAAAAATGCTATCAATGAGATCCAATCCAATCTAGATAATCTAACAGCTAGGGTAACTGAGGCAGAAGACCGAAGAAGCGACCTGGAAGACAATATAATAGATAAAAAGGGAAAAGAGGAGGCCAGGGAAAAACAACTCAGAATCCAT
>NC_138377.1:66942536-66986318 GCF_054177405.1 Leptonychotes weddellii
TCTTTCCATCCCTTAGAGAAATGCCTCTAATGTGTTTTATACTCAAACTGTTAATATTCAGGACCCGGCTCAAGGAAGGACTTTGAAGGCTGAGACTTATCCCTCTGAAATCCAGGGAAGCAAGGTTCAAGTAGGCCCTTAAATCATGTGCATAGTCGCAACATGCCAAGGATGACTAGTTGCTACCTGCCCACCTACATAACTCATCTGGCTTCTGGTGGGACTGGAACTGACATCTTAGTTCATTTTATGACATGGTAAATACAGAGCAAAAGAAAGAAATTTATAGCCCCCTAATAAAGTAATTAAACATTTTGAACTTCCTTCTCTTGTATTTTTACTTGTATTTAGCTGGACTAACTTGGATCTAGCTTTGAAAAGGGTGGACTATTGCATGATGCTTTCAATGCCCAACTTTTCCTCAGGGAAAGTTGGAAGCTAAGGATCCCCTAGAGCATGCTAGCCCTTCCAAATACTTGGCTCTATTTAAACCACAGAGATGGAAAGCCTCCAAGCTCAGAGGCTACTCCTTACACTGTATACTTGACACACTGAGGAGGACACAATCCTCCAATACTGCTCACGGCAGAAAATTAGCTGGACTTCATTTCACATACGGTAGACTCTAGAGTAAGCCCTCTCAGTAAGCAAGCATCTGGTTTCAGAGGTGATCTGTGTAAGGTAAGTACATCCCAGATCACTAATGTCTGAACTCACACATTTAATGTCTTCCCCCTATTTTAAGACTAAATTCTTTCTTTCCCCCTGAAGCATTTTTTCCCATACCTATCTATAGTGTTTAGAGTTCTGAATGTGTTATTCAGTGAATGTCTTATGGGAGAGAGTATGGGTTTTCTCTCCCAACTAATCCCTGGGACTTCTGAATTCCTAACAGCATTTCACACACTAACAAAAGCACTGCCTATCTACCTTCTTAGATGCTCCCAGATGTCCAGATTGGGGAAGACTGGTTCTCAAAAACCTTCCAACTTATCCTGGTATTTTCTAATCCTTTTGGATTTTACATGTTTTACCTTTCCTCAAGGTAGCAAATGGAGAAATGCTTTAGGAAAAAATTAATAGGCCAAAGTGCCTAAAATTTAAAATCAAACAATGAAACTGAATTGATTTTAATGTGAACCTATATATCTCATTCCTATCGTTATTAGCCATTTACAATTATTCATGTCTCTGTTACCTTTTCATTGAACAAAATGTCCTACTTCAGAAATCTTATTTGTTCTATAAAAATTTTTAAAAAATAAATCCTATTTATTTTCTTAGTCTTGTGAAAATCAAGGTTTCCACCAGAAGCAATTTTCTAGTAGGAAATTACATTAGAAGTTTGGAAACAGACAGACCTGTTAATAGTCTACTTTATTATTTTTTATTTTACAACATGGAAAATAGATAATTTATGTATCTATGTACATAGTTTGTGAAGTTGTGAGGTTCACATTAAATATACTTACCGAGAAATAAATACATAAAACAAAATAAAATAATTAGAATTCAATAGTGAGATGATAGTCACAAAGACATCACATCCACATGTTGATTTTTATTAAAAGAATAAAGTCTTACATTTTTTGAGTAAAAAAACAAAACAAACAAAAAAACTTAGAAGAAGAAAAAGCAAAGCCCAATTGGAAAAATGAAAAAAAAGAAAAAGGAGTATGCAGTTCAAAGAAAAGGCGAGGTAATTAATCCTTAAAAATAGGGAAAACACTTAATCTCACAATAAGAAATTAAAACTAAATTTGGTTGCCATTTCTCATCATCATTTGACAATAACATTGCATTGGAGAGGCTGGGAAAAAATGCAATTCTTACATTGCTGGTTGAAATACAAAAATGCTCTAAGCCCTATGGAAGGAATACAAACAGAAAAATGAAAAGCAAAACAGATAAAGCTTTTAAGGTGCTTAATATTGACTTGGTACATAAGAAGAGCTACTTAGTCAACTCTATAATATGAACTTTAGAGCCTGAAAAAAAAATTGCACACTAGAAAGTTACAGAAATGAAGAGAACAAAAGAAAGAATAGAAAAAAAGAAGAAAGGAAGGAGAAAAAGACTTGGTCTCCTGGTTTATAGAAAACAGTAAATATATGTATTTCCACAGAGGTCAATTTGAAAAGTATAAGTCAATAGTGTAAGTACAAATGAACCTAGAATTTATATTCTCTCCCATGAAGAACAGTCAGGAGTAAAAGAAGCTTTCATAAATCTGTCATTTAATCCAATCTCAGAAAAGAAATCTCTGTTACCAAGGAGAACCAAGGACCAGTCAATGTATGTTCATAAATGATGTGATCAGGCCAAGGAATAGTAGAAATATCCTTTCAAGGGGAGATTCCAAATGCAGAGAAATACTGGATATTAAAATGGGTAGTCAGCATGTGAGGTCTCTTTGGAACACAAATATCTTTTCTCAAGTTATTTGATGAACAGTTTTCCCCAGAGTTTCTGAAACTTTGGTTCAGGTCAGTCTGCTAACACATATCCACTTAGCAATAGATTTGTTTCTGAGAAGCATGTTTTGTATGAGAAAGGTAGTATTCATTTATTGCCCTGGAGGGATAGAACCTCTAAATATATTTTAAAGCTATGCATTCTCCCTGCAGAAGAGGTAGATTCAAGCCTTGGAGAAATTATTTCTGTAATACATTACTATTGACATTTTTAATCAATTCTCCTTAAAATAATAATTCTGATTATTAATCAGAATTAATTTAATACAATAAAATAATAATTCTGATTATTCATTTTTGATTCCCATAACAACTATACTTCTGATAGGTAAGGTTTTTGACTACCCTTCTTTACTTAGCTCCCCATCTTGACTATAAGACTGTGTCTACCAGGGCGCCTGGGTGGCTCAGTCGTTAAGCGTCTACCTTTGGCTCGGGTCATGATCCCAGGGTCCTGGGATCAAGCCCCACGTCGGGCTCCATGCTCAGCAGGAAGCCTGCTTCTCCCTCTCCTACTCCCCTTGCTTGAGTTCCCTCTCTCACTCTCTGTCAAATAAATAAATAAAATCTTAAAAAAAAAAAAGACTGTGTCTACCTATAAATTCAAGAAAACTTTATTTTCAATTTTCAGCTACTACAATGGTAAGATTTGAATTTTGCCCATGAGTAGGACTTACCTGCTCTCTAGTACCTGAGCATTAATGAGGTTCTTCTTTCTATTCTAGAAGTTCTTAGTTCATCTCTTTCTTTGGGCTGCATTAGAACACCATGTACTAAATGGAGGAAGCAAATCAGTCTGTAGTGTCTGAGTTCATTTTTCATGGACTTTGTGATTCAAGGGAGCTCCAGACCTTCCTCTTACTGCCTTTTTCTATGCTCTACCTGCTGACTGTTGTGGGCAACCTCCTTGTCATGCTCTTATTCATCACGGATCCTCATCTCCATTCCCCAATGTACTTCCTCTTAGCCAACCTCTCATTTGTGGACTTCTGCCTTTCCTCAGTAACTACCCCTAAACTGACCACAGACTTCCTAAAGGATAATAAGACCATCTCCTTTGGCAGCTGCATGACCCAGATCTTCGGTGTGCATTTTTTTGCAGGGGGAGAGATGGTACTGCTGGTGACAATGGCCTATGATCGTTATGTGGCCATCTGCAAGCCACTCCATTACTCTACCATCATGGACAGACAAAAGTGCATCTGGCTAGTTTTGATATCATGGATCATTGGCTTTGTGCATGCCATGAGCCAACTAGCCATGATTTTAGAGCTGCCCTTCTGTGGACCCAGAATAGTGGACAGTTTTTTCTGTGATATCCCTTTGGTGATTAAACTGGCCTGCATGGATACATATACTCTGGGAATGTTGATAAATGCTGACAGCGGGATCTTGGCAACAACTTGCTTCATTCTCTTACTGATCTCCTACACCTATATCCTAGTGACTGTTCGCCTTCACTCTAAGGATGGAGCATCAAAGGCACTCTCTACCCGTACTTCCCACATCACAGTGGTGCTGCTATTCTTTGGACCCTGCATCTTCATCTATCTGTGGCCACTCAGCATTACTTGGGTGGACAAGTTTCTTGCTGTGTTTTACACAGTAATCACACCTCTCCTGAATCCAGCCATTTATACACTGAGAAATAAAGAGATTAGGAATGCCATAAAGAGACTGATAAGTCAGCATATGGATTCACAGGATAATTTTTAGTTTTCTCATGTAATCAGAAAATGCATCCCAATTTGGCCATGTTTTGACCTAAAAACTAAACTGGAAATGTGACTTATTCATATCTATAAGATTGAAGTATTCCCAGATACATGGTTTGTGTTTATTCCATTATAAAAATATGTTCAAAAATCCAACACTTGGGATGCCTGGTTGGCTCAGTCAGTTAAGCATCTGATTCTTGATTTTGGCTCAGGTCACAATTTCAGGGTCCTGGGATCCAGCCCTGCATGGGGGTCCTTGCTCACCATGGAATCTGCTTGAGGATTCTCTCTTCCTCCATACCTCCCCCCCACCCCCACGACTGTCTGTCTCACATAAATGAATAAAACTTTTTAAAAAATCCAACACTTGTATTCTTACCACTTGGAGAGGATAATAAGTGATAATCATAATTTGCATAATTGTTACTGTCTTTGCTTATTAAGTGGTTTGTGAAGACTGAAAACACTGTTTAAGTATATATAACCCAGGAACATCCTTTTTCTCTTTTTCCCCAAAACACACATTCCTTTGTCTCTAGAACTCCATATAGAATAATTTTAGGTATTAAAATTCCAAGTGGCATTTTTGAGTTTATATTCACTCTATATTTAAGCTTTCATATTTTTCAAATGCCAATTTAGTATTACTCAAATTCGTGTGTAGTAGGAGTCCAAGATGGCAGAGGAGTAAGAGACCTTATTTTCCTCTGGTCCAGGAATTCAGCTAGATAGCTATCAAATCATTCTGAACACTTGCGAACCCCACCATAGATCTAAGAAAATTGCTGCAAGTCTAGAAATTGAAAAGGGACCACTTTCTGCAAGGTAGGAGGTATGAAGGGAATCCGAGATGATGGATGGGAAGATAAATCACGGTGGCAGGGAGCCTACATAAGTTGGCTACCACAAAGTGATACAGCAGAAGAGCGCAAAATCAGAACTTTTAGAAATCAGCTCCAGTGAGGGATATTCTTGTCTGAGGGTGCTCAGGTGGTGAAGTGGGGCAGAATACTAGGTGGGAAAGTGTGGTCTCAGGATCCTTAGGGTCACAGGAAGACCAGGGGTGCCTGAGTGCAGCAGAGCTCCAGGCATCGGAGTGGGGAAGCCATCTGAGGGCTCTCAGCTCAGGGTTGCAATATACCATGAACCATGGCACTGTTGGGTGACCACTCTCCTACCAGGGGCCCAACAAGTGGGTGCAGAACTGGCAAGATCCCCCTTCCTCCCCTGGGAGGAGCAATGGAGGGGTGTGCTGCAGGAGGGGAATGCTGCAGGAGTCTGCAGGGTTTGGAGACTCAAAACAGGGTCGAGTGCCTGTGAGAGAAACACTTGGTCACAGGCCAGGTGAGCAGGGAGTGAGAAGGGAGACCAGGGAGACAGGAGTGATTGACTGCTTTTCCCTAGGGCACACTGAAGATTGGAGCACAGGGCTTTCAGCTCCTGTCTGAAGATTGGGAGGCCACCATTTTCATTCTAGCCTCTAAAGCAATGTGGAAAGCCCTCAGGGAACAAAACCCACATAGAGCAATCTGGAGCAGCTTATTTAGCCTGCCCCTGGCAAGGGCGGTGCAATTCTGCCCTGGGCAAAGACACTTGAGAATCAATGCAACTGGCCCGTTCCCCAGAAGATCAGCAAGAACATCAGGCTGAGACCAAGTTTACTGATCATAGAGAACTGCAAAATTCCAGCACTAGGGGAAAACAGTATATAGAATTCATGTTTTTTCTTCTCCCACAATTCTTTAGTCTTTCCATTTAAATTTTTTTTCTCTTCCATTACTCTACCAAATTTCGTATTTTTTCAACTTTTTAAAGATTTTTTTAAATTTCATTTTTACAGTTACATTCTATACTTTCATTGTATTTAGTTTTACTTTTGCATATATATAAGTTTTTCTTTCTTTACAATTTTGGAATGCAGTTTTTTCTAACAAACAGGCCAAAATAGACCCAGAGTCTAGTGTATGGCTCTGTTCTTTTCACCTGTCTAATCATATTCACTCTTTTTTTCTTTTTCTACCTTTCTTTTTGTTAAAGCCATTTAAATATTCATCTTTACAGTTACATTCTATCCTTTCATTGTATTCAATTTTAATTTTGTATATATATATCAGTTTTTCTTTTTTCACCATTTTGAGTTGTAGTTTCTTCTAACAAACCCACCAAAATACACTCAGGATATAGTGTATTGCTTTGTTCTGTTCACCTGTTTATATTCCTTTTTTTTTTCTTTCTTTTTCTCTTTTTTTCCCTCTTTTAATTTTCATTTTTACATTTACATTCTATCCTTTCATTGTACTTAATTTTATTTCTTTACATATATAAGTTCTTTCTTTACAATTTTGGGATCCAGTTTTCTAAAAAATATACCAAAATACACATAGTATCCAGTGTATTGCTCTATTCTGTTCACCACTTTGGTTATATTTTCTCTCTTTTTTTAATTTTAATTTTTTTTAAGTTTCAGGTATCTTCATTTGTTTAGTTTATTTCTCTGGGGTCACTTGCCATTTTAATATTTTGTTCTCTCACTCATCTATTCTTCTCTGGACAGAATGACAAGATGGAAAAACTGACCTCAAAAGAGAGAACAAGAGGTGCCTGGGTGACTCAGTTGGTTAAAGCAGCTGCCTTCGGCTCAGGTCACGATCCCAGGATCCTGGGATTGAGCCCTGGTTCGGGATCCCTGCTCAGCGGAGAGGCTGTTTCTCCCCTTCCCTCTGCCTGCCGCTCCACCTACTTGTTCTGTCTCTCTATCTCTCTGTCAAATAAATAAATAAATAATCTTTAAAAAAAAATAGAACAAGAGGCAGTACTCAGGGACTTAATCAGTATGGATAGAAGTAAGATGTCAGAACTACAGTTCAGAATAATGATTATAAATTCCTACCTGGGCCTGAAAAACGCATAGAAGACACTAGAGAATCCCTTTCTGGAGAAATAAGAGAACTAAAATCTAATCAAGTCAAAATCAAAAAGGCTATTAATGAGATGCAATAAAAAATCGAGGCTCTAACTGCTAGGATAAATGAGGCAGAAGAGAGAGTTTGTGATATAGAAGACCAAATGATGAAGAAAAAAGAAGCTGAAAAAAAGAGATAAACAACTACTGGATCACAAGAGGAAAATTTGAGAGATAAGTGATACCAGAAAGTCAGAAAATACTAGAATAATTGGGGCCCTGGAAGAAGAGGAAAAAGAAAGAGAGAGAGGTCCAGAAGGTATATTGGAGCACATTATAGTGCAAAACTTCCCTAATCTGGGGAAAGAAACAGGCATTCAAGTCCAGGAGGCACAGAGAATCCCCCTCAAAATCAATTAAGAATAGGTCAATACCCTGACATATATTAGTGAACTTGCAAATCTCAGAGACAAAGAAAAAATCCTGAAAGCAGCTCGGGACAAGAGGTCTGTAACCTAAAAGGATAGAAATATTAGACTGGCAGCAAACCTATCCACACAGACCTGGCAGGCCAGAAAGGACTAGAATGTATATTCAGGGAGCTAAATGAGAATAATATGCAGCCAAGAATTTTTTATCCAGCTAAGATGTCACTGAAAATAGAAGGAGAGATAACAAACTTCCAAGACAAACAGAAACTAAAACAATTTTTGAGCACCAAACCAGCCCTACAAGAAATATTGAAAGGGATCTTATAAGCTAAGAAAGAGCCCAAAAGTAACATAGACCAGAAAGGAACAGAGATAATATACAGAAGCAGTGACTGTACAGATAATACAATGGCACTAAATTCATATTTTTCAAGAGTAACTCTGAATGTAAATGGTCTAAATGCCCCAATCAAAAGACACAGGGTATCAGATTGGATAAAAAAGCAAGACCCATTGATATGCTGTCTGCAAGAGGCTCATTTTAGACCCAAAGACACCCCCAGATTGAAAGTGAGGGGGTGGAAAACCATTTACCATGCTAATGGACACCAAAAGAAAGCTGGGGTGGCAATCCTTATAGCAGACAAATTAGATTCTAAACCAAAGACTATAATAAGAGATGAGAAAGGACACTATATCATACTTAAAGGGTCTATCCAACAAGAAGATCTAACAATTGTAAATATCTATGCCCCTAACATGGGAGCAGCCAATTATATAAGGCAATTAATAACAAAAGCAAAGAAACACATCGACAACAATACAATAATAGTGGGGGACTTTAACACCCCCTCACTGAAATGGACAGATCGTCTAAGCAAAAGATCAACAAGGAAGCAAAGATTTTAAATGACACACTGGAACAAATGGACTTCACAGACATATTCAGAACATTCCATCCCAAAGCAACAGAATACACATTCTTCTCTAGTGTCCAGGGAACATTCTCCAGAATAGATCACATCCTAGGTCACAAATCAGGTCTCAACTGATACCAAAAGACTGGGATCATTCCCTGCATATTTTCAGACCACAACGCTTTGAAACTAGAACTCAATCACAAGAGGAAAGTTGGAAAGAACTCAAATACATGGAGGCTAAAGAGCATCCTTCTAAAGAATGAATGGGTCAACCAGGAAATTAAGAATTAAAACAATTCATGAAACAAATGAAAAGGAAAACACAACTGTTCAAAATCTTTGGTATGCAGCAAAGGTGGTCCTAAGAGGAAAATACAGCAATTCAAGCCTTTCTCAAGAAACAAGAAAGGTCTCAAATACACAACCTAACCCTACACCTAAAGGAGCTAGAGAAAGAACAGCAAATAAAGCCTAAACCCAGCAGGAGAAGAGAAATAATAAAGATCAGAGCAGAAATCAATGAAATAGAAACCAAAAGAACAGTAGAACAGATCAACGAAACTAGGAGCTGGTTCTTTGAAAGAATTAACAAGATTGAGAAACCCCTGGCCAGACTTATCAAAAAGAAAAGAGAAATGACCCAAATAAATAAAATAAAATCTTTTTAAAAAATACTTCTTTTAATGCCTTGGTATTCATTTGGATGGGAAGTTCTTCTTTACTTGATCATTTGCTAGCCACTCCCTATTTCTAAATATCTCACTGGGCTTCTGAGAAACTACAGTCTCCTGCTTTTCCTCCTACTCTTTGGGAATTCCTTCCCAGTATCAGCTTGCTGGGGTCTCTCAATCAGCTCCATTACCAAACTCAATATTCCTCAGAATTACCTGTTTGGCCTTTTCTCACTCCATATTCTATCCCTAAGGGACATCCATTCCCTTGGCTTTAATTACCATCTCAGCTAAGGGCTTTTATTCTTAAGCCAGGTACTATTTCTTGAGTTCCTACTTCATAAATCTAACTGCCTACTGACTTGATGATTCAAGGTCATCCCTCTTAGCAGATTTGAAACTAAACTCATCTCATCCTTGAACCTGCTACTCTTTCAGGTCCCTAGTCACAATAAGTAGCACCAAAATTTATCCAGTTCCTCAATGTAAAATCTGGGAGTAATAATGGACTCCTCCATTCCTGAATCCCTAATATTCACTAAATCTGCAAATGCTATTAATTCCAACTTCTAAACACCTCTCAAATATGTCCCCTTGTTCTTTTCCAAATATCACCATTCTTGTCTAAGACTTCACATTTCATTTTTCAAACAGAATATTAGGTCACCTATATGTCTTCCAACTTCAAATCTTGTTTGCCTTCATTCTCATTATCTATATTCAGAATGAAAGATTTTTTTTTATATATATACATTTTTTTTGAGAGAGAGAGAATGAGAGAGAGCACATGAGAGGGGGGAGGGTCAGAGGGAGAAGCAGACGCTCTGCCGAGCAGGCAGCCTGATGTGGGACTCAATCCAGGGACTCCAGGATCATGACCTGAGCTGAAGGCAGTCGCTTAACCAACTGAGCCACCCAGGTGCCCCCAGAATGAAAGATTCCTTTTTGAGAGAGAGACAGAGTGTGTGTGCGCACACACATGCACCGGGGGGAGGGGCAGAGGGAGAGAGAGAATCTCAAGCAGGCTCCACGCTCAGCTCAGAGCCCAACATGGGGCTTGATCTCATGACCCTGAGATCATAACCTGAGCTGAAATCAAGAGTTGAACACTTAACCGAATGAGCTACCCAGGCACCCCAGATTTTTCTGAAATATAAATCTAAGCATGTGATCCTTCTACTTAAGACCCTTCACATACATGGCACTACTCTTAAATTAAAATACAAACTCCTTTTCAAGATTTATCAGGCCATCCAAGACCTGGCCCTCATCCTCCCCTCCAGCCTCAGAGAACAACATGCTCTTGCCCTGCAATTCCAGAGCCAATTTGGTTTTCTTTTGCTTGCCAGAAAAATTCATTCTTTCTCATCTTGAGCCTTTGCACTGGCCAATTATTCTGTCTGAAACTTCTGTCCTTTATACTTTGTCTTTTAACATCTATTCATTCTTTAAATCTCAGTTTCAACATTATTTTATCAAGAAACACTTCCCAGAACCTGGGTCCAGGAGAGCTCCTTCCGTTGTATATTATTATAGCACTCCCCAGTATCACTTCTATAACATTAGCCATACTCATAATTTCTTATTTGTTGTATGTTTTCCTCATTACATTTTAAGTTCCATGTGAGGAGGGGCTGTGTCAATCATGTTTACTGCTATCACATCAGTACAACAGTATAGAAAATCTTTGATGAATGTTTATCATTAAATAAATGAATAAAACCAACAAAGAGTTTAAAAATAGTGTTGAATAATTTATTGATTAGTCTCTGGGCTTTCTTTTTTCTTAACTTTTATTTTATGTATTTTTTTAAGATTTATTTATTTTAGAGAGAGAGTGAGAATGAGTGGGGGTAAGGGGGTTGCAGAGGGAGAGGAAGAGATTCCTCAACCAGACTTCCTGCTGAGCATGGAGCCCAAAACGGGGTACCATCTCAGGACCCATGAGATCATGACCTGAGCCGAAATCAAGAGTTGGCCACTTAACTGACTAAGCCACCCAGTGCCCCTCTTAACTTTTATTTTAGATAATTATAGATTCACATCAAGCTGCAACAAATAACAGAAAGATCCTGTGTACCCACTTTCCCCCTTGGGAAAACCTGTAAAAGTATAGTTCAATATTACAACCAGGATATTGATGTTAATACAGTCAAGATGCAGAACATTTCTATCAGCACAGGGTTCCCTCCTGCTGCCCTTTTGTACCCACACCCATTTCATCCTGCCCCTTCCTTCCCTGATACCTGGGAACTGCTAACCTGTTCCCCATTTTTATCATCTTGTCATTTCAAGAATGTTATATGTATAGAATCATAGAGTAACTTTTGGGGATTGGCTTTTTTCTCTTGGCAAAATTCCCTTGGAGATTCTTTTCACCTGTTGAAGGACAACTGGGTTGTTTCTAGTTTGGGGTTGTCATGAGTAAAGTAGCTATAAACATTTGAGTACACATTTTTGTATGAACATACATTTTCATTTTTCTGCAATAAATACCCAGGAGTAAAATTGCTGGATCATATCATACTTGCAGTTTCTGTTTTTTAAGAAACTTCCAAACTGTTTCCCAGAATGGCTGTAGCACTTTACCCTCCTACCAGTTATGCAAGACTGATCCAATTTCACTGTATCTTCACCAGCACATGGTGGTGTCACTATTTTTTTTTTTAATTTAGCTATTCTGATGGGTGTGAAGAGATCTCTCATTGTGGCTTTACTTTTCATTGCACTTACAACTAATGATGTTGAACATCTTTTTGTGTGCTTCTTTGTCATCTGTACATCCTCTTCAGGGAAAAATGTCTCTTCACGTCTTTTGTCCATTTTCTAATCGGACTGTTTTAAATGTTGTGTTCTGGGAATTCTTTATATATTCTAAATACTAGTCCTTTGTCAGGTACATGTTTTTCAAAATGTTCTTCCTCTCTGTAATTTGTCTCTTCTTCTTCCAAACAGGTTTTTCCCAGGATAAAAGTTTTAATTTTGATGAAGTCCAATTTCTCATCTCAGTGTTGACATCTACTAATTGTTTTTCCATTTAGTTTGAAATCTTTCCAGTTCTTGCTATGACAAATGATTTTTTTATTGCAATTAGGACACTTGCATGTTATGTTATGAGACTCTGAATCTTATTTAAATCTTCTGTTTTAACTTGCTTTTTGTGATACCACTCTGGCAGGGAAAGGGGGTCACAGTCTCACCACTACCAGTGAACGTAGAAGTCCAGGGGTGCACTTGTTAAAGCCAGGCAGAAGTGGAAGTTCCAGGGCCCCACACAGTTCCCACTGACCCTGCCATGGGGGTGGCCTCACTACCACTGGGCAATAGTGGAAGTCTCAACTCTCTAACAGAACCTCCTCAGACATAACCCAGCAGTGAGAGAAGTGCCTCAATACTGCTGAGTGGGGATGGAAATCCAGGCTCTCATATGGTCTCCAATAATACCATGGGGGCATTTGGGGGGCCTTCTCATAAGCTGGCAGGAATGAAAGTCCCAGCCTCCTGCCCAGCCTTCTCTGACACCAGCCTGGTGAAGGGAAGATAGAGGGTACCTTGTTACAGCCCTGTGAGAGTAGCAGTCTAGATGCCCACTGGGTCTTTGCTGGTGTAATTAAATGTGGGGCCACAGCTTGTTCTATGCTATTTGGCAGGAGTAGGACAGTTATTGTCTAAAACTTGTCTATCTTGCTAGGTTTCCCTTTTCCTGGACCCTGGCTTAGTGAGAACAGGCTTTTATTGGGACTTTTAAAAAACTCTGTCCACCAGCATTACCTGGTTACCTCCTTCTTCAGCTCCAAGTCAGTGTGTGGTAGGGGAGAGGGGGGCTTGCCTTAGAGAGTGGAAACAATTGCTTTCCAACTGCTCACTGCAGTCCATTTACCCTTGTTCATTAGGCTTTTCACTGGTGGTCCACTATTGGCACTTCCTCCTGGGAGATGTGGGACTATGTGTGCTCACTCTCACCATCAGCCTCTGTGCTGTCAGCCAGCAGCACCTGCACCTGGTACTCCAGCATGTAGCTGTCTGCGCATGAATCGCTCCAGCTCCTCCATCTCCTGGGAGGAGGAGGCTGATATTGCAGAGGTGTTCTTCATCCCTCCAGCTCAGTGACCTGGGTCGAGCTCAGGTTCCTGCTCTAGCTGATCTTAGCCCTAGTCCAGCAGTGGGGGAAGGGGGCTAGGAAAGGGAAGGAGAGAATAGGCCCCAGAGAGCTACCTCCTGCCCCAAGTTCCCTCCCCACCGCCCTATGGGCTTCCTTTTTGTATTTGCTTAGTCATAATATATATAATAATATACAAAAATATATTTTTTTCTTTGCCTTTTCTCAATTAATTTTCTATACCTTTTTGTCAATTCTCTGCAGTGAAATCTACTGATAAGTTTCTTTTTGCTGGTTTCAGCCAGTTTAAATCTGGAGGCAATTTTAGCTGCGGCAGCCTGTAAATCAGTGGACTCAATCCTCTCTGATACGTTTAGGTCTTATAAACTCTACATTAACAGCCCCTGCTCCTCTGTTAGTTCAGCAGCCTTCTCTGCTTTCAAGCAAACCCAGGATCCATGTTCCAGGGGATCGCTCTCAAATCACTGTGCTCTATGCCTGGCTGCAGAATTTCCTAGGGCTTTATTATTTCTGCCTAGATTCTCCCTCATTCATCTTAATATGCTATTCTGCCTGGTATCCAGTTGGCCATTTAGAGCACAGGCACATCAGGACAGAAGTACATTGACGTGATAGAATGATTTATGGGGCTGTGGAGTGCTCACTGCATTGCAGTAGTCAGTGGGGCAGGGAGGCAACGCTCTAATCTTAGAATAGTTGTGCTTCTTCCAAGCAACGAAATTATTTTACTTCATCATATATATATACATATATATATATATACACCGATTCATGTCGCTGACCATGCATTCCTATTTATTTTTAAATATTTCTGGCCACATTATTCTTCAGTTTGTATCCTTACTTACACATTTTGGAATGTCAATACTTTTCAAAAATTAATTTGACACTAACCATCATTCTGCAGCTATTCTAGAGAATTATGATTTTCCAATTGCTTTTCAACAAGAAAAAATAAAATACAACTCTAAACAAATACAACTCAAACAAAGATAGAGCCTTGACACTTTGGGACCCCAAGATAGCCTAGAGATCCGATTCTTTGTATCTACATATAAAGCCTTACTTCTTTTTTTTTTTTTAAAGATTTTATTTATTTATTTGAGACAAAGAGAATGAGAGACAGAGAGCATGAGAGGGAGGAGGGTCAGAGGGAGAAGCAGACTCCCTGCCGAGCAGGGAGCCCGATGCGGGACTCGATCCCGGGATTCCAGGATCATGACCTGAGCCGAAGACAGTCGCTTAACCAACTGAGCCACCCAGGCGCCCCAAAGCCTTACTTCTTTACAGAAATACACTAGGCTTGTTTACCTTGTCATAGGTCTGATGAATGAGTATCTTCCTCAGGTAAATATGCTCTTCTTATAAACACTCAAAATAACCCCTTATATTTTTCCTCTTTTGTGTTTGTATCTGTTTTCTACTGATTTCTTCAGAAATTGATCGAAAAATGCACAAATTTTAGTTCTATCCAGTCAACTCAGGAAAAATAAAGGTTAAATGTATTCAAGAAGACTTTTATCTCCAACACTCCAAAGTTTGGGACTGCAGGTAAACCTACAAAGATAAATTTTGGCTATAAGTGATAACAGGAAAGTGATCAATTTATTCCCCTACTGTCAGTTGTAAGAATTATCTTGACATATCAGGGGTTTAACATCTATGTCTTCAAGTTTGGTACTACAAGTGAAAGTATGCCTGTCCACTCAGGATCTGTTTTCACCCTTATCATACCCTCATCTCAGTGCTTTCAAACAATTCATCCTGTAGATCATGTAATCTATCTAGGGGTATTTTATACAAACCAACATATTGCCTCAAAATCTTCCCCCTTCCCCTCTGTTGCATTACCAGGCAATTTCTTTTTCATTATTTCTCTCATGGGGAAACCAATGTGACTCAAAGATTTAGTCCCCCAAGAGAAAGTAATAATGGGCTCAGTACTGGTCTTCTCTGAGACAACAGTAGGTCACTCTCCTGTGCGCCTAATTAGCTTACTTCCCATTTTGAAGAATCATATATAGCTTTGTCTTTGAGGTAAGATTATGTACAGAAAATAAGACTGAGCTCTCTGAATTTTTATTCTTCCAAAAATGTAAATCCTGTGACTGAACGGGCAGGTAGGAAAGATGCTTTTTAATTATAAAACTGCACCTGTCATGGTTGTGTCCCTCTCTCTCTCCCCCTTAATTCCACTTCAGTATCTGTTCCTCTGTAAAATATTAGTGTCAGAAATTTTCTCCTTTTGAAAATGTTTTTGTCCTTATTCTACACCATCATTCTCTTATTCTCAAATTTCAATCATTGCATTGCATTGTCTTATCAAATCAATTCTACACACACACACACACACCTTTTGATACGTTCAATTTGTCTCCTTAATGTGAAGATTTTTCAAGATTCATGTGTTTCTGATTTTTGTGCTCTCCAACTCATTTTAAACTTTTTTTTTCACTGTGTAAAACAGACATCTGGCCTCAGCTATTCCTGCCCTATTTGAGAACCAAATTCTGTTTTAAATAAAAAGAAAGAATCTCAGTCCTCTATCTCCAAGATTCTGGTGTGGTTCCCTCTCCTTCAGTATTACTTTCCTCCACATTTGAAGGAACCAGCCAATGCCTAGTCTAAGAGGCTATTCTCAGAGTCAGAAAGCTTCTGGCCCCGTGCCAGGGGATGGTACAGAGGAGCTGGTAGCTATAAGTTCTGAAATGGAACTGTTCAAGGACTGACCAGATTGTGTGATAAAACAGGAAAGAGGGTTAGGAAGAGCAATTTCAATGGCAAAAAAAAGTCTTTCAGAATGGGAAGGCCAAATTTATTTTAAATGAATAAAAACTCAGGATTGATCAGGCACTTCCAATTAGGTTACAGTGACCCTCTCAAATATAAATAATTCTAGCTTTTTCATGACTCTACTAAGCAGGTGTAGAGCATTATTGAGGAAGACCATTGGACTAGAAGTTAGGCTGACTTCTAGTTCTGGCTCCGTGAATGTATTGCTGTGAACACACTAGCTAGCTATTTACTCTCACAGGGTTGGCTCTCTACCTGTAGAATAAAATAACTGAAAAAGATTCTGTCAAAGTTCTTTCCCACTTCTATACAAACCTATAATTCTGATCATCTTTTTTGTTTAATATGTATCTATATTTCCTGTTTAAAGATGGTTCCAAGAGGAAGGATAGCAAAATCTATGGGGACTTGGCTTCTGATAAACTCCTGAGAGCTTCACAAAGTCACCAGAGTTTTCTAAAAAGGCCGAGACCAAGTACATGGTCTTTTTCTCTCTCAGATCATGAGGATTCCTCATCAGTGATACATGCTAATTTCAGATGTTTGTAATAAAAGAGAAGAAAGTTCTTCACTCAAATACTCACTTTTTATGTATAAATAACTGGATTATACCAGGAAATACAAGCTTGTGGAGAAGATATTATTAAATCTACTTCTCTATATATTTGTGAGGGTTACTGTTTGTTTCTTCTATGAACAATTTAGTACCTATTTCTAGGAAATTCATTTATCACAAATTTCCTGGGCTTTTTCTGTGTGCCAGCCACTGTTTTAGGCAGGTGATACAGTGTTAGACAAAGCAGAAAGAGTGCCTATATCAAAAACTTTAATTTTATATTTATGAAAAGCTATAAATACTAGAATGAGGGTAAGTAAAATAGTGGCTGGAGATTAAATGGATGTTTTTGATCAGTTACTTCCTAATTTTTTTAGAGATGATTCACCTGTCAGTTCACTGAGGCATCATGCTCAACCACTCCATTCTACCAAACCCCACTGCCACACCCATGATTCATATGCTTAAAGTTTTAACTTGTCTTATCTCAGTGGTTATTTCCCCACAGCTTTACTATTACTTTCCATCCTTTCAGTCAAAATATACCTAAAGCAGTTAATGGAAAACCCAAGTAAAGTTTATGCCCAGGTGTTTGTAATATATCAATGTGTGTTGATTTAAACTATAACAGGCACGTAAGCAAAGATGTGCAATGTTCTACCAATGCCTTTTTTTGGATCATCATTTTATCCTATTTGACTTTTAGCATTTATTCCTTCTCCTCACCTTCTTTTTATTTTCTTACACTCTTTCCCATTGATCTTCATTCTTCCCCTTTATTTATATGTTCTTTCCTGCCTGTCCTCTACACATGCTACTGACTCCAACTCCACCACATTGAGTACACTTAGTTCCATATTTTGCATTGTGATTGTCCATATTATAAATTAAAGTTCATAAACAGATTATATGCTATAAATGGAAGTTTAGAGACTTTAGGATAATAGGATCATGTAGTGTGGGATTTTCCTGTCTACAAAAATTATCACTCAAACTCCAATGCAAACACCATTTCGGCAGTACAAACCTAAGAGTAACACACAAAAAAAAGACTTCAAAGATGTATTGACTGTTATTATGTTAACTGTTATTATTCTATACTTATTTCTAATTTTTGTTTAATTTTATTCTTGATTATATTTTCAAAAGGTTGTCTATTTCTTTTTAAAAAAAAAAACTTTTTATATGCTCATGTTTACTCTCCCAATTTTCTAGGCATCAATACATATTATTTTTGTTTTTAAGTTTTATTATATTCTTTCCCTGAATTCCTTGAGTTTAATTTGTGCATCCTTTTCTAACTTCTTAAGGTGCCTCATTATTCCATGTACTTGAATAAATAAGAGCAATTTAAAGCAATAGATGGCCCCTGAGTGCAGCTTTGGTCATACTACCAAACCCATACCCTGGGTTTCCATTATTTTGTAAACAATTTACTATCAATTAAATGAAAGATCTGTCAATAACCAATTTAAATTATCAACATTTAACACATTGTTTGAGGCACTCCTCAAAGTTAATCCCGTCTCTCTTGTTTCTTTCAGGTCACGTCAGAGTCTTCCCTTCCTTATGATTCAATGGACCAAGTAAATGGCTCTGTGGTAACTGAGTTTGTGTTACTGGGACTTACACAATCCTTGGGAATGCAGGTTTTCCTCTTTCTTTTTTTCTCTTTGTTCTATGTGGGAATTATCTTGGGAAACCTCTTCATTATGTTAATGGTGATTTTTGATTCTCACTTACACTCCCCCATGTATATCCTGCTGGCCAACCTATCATTCATTGACCTGGGCCTTTCATCCACCACAGTTCCTAGGATGATCTCTGATCTTTTCAGTGGTTGCAAAATCATTTCCTTCCACAATTGCATGATACAAATGTTCTTTATTCATGTCATGGGAGGAGTTGAGATGGTACTGCTCATAGCCATGGCATATGACAGGTACACAGCGATTTGCAAGCCTCTCCACTATCTAACTACTATGAATCCCAAAATGTGCATGTTTTTGGTAGTGGCTGCTTGGATCATTGGGGTGATTCATGCTGTGTCTCAGTTTGTTTTTGTCATAAATTTACCTTTCTGTGGCCCTAATAATGTGGGGAGCTTTTATTGTGATTTTCCTAGGGTTATTAAACTTGCATGCATGGACACTTACAGCCTAGAATTTGTGGTCACTGCCAACAGTGGCTTCATATCTATGGGCACCTTCTTTTTCTTAATTGTATCATACATCTTTATTCTGATCACTGTCAGGCAACATTCTTCAAAAGATTTATCCAAAGCATTCATCACTCTGTCAGCTCACATCACTGTAGTGGTTTTGTTTTTCACTCCATGCATGTTTCTCTATGTGTGGCCTTTCCCTACCAAGTCAATGGATAAATTTTTTGCCATTGTGGACTTTGTCATCACTCCTGTATTAAATCCTGCCATCTATACTTTAAGGAACAGAGATATGAAGGTGGCAATGAGAAGGCTGACTCGACAAGTTGTAAGTTCTAGGGAGATGCCGTAACAGACTTCATTGGTAAGAGCACAAGATGACTGTCGTGGACCATCAGGACCCTTGTGATCAACAAGAACACTATGGATTATGTATAATTTCATTATTGCCTTTAAAAAACTGAGAACTCTACCTAAAAGAGGTATTGAATCAAAGAACTTCACTTTCAAATAGAGCTGCAGTAATTTCTGTTAAGTATGAAAAATAGTTATATATTCCTACCTACCTATAAAATTAAATTGCAACTTCATCTATGAGCACATTCAATTTTCATGTAATTGTTTCATATCTCCATGTAAATAAAATACATGTACATATAATCAGATTGAACTTTATCAGTATCTTCATACTGATTATAAGCATCACTGGGAATCAGTTAATATTTCTTATGGAAATTATGTGGATCCAATGGATAAAATATGAGTTTATACAAACCAGCAGTCATTAAAAATCAAGAAAGAAACAATTCTCATCCTAATTATACTAGAGGTTAGATAAACAGGCAGGCAACGCTTTGTTACAACTCTTAAGAATTGTTTTCAGTCTCTGATTGTCAATGTATTTTGTACAATGTTACTTTAGAAATAGATTCTACTACTTTCCATTATGCAAAATTTGCCTATGGTCCATTTTTTTCAACAGCAAATTTCTGTTGTCCTTGCAGTCTTCCTCAAAGCATTTCTTGATTCACCCTAAAAGAGTATCTACAATTATAAAAGTATTTCAAGGATCTTATTACCTAAAAAAGTACCCCAC
Organism: Leptonychotes weddellii; assembly: GCF_054177405.1. Classification (NCBI taxonomy): domain Eukaryota; kingdom Metazoa; phylum Chordata; class Mammalia; order Carnivora; family Phocidae; genus Leptonychotes; species Leptonychotes weddellii. The sequence goes on from NC_138377.1 coordinate 66,962,382, forward strand.
TCAGATCTCACCTGTACTTAAGCCAGGTACTTAGGATAAAGAGATGATTGACATCTTTACTTTTACTTTACCCTTCCAAGTAAAACTTGGGTAGTCTGATGGGTCAAAGAGCACAACTGAGCAATCACTTAGATGTATCCCTATGACTGATTTAAGAAACACTAATTGTGGAGACTCAGCTCAGTTATAACTGCTGCATTGTAATTAAAGCTGCTCAATAAAATGGTAAATAATAAATGAGACTTTCTTACTATTGGTCAAGGTAATTTTTTCCCTATATTTTATCCAAAAGTGGTCATAAATGCTATAAGCTATCTTCTTTGTGTATTATCTAAAGCATTATTGTTTATTGTCTCCTTAACCCATCTGGATTTTAACTTCAGAACATTATTTTATTGGTTTCACTATGATTCTTTTAAAAAGTCACCTTTAACAGGGAGGAGCACCTGGGTGGCTCAGTTGGTTAAGCTTCTGCCTTCAGCTCAGGTCATGATTCCAGGGTCCTGGAATCTAACCCCAGGCCCCTTGTCAGGCTCCCTGTTCAGCTGGGAACCTGCCTCTCCCTCTGTCCCTCCCCCTGCTCGTGCTCTCTCTCTCTTCAAATATACAAATTAAATTTTAAAAAGTCACCTTTAACAGAGAAAGACAAGTACCATATGATTTCAACACAAAACAAACAGACTCTTATATAGAGAAAAAAAAAACAGTGGTTGCCACATGGCAGATGGGAGGGGGGATGGGAGAAATAGATAAAGGGTATTCAGAGGTACAAACATCCAGTTATAACGTAAATAAATCACAGAAATGAAAAGTACAGCATATGGAATAAAGTCAATAATACTGTAATAATGTTCTATGTTGACTGATGATGACTACACTTGGCGTGCTGAGCACTGAGTAATGTATAGAATTGTCAAATCAATGTGTTATACACTTGAAAGTAACATCACATTGTATGTCAATTATACTTCAATATAAAGAGAATTAAGAGAAGTATAGATATAAGGAAATAAAGTTTCATTTGCACAGAAAAAAAAAATCACCTTTAGATTCAGTGAGGTATTAGAAATACCTAAGGAAGCCACGAAATTGTGACAACAGCCCCTGTCTCAAGAAGATTCTGTGTGTATCCTCAAGGGAAAACCTGTGAGACTATGTGACTTAGTCTCAGTACTCAAACTTCAGGCTGGCTATTTCCAGATCTCCTCACCTGCCTCTGGTCACTCATCATAAATGGCTCTTAACCAAATGACTTGCTAAGGAGGACAAATCAGACACAGTTTCTTCTCTTGGAAATTTTTTGCTTTAAGACAAAGTGCAAAAAAGAAAATCTGTACTCTTTGCTGTAATCTCTTCCAGATATGAAGCAGGTAGGTGGAATGATGAAAGTGAAGTGTATTAGCAGAACTAACCAAAGTGTAGCATTTTATTGACAACGAGATGCTTCTATTAGTAAGAACCCATTTGGCTGAATTCAATTGTGTGTATATCTTCAAGAAAAATGGAAGGAGCCTGTGAGGTCAGTTCAAATATTTAGAAGAGTTAGTATGAATATTAACAAGGATTGCCCTTGTTGTGTTATATAACTTAGTATATGTTATACAAGTGTTCTAAGTGTTGAGTCCTTCTGAATCTTTCAGGCTAATTTCTCCTTTCCTTTCTATTTAAGGATCCTATTTCTATATACCCTGATGCAGTGTTCTCTTACCCACCTCTTTCCCTCCTTCCTGCAATTCCAATATAATCTAGTTTGGGATATTTCTTTTACATAAAGGTGCAAATCATACTCCTAGAGTTATGGAATTTTGTCTTTGAGAGATTTTGATCCAATGAGCTCATTTGTAAACAAGAAAACCAAGGCTTGGAGATTCTGAATGACATGCCAAAATCACACAGTAAATTTGTACTAAAATCGCCAAGTCTTTTTTTTTTAACCAGAATTCTTTTTTTTTTTAATTTAATTTTATTATGTTATGTTAGTCACCATACAATACATCATTAGTTTTTGATGTGGTAATCCACGATTCATTGTTTTCGTATAACACCCAGTGCACCATTCAGTATGTGCCCTCCTTAATACCCATCACCGGGCTAGCCCATCCCCCCACCCCTTCCCCTCTAAAACCCTCAGTTTGTTTCTCAGAGTCCATAGTCTCTCATGGTTCATCTCTCCCTCCGATTTCCCCTCTTCATTTTTCTCTTTCTTCTCCTAAAAATGCCAAGTCTCATGACTTCAATCTCAGTGAAACTTATGAGACTTTAGGTATTTTTCTTTAAAGAGGGGTAAAAGATTATTTAAGACAAACATAACACCCTAAATGTTGAATTTTAAGTTGAATCTAGTACACAGGGAAAGATTTTTTTGTTCATTTGTAGCTGGCTCTTCATGAATGCTACAGCCAGTGTCTAAGATTCTGGAGAACTTCTTCAATAAACCCAATGTTTAACTTAGAATCAATAGAATTCTTCTAAAACTCCTTGAACCATTTTTGAAGAAATCAGATGAGCTTTGAAAGGATTACAGTGGTGAAGGGTTCCCTGTAACTGAGAATCCCTTATCATCACTCACTCCTCAGCAGCATATACTCAGGAAATGTGATGTCTTAACTAAGTGAGCAAGAAATTCCTTTTGCTGAAGAGCAGCATATCTGAATTCTTACTTGTTACCATGGTATAAAGTCTTTTTGCTGCAAAAGAGAAACCACTGGTCAGCTATCACCCTTGGTATATTTCTTATGGAGATGTGAGTATCAAGTTTGTCCTCTCAGTGAAAAGAAATGGTTGCAGCCCATAAGTAAATATTGAAGTTCCATTCTAAGTTGCATATTTTGATTCTTAAGAACCATCCTAACTATTCAGTCACACCAGAAATGATCTCACAACAGGAATCCCATTCTCTTTATTGTTAATGATTAGTATGATTGTATTTATTACCATGCTAAGCAGAAGGGAAAAGAGGGTTTATGTCTTGTTTTATTATTTGACTTCTTTTTATACTTGGAAATAGAATTGCTAAATTCATATAGAACTTTGAAAACTGTAATATGGAGCATTAATGGATAGGGCTAAGGAATGGAATTGGGATAATGAAGAGAAAAGTGTAATTTCCAAGGGTGCTGCAATAACCATGATTAGGGAAATGTTGAAAAGAAATACTACTATCCCCCAAGAACTTTGGTAAGAATAACCCACTATACTTTTATGCCTCCCTAGAACCCATCTATTTCCACAATTACTCAGAATAAAATCATTTACATCATCTTTTTTTAATCTCCCGCATCCTGTTGACAAATGTCCTGTTATTACTACCTTAATAATGGCTATTATGTATTTACTATTCACTATTTGTTAGAAACCTATTACACAATTGCAGTTAATTCTTCAGTAGTTCTGTGCTATATTCATAATAAAACACAAATCCCTTAGCAGGCATTCCAGAATTTTTTCAATTTATCTCCAATTAAACCCCTTCACATTTTCTCTCATGTAGGTTTTTTGTATTTTTCTCACTTCTCATTTAACCTCTAAATCACCTTTCTTTTATCCTTTTATTTTCCTGCTATCTTATTTATTTTTCTTCTATTTTTCATCTTTAATTTTATTTTGGATTAACCCTTTTTCTTCTAAGCATTTCAATATCACTAAATGATGAGTATAAATTCCATTCTCTATAAGGCCTTATAACCTTTACATTCTTTTCTAGAATGTTCATTTATTTTAACTTCCCCAAAGACTGGATCTCTACATCTGTCTTAGCTCTCATGTTTCTATCCAAGCTTCTAAGAGACTATGAAAATTATTTTAGAATTCTGTCCCTCACTCATGCCCGAAAAGGTATTAGATCAGTGGGCATTTTGAGAATTTTTGACCCAGTGCATTCATTCTGAAGATGGGAAAACGGAAGGATACAGGGAACTGAAATTCAATCATTTTGTTATGATTACTGTTTCTAGAATAAAAGTAAAATTCTTTAATGATTGTTGGGGAGCTAGGGTTTCTCTATGAATCAAAAGGTGATAAATCTTACTACTAATAATTATCTAAATCTATTGTGCACTCACCAAATACAAAAACTGTGCAAAACATTTTAATTTTACTACTTCATTTGACATTCATAAGCATAAGAATTGAATATAATTAGTAACCACATTTGTAAAAATAGGTTGTGAGTCCAACGTCCACAGACTATATTCAAAACCTGTACACTACAAATTGCCTCAGGTAGCAAAACTGTGAATGGATTCGTCTTAGTTTGATAAAGAGGTTTCCAACAACCCTAATATAAAATTATTGTGATGGATTACAAAACCACTAAGAATACTTTTTCAAAAGTACGTGTCCTAAAATGCCTTTGTAAATGTAAAGATCATATAACATTGCATATATTTAAGAGCTAAGATAGTATCTACAGAATATAAACTGTTTTGGAGTTCAAGGGAAAAGGACATAAAAGTAGGATGGCTGTAAAGACTTAACCTAGCAGAGAGAGCAGCATAAACAAAGGTACTTTATTAGGAATAAGTCTAGCATAAGTGGAAATACTAAGCAGATTTGAATAACTGGACTATAAGACATCGTCAGGGGAGGAGTGTGGGATAAAATGGTGGGTTAGATTGTGTGCATTTTGAATGAAAATGGACTACTTTCTTACTCCATACTCAAAAAATAAATTCAAAATGGATTAAAGACCTAAACATGAGACCTAAAATCATACAAATCCTAGAGGAGAACACACACAGTTACTTATTGACATAGGTCATAGCAAGTTCTTACTACATATGTCTCCTGAGGCAAAGGAAACAAAAGCAAAAATAAACTATTGGGAGTACATCAAAATAAAAACTGCACAGTGACGTAAACAATCAGTAAAACCAATAGGCAACCTATGGAGTGGGAGAAGATATAAAGGGTTATTATCTAAAATATACAAAGAACTTATAAAACTAAACTCCCAAAGAACAATAATCCAATTTAAAAATGGGCGGAAGACATGCAGATATACAGATATTTCTTCCTATATTATCTGTATATCTGTAAATATACAGATATTTCTTCCAAAAGACATACAAATGACTAGCAGACACATGAAAAGATAATCATCATCACTTCCATCAGGGAAATACAAATCAAAACTACAATGGGGTATCACCTCATACCTGTCAGAATGGCTAAAATCAACAACAGAAGAAACAGCAGGTGTTGGAAAGGATATGGAGAAAAAGGAACACAGGTGCACTGTTGGTGAGAATGCAAACTGGTACAGCCACTCTGGAAAATAGTATGGGAGGTTCCTCAAAAAGTTAAAAATAGAACTATCCTATGATCCAGCAATCACACTACCAGGTATTTACCCAAGGAATACAAAAACACTAATTCAAGGGATACATGCACCCTTATGTTTATAGCAGCATTATTTACAACAGCCAAGATGTGGAAGCAGCCCAGGTATCTATCCACTAATGAATGGATAAAGAAGAAGTGGTATATAGATATGCACAATGGAATATTACTCAGGCATAAAAACAAATGAAATCTTGCCATTCACAATGACATGGTCCATGGAGCTAGAGAGTATTACGCTAAGTAAAGTAAGTCAGTCAGAGAAAGACAAATACCATATGATTTCACTCATATGTGGAATTTAAGAAACAAAACAAATGAGCAAAGGGAAAAAGAGAGAAAGAGAGACAAACCAAGAAACAGACTCTTAACTATAGAGAACAAACTGATGCTTACCAGAAGTGAGGTGAGTAGGGGGATGGGTTACATAGGTGATAGAGATTAAGAGTGCACTTTTTGGGATGATCACTGGGCAATGTATGAAATTCTTGAATCATTGTGTTGTACACCTGAAACTAATAAAACACTGTATATTAACTAACTGCAATTAAAATAAAAACTTAAAACTAACTAAATAAATAAAACACATTATACAACCACACACAGAAAACATTTGTTCAAAAAAGAAAAATGAGAGTCATGTACCAGAATCTGATGTCTTATGTTACCCATGACACATAAAAGGGAATCTGATGTCTTATATTACCCATGACACGTAAAAGGGAACGACACGTAAAAGTGCTAGATGGGATATAGAAGAAAGGGACATCCTCTAAGAATGTACACTTTTGAATTTAGTCATGTTAATCAGTCACATATTCAAAAATTGACTTTAACTCAACAATGATAAGTTGTTAAAAGACCCTAAACCTGAATGCAAAGAGAAACAAATGAACCCAAATTATCTTCAACAAATGGCATAGCCAAACTAAAGGGGAAATATAATAACTAATCCAATTAACTTTGGTTTGGACTGCTCTTTCTTTTTTTCTTCCCAATTAACTTTTGAAGGTAATACTTTCACTACACACCATTAATTTTTCTTTAATTTTTTATTAACATATAATGTATTATTTGTTTCAGGGGTACAGGTCTGTGATTCATCAGGCTTACACAATTCACAGCACTCACCATAGCACATACACTCCCCAATGTCCATCACCCAGCCACCCCATCCCTCCCACCCCCCTCCACTCCAGCAACCCTCAGTTTGTTTCCTGAGATTGTCTCTTGACTACATACCGTTAATTTAAAAAATAAAATGCAAGAAAACTGATGTCTTCTTAACAATTACTTTTCTTTTTTATAGTGGTATGGATATAATAATTCTGAAACAATTTTCTGTGCTATGTAGGATTATGCAAATGAAAAAATATATATTTATAGTGTTAAGACCCAAAGTCTCACTGGGAGAACGAAAGGACAGAGATACAAATATGGAATAGGAGAAAGAAAAAAGAAGCCCACTGGTTTGGAAAGTATTGGTATGGTCAATATCCCTTTCTCTCTCTCTCTCTCTCTCATTAACACATATATACATTCACATACACATACAAATATACACATGTAAATATATGTATACGTATGGAGCATTAACAGCTGTTAATAACAGGAGGGAAAGTCATAACTATGCCTCCTGATCACCTATAATGTTACCAAAAATGGGATCAAACCTGTGTTTGGTTAACCTCTGGATCCAGCTGCCATTTGGATAGTACAAAGGTGATGGAAATGCTGAACTGCAATGAGTGCCTGCAATCAGCAAAATTCAAAGTGTGGGAAATCAAGTATAAAAGGCTCACATTTTTCAACAAATAATTTAAGGGAAAGAAAAAGGTTGGAGGGAAATCTATATTAGAAGAGATTTGAAAGACATATTAAAAGAAAAAAATGGTCAAGACAAACTATAGTGTTTTGGGATGCATATTTGGAAGACAAAGCTAGAAAAAAAAATGCAGGGACATTTTTACCATAATAGAATCATGGCTCCTTTTGAGGGGAAAGGTGGCTGTAATTTGGATGAGTCAGAGAGATTTCTGTGATAGGATAGCTGACATGGTTCTGCGTCTTGACTTGGGTGATGATTACTTTATAAAATTTGATTAAGCTATAAATTTGTTTTCTGCTATTTTCTGTATGTTTCATCTCGTGATTAAAGAATAACAAAATCAAAGTCAAACTATGGTGAATGAGTGGTAGCATAAAACCTCCCATCCGTAAGCACCCTTGTCTAGAGACCTACATTTAACTATCGTTCATAGAGGCTACTTGCATCAGTGTAAATGCGTTTTTTTAATACTGAAATACAATGAACAGGAGAAATTGTGCTCCTCCACCTGAGGGCATAAAGCAACTATAACTTCAGGGAGTCAGAACAACTCAAAAAGTTTCTGTCTGCTGCATAATTCTCCCCTGTGCAAAGAGTTATACAAAATACTGCCATCATAAAAGCAGCTAATTAACAGCACTAATTGTGCTTGGGTAGTGACCAAGTTCAACTCAGAGACTTGGGGTTGCCAGCCAGAAATCAGTCTGTTATGGGAATTGCCTCCTAGAAACATGTTGGTTTTCTAAAGGAAGCAAGAAGAAAAGCGGTTAATGAGTCACCTGGGGGTGACATTCCTTTCTGTAAATTACCATCTCCTTCCCCTATTAAGATTTGTTTTTTCATGGGGCGCCTGGGTGGCTCAGATGGTTTAGCGTCTGCCTTAGGCTCCGCTCATTATCTCCAGGTCCTGGGATGGAGCCCAACATCGGGCTCCCTGCTCAGCGAGGTGTCTGCTCCCTGCTCATGCTCTCTCTCTCTCTATCTCTCTGTTTCAAATGAATATAAAAAAAAAAATTTGTTTTTTCAATCTATCATCTATTATCTATCGATCTGTTTTTTATATTTTACCATGAAGACAAAAGAAAGCTCTTGAATAACAAGGAAAGCAAATAATAAAAGTAACAGGAAGAGAAAAATTGCATCAATTGCAGCATTGCAATCTCCCTCAACCTTTGAATAACTTCTACAGTATAAACTAAGGAGATTCTGGCAGATCAGCCTCATTCTATGTATTCCGAAATTGGGTCTAAATTTGTATTCAACCAAATAAAGCGACCTGTTACGGTCACTCCAAGCCATCTGAGCTAATATAATGAATACAGAATCATTGTTTAGTGTAATAATAGCATTAAATGTGGCCCAAACCAATATTACATTCCTTCCATCCTAGTCCACCACTCTTAGGATCCATTCCCATACATATGTTCTAGATGTCTGTTGATAATCATACGGATTTTACAGTTCTCTTGGTGTGTATTGCATCTTGTCATGAATTTCACTTTGTCCCTAACTCACTGGAGCTTTCTGGGACTTGAGCCTACTTAAAGGACTAGGAGTAATGTGAAGAGGTGGGGGTAGGCACTGAGGATTATCGGCAGTCCCCTCTAGGGCAACCAACTCAGGAGAGGTCATTATAGTTTTCAGATAAGCACACACAAATCTCTTCAGATAGGGAAAAGAAAAGATGCTTCTACCAGTAAAAGGGGACTGAGAGAGTCTCTGGTTTCTGAGTTTGTGTTGCTGGGACTCTAGTTCTTGGGAAACTAAAGTTTTTCTCACGTTGATATTCTCCTTGATCTCTTTAGGGATCATCCCAGGAAATCTCTTCATTTTCTTTTGCTAATTTTAGACTACCATTTACATTTTCCTATGTACTTCCTCCTGGCCAACCTGTCCCTCATTGATGTGGACCTTTTTTTTAATCACAGTCCCTAAGATGACTACAGAACTTTCAAATCCATACAAGATAATTTCTTTCCAAAGCTGCATGACACAGATATGTTTCATTCACATCATGGGAGGAATGGAGATGGTCTTACTCATAGCCATAGCATTTGACAGGTACACAGCAATCTGTAAGCCTCTTCACTACCTGAACATCAGGAATCCTACAATATGTATTCATTTGTAACTACTAGCTGGGTACTTGGGGTGACTTACATATGTCTCAATTTGTTTTCATTATAAACTTGTGCTTTTGTGGTCCTAACAAAGTAAAAACTTCTATTATGACTTTCCCAGAATCATAAAACTTGCATGCATATATGGAGCCAATTGAATTTATTGTTGCTGCCAGCAGCAATGTCATGAGCATGAGCACCTTCTTTCTGCTAATCCTTCCTATATCTTCATTTTGGTCACTGTCTGGAAGTGTTCTTCAAAAGACTGATCCAAAGCACTTGGCACTGGTTCAGCTCACATCACTGTGGTGGTTCTGTCTTTCAGTCCATACATATTTCTCTGCCCGACCTTTCCCCACATCATCAGGTGATAATGCCTGTTCCTTGTTGACTTTGCTATCACCTGTGACTTGAATCTGCCATCTACACATTACAGAACAAAGACATAAAGGTAGTAATAAAAGGGACATGATTCCAGATTTTGCTGACTGAATCTGACTTTGGAGCTCTAAAACTATACGTCCATCAGCCATTTGAATACTCCCCCTTAGGCTTCTGACATTGAACATGGCCAGATCTGGGCATAACATCTATCTCACGGAATAGATTCCAACTACTAGAGCATTTATCCATAACCTCTACTACCATAGGAAATGTGAATCCACCATGATATGGGTTATTTTAGGAGACAGCATCACTATCTACTAAATAATATTTACGATTGAAATTGTGATCATTTTGACAATAGAAGAATATAATGACATCTCTTCTGCTTCCCATAGGTTTGCAAATGAATAGCAACCATGCTTTGGAGAACGTCAGGAATGATTACATCAAATATACATAGGACTAGTAATTCTATCTAGTTATTCAGGTTGTGTTCTCTCAAGAAAATCCAAAGACAAAATTTGATTGACAGTAGTTTATTTGGAAGTTTATTTTTGAAAATATGATTAAGGGAATAGAAAGTGAGACAGAGAATTGAAGGTTGCTTATGTTGATAAATTAACTAGGGTGTAAGCCTACAATGGCCTTCTGGGGGACTCTATAAATTCTGTGGCTTAGAATTATCCCAATTGAAGGGAAAGAAGCTGGAATACGATTTCATTTTTTTTTTAAGATTTATTATTTATTCATTTGAGAGAGAGAGAGAAAGACAGAGGAAGTGGGGTGTGGAGCAGAGGGAAAGGGACTAGTGGACTTGGTGCTGAGCATGGAGTCTGATGCGGGGCTTGATCCCAGGATTCTGAGATCATGACCTGACCCGAAACCAAGAATTGGACATTCAACTGACTGGGTCACCCAGGAATACCTATTTTTTCATTTTTAAAGGGTGTATTAACTCCTTAGCATGTCCAGTCTTTCCTATACAGAATACCGTGCATTATAGGAAGCCAGAGGAGAAACCATCAGGTAGATGTGCCCAACATCTCCTTGTTTAGAAACAAGAAATGCCATAGTATATCCCATTTTTTTAAAGAACTTAGTTCCCCTTTACCTTATCCCATCAAGGTGATGGCTGTTTTAACTTTCACAAGAGGAAAACTTAAAACAGGAGTGACAAGTTATAGCATCACTGTTGCTCATAGTTGATAGTTGTATTCTCCTCTATTACCCATTCTAAATCCCCCTATCCTCAGGTGGTTCTTCTGATGATCTATGTTACTTGCCTGCTGAGGTGAGCCAAGATTTTTTATGAGCAGTTTAGCCCTGATTAAAGTATTCTTGCCAATCTACTGTTGCTACAGTTGCTCCACTACAGTTATCATCCATCATGGAGCCAACAAGGCATGCCTCAGTGGATCCCCTGTTATAGACAAACTCTTCACTGTATCACCCATTAAGAAGCAGAAACCTGGTATTTATCCAATATGGGATAAAAATGAGCTAACTCAATCTTCTGAATGCTGGTCTTCCAAAATGAGGAACCCCAAATGACAGAAAAGCAGGTAAACATTTTAGGTTTATTATAACCCATACTGTGTCTCCCAAAAGAAGCATTCTCCCCACTACAATACAACCTAAAATTTGAGGGCAGAAAACAGAAACTGCACACGAACTTCACTGAGATTTATGGTAAGATTTATGATTTTCTCTATCCCCTTGGTTGCAAAACCTGTATATTTTATCCACAGGGGACACAGCGCCATCTAAAGGTCACTGGATCAAAGCGTATATCTTGAAGCATAGACCCCCAACTCTGCAGAGTACCCTCTTCAAGCTGGTGTCTCAGTTGTAACTTTAATAGGCTATTCCAATGTTCTATCAGATCAACAGCTCCCAATCATGCAATGTAGAAAGGAAAAAATGGTTCCTTAGTTATGGATGCTTTTGTATACTTTCTTAGCTATAAAGTAGGTAGTCTTGGTCTAAGGAAATATTATGCAAGATTTCATATTGTAAATCAGACACTATGAACACTTGGTTGGTGGTGCAGGCCAAAGCACTCAAAGTAGGAAAGATAACACATATATATATGTGTGTGTGTGTATATATATATATATATATACACACTAGAATGTGTATAACTAGAATGACATATATATATATGAATCCCCATAAGGATAAATCTCTCTCTCTCTCTTCCAGTTTAGAAAGGGTTCAGTGTCAGTAACTACTCTCAACTGATTGATTCCAGTCCTTAAAACATGGTACCATTTCAAGGTTCTCCCTGTGCTGCTGACAGGTCAAACAGCCTACAGTGGCAGTAACTGGAAAAACTCATGTAATAGCTCACTCTGTAGAGCCTACACATAGCCTTCCTTTCTACCACGATATCTCCTTCATTCATGGGTCCACTGTGCAAGCGTTAGATTAGCTGAGGAGAGCTTAACCATTTATCTTTTCAATTACCTAGTTCAACACGTTACACCTAATGATTCTTTAAATTAAATTCTCATTGTTCAAATAGTGGTGTAATTTCACTCTCCTGGTTGAAACCTGACTGACACATTCAACTCCAATAAAAAAGAAAAAGAAATCCTTAAACAATTCCACTAGGGAATTCTCCAAACAAGTAATAAGAAAAAGCACTCTAAATCTCCTTTAGAAATATATATTTAAAAAGATGAAACAGTTTGTATGACTGAGATAAAATAAAGGGTCTGGCAGCCATACCAAAGACACAACTATCAGAGATCTTACTCAGTTACACATTTCTCTAATACTTCAAGGATACATGTAACTGCAAGACACAAGTGAAGCAGATGTCTGAGAGGGCCAACATAACTCCCCAGGTTCTCCCATTTCACTACGATGCTACCAGCCCCAGATATAATAGATGAAGTCTCCAATGATACAAGAAGGATATCACTTACAAAAAGGGAGGTATTTTTGTCATGACATATCTCCTTTTTATATTCCAGTATATACAGAGTAAACATTAATATTTTGTTTTGGGTTCTGTTTCATAACACATAAAGTCCAGGTTCATTTACTATGAGCAAACTAGAATGACAAAGTATATCCTACTAACATTCCCTTATCTATCGTCTAATAGAGATCACTAGGAGGAGATCCAGTTACCGTGTACTCATGGAGATTTGACCAAGTCATTTCTTCCTGTTACTGCCATTCATTCCCTCCCCCTCGCTATACCTCCCTCTGTTTCTGTCTCTGTCCCTCTCTCTACCTCCACTCCATCCTTTTTCCTTGACCATGAAACAAAATGGTTATAAACCAGTTAATAAGCCTTTCCTTCCAATAACCAGAGTATTTAAAAAGACAATAACATTATAAGAGAGGAAAATAATAAACCAATTTGCATTTTCCTTCAACACAGATACAAAAATCTAAAAAGTAGTAACAAAATAGAAACACTGATAAATGTAAGAGAAAACACCAGGGTAAGTCAGTTGTATCCCAGAATGCAAGGTTGTTTTAACTTTTGGAAATCAATCAAAGGAATTCACTATATCAAGTATATGAAGGGAAAAAAACCATACTAACATTTTTATAGATATAGAAAAGGCATTCTATTAAATCCAATACCCATTCTCAATAAATTTCAGAGCAAAAGTCTTAGCAAACTAGACATAAAAGGTTTACTGGGTTGAACAGTGTCCCCACAAAATTCATGCTCACCCAGAATGTCAGAATGTGATCTATTTTGTTTTTCTAGATGTAATCAAGGTAAGGATCAAGATAACATCACACTGAACTAGGATGGACTTGAAATCTAACAGGTGTCCTTATAAGAGACAGAAAAAGATACAAAGAGACACAGGAAGGAAGCTATGTGAAGACAGAGGCAGAGATTGGAATTATGTTGTCACAAGCCAAGGAATGTCAGAAGCCACCAACAGATGGAAAAAGCAGGGAAAAAAAAAATCTCACCTGAAGTCTTCAGAGGGAATATGGACCTGTCATCACCTTGATTTTGGATTTCTAGCCTCCAGAACCTTGAGAAAATAAATTCCTGGATACTTAAGCCACAAAATTTGTGGTAATTTGTTACAGCAGCCCTGGAAAAATAAGATAGAAGGGAACTTATTCTGATAAATAGTATTTACACAAACACTACAGGACATATTGCAGGTAATATATTAAGAGCTTCCCCCTGAGATCAGAAATATGCTCACATTCCTCTTACAACTACTTCTATTTTGTATTTTACAAAGCATCTCACAAGTAAAATAAAACAAAAATACTAAGCAAAATGTATAAATGTGAAATTTATAAACAAAACATTTCTTCATAGACATTATTATCTACAAGTTAATTACTTTCCCTCAGGCCCCTGTAGCATCCCCTATCTTTTCATAAATAGTATTTAGTGCACTATTGCCTGTTCCTTTCAATAAATGGTAAAATAAATGAGTGCAGGAATTGTTGGAGAGTACAACAAAATATAAAAATAGTTTCCAAAGTCTTTTAAAAGCAAAAATATGCAAGCAATGAAAGCTAAGCTGTCATCAAAGCAACACCAAACTCACAAGGTTTTAAACCCAGAGTGTAAGTCTTAAAATCAACTGAAGCCTATGACATATCAGGAAGAAAATATACATAGCATTCACTTTGTTTTGAGTTGAAAGTATAGTATGATTTGCAAAACTTAGAAAGGTAACCAACTTATAAAAGGCAGGGTTTGTCAACCAACCGCAGCACTACTGACATTTTGGGGAATCTAAGTCTTTTTGTGGGAAGCTGTTCTATATGTTGTGGATTTTTGGCAGTATGTCTGACCTATACCCAATAGATGCCAATAGCAGCAAAGCTCAACCCTCATATTGTGATAACCAAGAATATCTCTACATATTACTGAATGTCCTCTAAGGGACACAATCATCCTGGGTTGAGGATCACTATTTTAAGGGTAATTATGGATTTTCACTCAATTCCTTCTTATGGCACTCACATTACATGCCAATGTCAAGCATTTAGACTGTACTAAGAATTAGCAACACACCAGAAATGTATTATTATAAGAAACGTATTAAAGAGGGCACGTTCTGCATGGAGCACTGGGTGTTATATGCAAATAATGAATCATGGAACACTACATCAAAAACTAATGATGTAATGTATGGTGATTAACATAAGAGAATAATAAAAAAAAAGAGAGAGAGAAAAAAAAGAAAAAAAAAGGCACCCAATTTGTCAAGCAAGAAGTCAAACTTTCACTATTACACATGACATGATACTCTATAGGGAAAACCCAAAAGTCTCCACCAAAAAATTGCTACAACTGATACACTATACAAAGTCAACATACAGGAATGTTTTGCATTTCTATACACCAATAATGAAGCAGCAGAAAGAGAAATCAAGGAATCAATCTCATTTACTGCACAAAAAATCATAGGATACCTAGGAATAACCTCACCGAAGAGGTAAAAGATCTATTCTCTGAAAACTTATTAAAAAACTGATGAAAGAAATTGAAGATGACACCAAAAAAATGGAAAAATATTTCATACTCATGGATTAGAACAAATATTGTTAAAATGTCTATACTACTCAAAGCAATCTACACATTTAATGCAATCCCTATCAAAATAACACCAGCATTTTTCACACAGCTAGAACAAACAGCCCTAAAATTTAAATGGAACCACAAAAGATCCCAAATAGCCAAAGCAATCGTGAAAAAGAAAAGCAAAGCCAGAGGCATCACAATTCCAGACTTCAAGTTATATTACAAATCTGTTGCCATCAAGACAGTATGGTACTGGCACAAAAACAAGATACACGGATCAATGCGACCGAAGAGAAAACCGAGAAATGAATGGTCAACTTATCTTCAACAAAGTGGGAAAGAATACCAAAGGAAAAAAGACAGTCTCTTCAATAAATGGTGCTGGGAAAACTAAACAGTACCATGCAAAAGAACGAAACTTGACCATTTTCTTATACCACACACAAAAATAAACTCAAAGTAGATGAAAGACCTAAATGTGAGACAGAAAACCATCAAAATCCTAAAGGAGTACACAGGCACCAACCTCTTTGACCTAGGCTGCAGCAACTCCTTGCTAGACACATCTCCAAAGGCAAGAGAAACAAAAGCAAAAATGAACTACTGGGACTTCATCAAGATATAAAGCTTCTGCACAGTGAAGGAAATGATCAAAAAAGCTAAAAGGCAACCTTTGGGATGGGAGAAGATATTTGCAAAACACATATCTTATAAAGTGTTAGTATCTAAAATCTATAAAGAAGTTATTAAATTCAACACCTAAAAATCAAATAACCCAGGTAAGAAATGGGCAGAAGACATGAACAGACATTTTTCCAAAGAAGACATACGGATGGCTAACAGACACATGAAAAGATGCTCAACATCACTCAATATCAGAGAAATACAAATCAAAACTACAATGAGGTATCACCTCACACCTGTCAAAATAGCAAAAATTAACAACACAGGAAACAACAGATGTTGGTGAGGATGTGGAGAAAAGGGAACCCTCTTACACTGTTGGGGGGAGTGCAAACTGGTGCAGACACTCTGGAAAACAGTAAGGAGGTTCCTCAAAAAGTTAAAAATAACTACTCTTTGACCCAGCAACTGCACTACTAGGTATTTACCCAGAGGGTACAAAAATACTTCAAAGGGATAATGCACCCCAATGTTTATGGCAGCATCATCAACAATAGCCAAATTATGGAAAGAGCCAAAGTGCTCATCAATTGATGAGTGGATAAAGAAGTGGAATATATATACAATATGTTACTCAGCCATAAATAAGAATGGAATCTTGCCATTTGCAACAACATGGATGGAGCTAAAGAGTATTATGCTAAGCCAAATGTGTCAGTCAGAGAAAGACAAATACCATATGATTTCATTCATATGAAGAATTTAATTAAAAAAACACATGTACATGGGGAGAGAAAAAAAAGAGAGGCAAACCATAAAGCAGACTCTTAACTACAGAGAACAAACTGATGACTGATGGAGGGAAGATGGATGCAGAAATGGGTTAAATGGGTGATGAGTTAAGGAGGGCAGTTGTGATGAGCACTGGGTGTTGTATGTAAGGGATGAATCACTAAGTCCTACAAGTGAAACTAATATTAGACTGTATGTTAACTAACTGGAATTTAAATAAAAACTTGAAAGAAAAAAGAAACAGCCATAAAAATAATCCCCAGGTGTGAGGAAGAATTGGAATTCACAGTTTTTATATCATGTTACCTACAATGTCCAGTTTTCAACAAAAATTTATGAATTATGCAAAAGACAACAGTAAATAATATCTATACTCAGAGGGACATACATAGACAATAGAAACTGTCTCTGCAGAGACCCAGATTTTGGACATAGCAGACAAAAACTTCAAATCACCTATTATTAATATGTTCAAAGAACTAAAGAAAGCCAAGTTTAAAAGACTGAAAGTATGAAAGCAATGACATAACAGAGGATATCAATAAAGATAAATTATTTTTAAATGATTGCATTTGAATTTGAGAGTTTACGTATATAACTACCTTCTTCAATTTAAAATGGCTCAAAACAGCTATGAGATGGCAGAATAAAGAACCAGCAATTTAAAGATACATTAACAGAAATTATTGACTCTGCACAGCAAAAAGCAAAAAAGTATATAAATATATAACTGAAGAGGCCTGTGCAACAGCTCCAAGCACATCAATCTATGCAATGAGAGACCCCCGAGAGAGAAAAAAAGAGGTGGAAAAAATTATTTGAAAACAATCATAGCCAAAAATTTCTTACACTGGATGAAAAATAAGTCTACAGATCCAAAATTCAAAAGCTCAATGAATTTCAAGGTAGGATGAATATAAACCCTTACTTATTCCCATGTGCAAAAAATAACAAAATATATCTCAAATACCTGAAGAGCTATAGTATAAACCTTTAGAACAAACCAAGGAGAAATCTTCCTGATCATAAATTAGGCAGACTGTTGTAGGTAAGACACCAAAAGCTTGATCCACATAAAAAGAAATAAAGGTATCTTCTCCCATTCCATAGGTTGCCTTTTAGTTTTGTTGACTGTTTCCTTTGCTATGCAGAAGTTTTTTATCTTGAAGTCCCAAAAGTTCATTTTTGCTTCTGTTTCCCTTGCCTTTAGAGATCTGTCTTGCAAGAAGCTGCTGCAGCCAAGATTGAAAAGGGTACTACCTGTGTTCTCCTATAGGATTTTGATGGATTCCTGACTCACATTTAGGGTCTTTCATCCATCTTGAGTTTATCTTTTTGTATAGTGTAAGAGAATGGTCCAGTTTCATTCTTCTGCATGTGGCTGTCCAATTTTTCCAGCACCATTTATGGAAGAGACTGTCTTTCTTCCACTGGATATTCTTTCCTGCTTTGTCGAAGATTAGCTGACCACAGAGTTGAGGGTCCATTTCTGCACTTTGTATTCTGTTCCATTGATCTATGTGTCTGTTTTTGTGCCAGTACCATGCTATCTTGATGATCACAGTTTGTAATATAGCTTGAAGTCAGGCATTTTGATGCCTCCTGTTTTGGTTTTCTTTTTCAACATTCCCCTGGCTATTGGGCATCTTTTCTGGTTCCATTCAAATTTTAGGAGTGTTTGTTCCAGCTCTGTGAAAATGTTGATGGTATTTTGGTAGGGATTGCCTTGAATGTGTAGACTTCTCTGGGTAGCATAGACATTTTAACAATGTTTATTCTTCAAATCCATGAGCATGGAATGCTTTTCCATCTTTTTGTGTCTTCCTCAATTTCTTTCATAAGTGTTCTGTACTTTCTAGAGTACAGATCCTTTACCTCTTTGGTTAGGTTTATTCCTAGGTATCTTATGGCTTTTCATGCAATTGTAAATGGCTTTAATTCCTTAATTTCTCTTTCTTCAGACACATTGTTGCAAAAGAAATAACAGATAAAGGGCTGATATCCAAGATCTATAAAGAACTTCTCAAACTCAACACCCAAAAAACAAATAATCCAGTCAAGAAATGGGCAGAAGACATGAGCAGACATTTCTCCAAAGAAGACATACTCTATCCAGTCCTACCATCCAGTCCGGCTAATTGACTCCCTTCCAAATGGTAGGAACTATTTATAACTTTCTGTCTTAAGAAATAGTGACTATTCAAAAGGGTGTGAACTGTCTATCTGCGTGTCTCAATCTCCTGAAGCTCCTGCTGAGTGAGACCTGCACCTGAGCAGGTACAAATGAAACCTGTTCTCTAACTCCCTCGCAACTGGTTACATTTTGTTCCCAAACCTTCTTTTCTCTTTTCCTCAAGGTTTCTTCTGCTCATGGTCTTTACTTGAATGATTTTCACTCATATAGTTTTATGTATGTTCTGGTCTCATTTTCATAATTTCAACTGTACCGTGAACTGAATTTCTCTTCGTTAAATTGATATGTGAAGGAGCTTCAATTTTCCATTCCTTTTTCTTTCTCTAATATTAGATTTGTGGAAATAAAACATTATGTTTTGGCTATTTCATTCCAACAGAGCACAGTCTAGCAGAGCAAGCTATCTCTATCTTTGGAAAGCATAGAATAATCAAGTTTTAAAAAACATCACCATTATCTAAAAAAAACTTTATGAGTATTTACTATATGCCACAGCATGCTCTGCTGTTTTCCATGTATTAACTCATTTAATCATCGCAACACTGTAAGGTAAGTACTATTATCATCCCTATTTTACAGATGAGGAAATTCAGGGACAGAGAAGTGAAGCAACTCACCCAAGGACCCATAGCTCATAAATCAAGGAGATGGAGATTCGAATCCAGGTAGTCTGTCCCCAGAACGTTTGCTATTATTTACTATATAATACTGCTATTTATAAAACTACTCCTATTATCATTTTTCCTATTTCCTTCACTAATTTCAAATTTTCTTTGGAAATTAGAAAATTGATAAATATCACCTATAATAAATATAGAAAATAAGAGTTCATGTCTAGGAAAAAATAAAATCTCCTAAGATCCCACAACCTACAGACACTGTGGTATTAAGTCTAAATATTTCCATATATACATTTACATTATATGTAATGTTTTGTGTTGTATAATCTTTTTTTTAACTTAATGACAAAGTATATATCTTTTCAGTTTCATTTATCCAAAGTTCTAACTACATGTTCCATGTGCACTGAAATCTTATAAACATAGTTTTAAGTATATATAAAAGTTCTCTTCCTTATTCATGTAGCAAATAGCTTCTCATAGGTTATTATGACAACTGTCCTGTCCTTCTAATTACTGGATTTTTCCAAATATATGGTGATGGCTTTTCTGTTCAGCAATATTTCTATAGCATGCTTTAATACTTCACTGTAATTTGAGGAAAGTTCCAGATATTCTATAATGACTATACACATTTTATTGGAAGCAAAAAATAAAGAGGAAAGTTTGTACTTTTGCAGTTTTACTGTATTAGATTTAGGATCTACTAAATGTGGGGTGTTGAGGTCACTCTGAGGACATTGTCATGACAAGGAGGTCGCTGACTTCCAGATTGGTTTCCATTCTCCCATCAGTGTGCAGGTATCAATGAGTTCAATTCACAAAGTCATTTGGTGAAGATTTACTCTCCACCAAATCTCCCCTAGGGGCTTCTAAGCCCCTGATTTTCTTGCCATGTCTTCTTGAATTTCCCACTATGAATATTAGTGAGGACTCTCATTCAATAGTGCCTACCTTGTGCCAGAAATTGTGCTAACCACCGGGGTATACAAAGTTGGCTAAAGGCTCCTTTTCTCAAAGAAATCATAGCTGATAATGAAGAACTAATATGCATAAGAAATTACAATATACTTTATTATAAAGAAGGTATGTCGGGTCTGGCCAGCAAACCCTGAGACGGCGAATGAAAAGATTACCCCAGACACCTTAATAGGACAAAGGAGAGGCCTGGGGACCAGACGCTCTAGTGGTGAAAGGCCCTGAGCCAGACTCTGCCTCCACCTTTATTGTGAATGTTATCAATACAACAATGGAATAAGAAAAACAAGAAGGAATGTGAGGCTGTAATGATCAAGACAGTGGCATAGGGAGTATCCTATGAGTAGAACAAGCTGTGCTCGTGACAGGCGTGCAGAAAGGGAGTGCGTGCAGTGTGTGACCTCCAAAGATAAATGTTTCTCCTAAGACAAGCATTTACTCCCTGGATGAGTACCCTGAGCTGCAATGAGGATCCAGCTGTTTTCAGCCCAGAAACTCTAAAGGAGGCCCAGTTTTCCGGACACTCCTTCTTTGCTTTTCAACTACTCTTGATCCAGGGAGGCATGTGTTCATTAAATCTTCTCTAGCCAGGCACTATGAATTCCCACAAAGGTACAAGATTTAATAATAGTTCATAGACACTACTTTGCATGGGATCCTCAATGAATACTTCGAGTAGCTAGCATTTAATCGAAGTTTTGAAGGATAATGGAAAAGGGGAATTAACATTTCTGCCAGATAGTTATACTCATATACACTCAAATCTTCCTAACATCTGGAGAAGGCACACACCTCCCATTTTATGGACAAATAAATATCATCAGCATAACTGGCTACCCTACCCTAGTTTATATAACTCACAAGTGGCAGGACTAGAATGGCAGCCAAGTTACTAGGTCTAAGAGCCAAAGATGGTTCCACTTTGTAATGACAAGGAATAACACACATGAAAGTATATGAAAGAACTGAAATGTGAAAAAAATATAGTAATGTGTTCAGTTCATAAAGGTTCTTACTTGATACATAAATGAATTTTATTTTTTAAGATTTTATATTTTTATTTGAGAGAGAGTGGGGGATGGTAGGGAGGGACAGATGGGGAGGGAAAAGGAGGGAGAGAGAATCCTGAGCAGTCTCCATGCTGAATGCTGATCCAGACACAGGGCTTGATCCCACAACCCTGAGATCATGACCTGAGCCAAAACCAAGAGTCAGACACTTAACCTACTGAGCCACCCAGGCACCCCCACAATTGAATTTTAAATATCCTGAATGACAGAACCAAAGGCTTAAATCAGAAAGTAATAGGACCATATTTGATTTTTAGATAGACAAATATGAAAGCAGAGCATAGAAAAGGGGCTAAACTTAGCTAAGATTGGAGAGAGAAATCATTCAGAAATGAAAAATAAATAAACCTGAAATAAAACTGACCGTGGAAATGAAGAGAAGGACACAAAACAGAAATATTCAAGAGGTACAATTTCCCATCTGGCATATAAGGTTAGAGAGGAGAAAAGGTGCCTCAGAGATTCTTGGATTCAGCACCTGAGAGAGAATGGTCATGATATTTCCTAAGGCATTAAAAAGAGGATAAAATCATGAGTTCAGCATTGCACAATTTAACTTTGAAGTGCTTGAGGGATGTCCATTTAGGTACTACAGTATATCTTAGATATATTATGCTAGAATCCAGAAACAGAACTATAGATATAGAAATCTTTTAAGTGGGGAGTAGTTAAAATAAGGAAGCATGTTTGAAATGAAAAAAATATATATTTTAGGTCTCCTGAGTTACATAGTAACACTCAAAAATAAGCAGGAAAAAAAATCTATGCATCAGTGAAAGAAGTTAGAAATACAGGAGAAAAATCAAGAGAGCTCTGTTACACAAATATTAGAAATGCATTCAGCTTCAGTAAGTAACAATGCCTTATTTACAGTCTCTTAAACAAAGAAAGGGTTTTTTTTATCTTATTCCATTACAAGATATCAGAAGGTAGACATTGGCTGACATCTGTCAAAGACCTTTTACACTGGATTATTTCTCTAACTGTTCATAATATCATCTTTAACATGTAGACCCTCAAAGGTCGTGACTGCTGCCTCACATTAATATTGAATGCAGGAATAAAAGAGCCAGAAAAAGAGACTTCTCCACATTATTCTTTTTTATCTGGGAAAGAAAACCTTCCACAGAAGGCATTGTTCTCTATCTCATCAAATCTAGGCTACATGCCCCTCTTAGACCAATCCATGGCCAAGTCACAAAGATTATAATATTTCATCCCAGGGCTAAGATAAGAACCTACCTTCTTCCAAAATTCAGAAATTTCCATCAAATACCTAAACAGACAGGTGTTCTCTCTGTTTTAGAAACTATAAGGAAATATTAAGAAAAGAAATTCCAGTTGGCAAAGTAAAGAATGGCTTATGTTGGTGCTTTCCTGTTCTCCGTGTAGGACTTACCTTTTCCAAATAACAAACACACCAGCATTCTGTAAAATGCCATCCAGTTACCAATCATTATATTCCTTGACCCAAAATTCATTCACGTATATTAATGTTCTCTAAGCAAGGAAGCCTATACATTTCTGGTTAAAATTAGGTATGAAACATGAAGGTTTTCTTCATAGTATACCCAGAAATCATCACTTATTGACTGAGAAATGCTGGTTTAACCAGAACAAGTAAAAGTATAACACTAGTAACAAAATAATAACAATAATAATGGTAATAATTAATAATCTACTTCTATCACATATATGCATACTCCACTACAACCATATATTTCACAAAATTCTTTTTTCCTTTTCTTGCTCCTACTTCTCTTATTGCTTTCCTTTCATTTCCTTTTCATAATTACTATTGTTTTGATTATGCTCACCACAGTGTAGCTACCATACATCACCATACAATGCTATTACAGTATCATTGACTATATTCTCTGTGCTGTGACTTTCATTCCAGTGACTTAGTCATTCCATAATTACAAGCTTTATCTCCCACTCCTCTTTACACTATTTTTTTTTAAAGATTTTATTTATTTATTTGACAGAGACACAGCGAGAGAGGGAACACAAGCAGGGGGAGTGGGAGAGGGAGAAGCAGGCTCCCCACTGAGCAGGGAGCCCGATGCGGGGCTTGATCCCAGGACCCTGGGATCATGACCTGAGCCCAAGGCAGATGCTTAACGACTGAGCCACCCAGGCGCCCCTCCCCTTTACACTATTTTGCCCATCCCCCAACCACCCTCCCCTTGGTAACTACCAGTTTCTTCTCTGTATTTGTAGGCCCCTTTCCTCCTTTTCATAATTTTTATTACAAACACATGGCCAATATAGAAAACTACAAAACACAGACGGTCAACATTTTTAGTATTAAAAGTACCTAAAATGTCATTATCCAAAATGATCTAAAATGTTGATGCATACACTTACATGTTTTTGTAGTGAATAATTATAAACAGCATATCAAATATATATTCCTTTGTAAACAATTTCTCTTAATAATTTAGCGGACAC
>NC_138377.1:66986818-67012096 GCF_054177405.1 Leptonychotes weddellii
AGTGGGAGGGGCAGAGAGACAGGGAGAGACAATCTCAAGCAGACTCCTGCTGAGCACAGAGCCCAGCAAGAGGCTCCACATGGGGCTCAGGACTTGATCTCACAATCCTGACATCATGACCTGAGCCAAAACCAAAAGTCGGGCGCTTAACCGACTGCACCACCTATGCTCCCCATCTTTAACCTTTCTACTTACCCATAGTGATAACAGATACTTCCCTTGAAAAAGTTGTTTGTAGCCATTTTACTCACCTTCAAATAGCATTTTAGCTAAACTAAACTTCAAATACTTGAAGACAAGGTCTCATGACCTTTATCTTTCATGACACTCTGGGGTCCTAGTTTCTACATGATCTTAGTATATCATGAATAAATATTTTGTTTCAGTAAAGACACCATTATCTATCAGCTTTGTGTTTGAACTGCCACTTATTAATTCTAGAACAGAACTCTCAAAAGCACAAAATCTCTCTCACTCCTAGCAAAGTATGGAGAAGCCCTTTTTCTGAGTCTGCTGACACTCTGGGGTTTAGAGTTTTACCCATTTAAAGTACATCTTCATTCTCCATGTCACTGGTTGCAGTCACGATATTGGAAACTATCAGAGGACTAAGCCTATTCACTTTAAGCTATGATTCCTCTTAGATTCAACACTCTTACAACATTCATTGGCTGGTCACTATTCACTATTGCATGAGTGATTAATGCCTGAGATTTTGCAGGTGTGAAGTAAATGAATAATCAGAGAGTACATTCTGCTATAGTATGTGTGCACAAATATGATTAAGAGTTTGAACATTCAGCGGCACCTGGGTGGCTCAGTCCTTAATCGTCTGTCTTCGGCTCAGGTCATGATCCTGGGGTCCTGGGATTGAGCCCCGCATCGGGCTCCCTGCTCGGCAGGAAGCCTGCTTCTCCCACTCCCATTCCCCCTGCTTGTGTTCCCTCTCTCGCTGTGTCTCTCTTTGTCAAAAAAATAAATAAAATCTTCTAAAAAAAGAGTTTGAACATTCAAATCATGGCTATTTATGACACAGAAGACGTTTTCTTGAATATATATGGAGAAGACTGAAGAAGCCCAAATTATTGCACAATGAGCATGGTAAAGAAGCTCTCTACCAGGAAGATGTGACTCTTTGCTCCTAATTCCTCCACTTTACCTGCCTTATTCCCACATGATTTCTTTCCCTGTCACCCTAACCTAACTTTTGATTATCTCATTTCTATTTTTTTAATCTTCCCCTGCCCCCTCTGTCCGTGTTCTAATTTCTAAATTTAACACTTGCAACATATTTTCCACAAAATCATTGATGGGCAAACAACATATCCATGTTCAGTTCCCATATTTCTCAATTCTTCCTTATTTTCTACCTTCAGAATACTTCAGCATCTTCTCTACTGATTGAGCCAATAGATACAAATGACTCTGTGGTATCTGAATTTGTACTGATTGGACTTTCAAATTCATGGGAGATGCATCGTTTTCTCTTTTGGTTCTTCTCTGTGTTCTACATGGGAATTATCCTGGGAAACCTCTTCATTGTGCTCATGGTAATTAGTGACTCTCATTTACACACCCCCATGTACTTCCTATTGGCCAACCTCTCTCTACTTGATCTAGGTCTGTCATCTACCACAGTGCCCAAGACAATCTCTGATCTTTTCACTGACTGCAACATCATTTCCTTTCCAAAATGCATGATACAGATATTTTTTATTCATGTCATGGGTGGAGGTGAGATGGTGCTGCTCATAGCCATGGCCTATGACCGGTATACTGCAATCTGTAAGCCTCTCCACTACCTGACCATCATGAGCCCCAAAATGTGTGTTTCCTTATTAGTGACTGCCTGGATAGTGGGGATAATCCATGCTGTATCTCAGTTTGTTTTTGTCATAAATTTGCCCTTTTGTGGCCCTAATGAAGTAGATAGTTTTTACTGTGATTTTCCTCGGGTCATGAAACTTGCCTGTGTAGACACATACAAGCTAGAGTTTGTAATCATTGCTAACAGTGGGTTTATATCCATGGCTACCTTCTTCTCTTTAATTATATCCTATATCTTCATTTTGGTCACTGTCTGGAAACGTTCTTCGGGGGACTTGTCCAAAGCATTTGTCACATTGTCAGCTCACATCACTGTAGTGATTTTGTTTTTTATGCCATGTATGTTTCTCTATGTGTGGCCTTTCCCTACAACATCACTGGATAAGTACTTGTTTATTGTTGACTTTGCTATCACCCCTCTCTTGAATCCTGCCATCTATACATTAAGAAACAAAGACATGAGAGTGGTCATGAGAAGACTGTGTAAACGGATTGTGGGTCCTCATGGGATCTCAAAATGAATGGAGCAGATCTACATAAAACATGCTTCAGGCTCACCAAGAACATTGCAACTCACATGACTGTCATCATTACTATGGAAAGAACTACTATTTGGAGAAATAGTTCAACAAAGGTCTACCTGTAGAAATTGTTGAGTCAGAGGTGACTTTATTTTGCTAACCACAGAGAATAAATTGACTTCACCTACTTCCATCATGAAGAGTGATGAGAACAGAAAACTGAGCTGATTCATAGGAATAAACTTAACACTCAAATACCATTTTCTGGGTGACATTTTCTGGGACCTGATAATTGTGTTTATTCTCAATTATAAATGAATACCTCAAAAATGATAAGTGTATCTCATAGTAAACTTATGGATTTAATACATAAAATGAACTTTACATAAATCAAAATCAATAAATTCTAGTTTTTTAATTCCTATTTCAATTTTAGCTTAACTTAGAAAAGAACAAAATCAACTATGTGTTACATATATTGAGCCTCAAACACAAACTTGATTTTGACAGTTTAGGATGCTATTTTAGTTTTGTGTTTAGATTTGAGTGATTATAAGTAGAGAGAGAATTTCCTTAACACTATCAATACTTTAGATAAATACAACCCAGAGCTTTTTGCAATTTGTCTGCCTTTGTATTATTCTAAAAATGTAGTGTCCAATATTCAATCACCTTGTTTATTAAAAAAATGCATAGAAATAATAGCTGTTCCAAAGGAGAATAATCACCCAAGGAGGTGTATTTAGAGGCCCTGGATTGCTTGAAAATGGTTTCTTGGTCAGATAAAACATTCCCCCCAAGAGTTTATATATAAGAGTTTAATAGTCTTGGATAATGTCAAGCCAAAAATGGTAAGGCATATTCAGTTTGATTGGGTGTTTCAACATTTGTAATAAATACCTCATTAAAGTTACACATAACATTTTCACTTATTTGTTTCTACTGCTCTTTAAATAAAATATGTTCAATCAAGGAAACTAATGCCTATATTTTTTGTCCTGTGCTTCTTCAGGAATCTTTTCAATAATATCTCTGTTTCCTCCATGTAAATTAATCCATTATACTTAATTTAATGCTTTGGTATTCATCTGGATGGGAAGTTCTTTACTTGATCATTGCTAACCACGCCCTCTTACAAATAATCCCCTGGGCTTCTGAGACAGTACATTCTCCCCCTTTTCCTCCTACTCTTTGGGAATGCCTTCCCAGTAGCAGTTTGCTGGGGTTCTCTCATCTGCTCCACCACCAAACTCAGTGTTCCTCAGAACTGCAACTTTGGCCTTTTCTCACTCCATAATCACTCCATATTCTATCTCTGGGTGCATCCATTCCCTTGGCTTTAATTACCATCTCAGCTAAGGGCTTTTATTCTTAAGCCAGGGTATTATTCTTGAGTTCCTGCTTCATAAATCTGCCTACTGACTTGATGCTTCAAGGGCATCTCCCACTCAGCAGATCTGAAACTAAACTAATCAACTCATTCTTGAACCTGCTCTTCTTTCAAGTCCCTAGTCACAATAAGTGGCACCTATATTAACCCAGTTCCTCGAAATCTAGATGTAATAATGGACTCCTCATCCGCAATCCCCAAAATTCAATAAATCAGCAAATCCTATTAATTCCAACCTCTAAACACCTCTTAAATATGTCCTTTGTTTTCTTCCAAATGTCACCATTCTTGTCTAAGTCTTCACATGTCATTTTTCAAATTGAGTATTAAGTCACTATGTATCTTCCCCCTTCAAAGCTCATTTGCCTTTATTCCCATTATCTACATACAGAATGAGAGATTTTTTAAGTATAAATTTAAGCAAATGATCGTTCTTGTAGGACCCTTCACATACTTGCCAATGCTCTTAAATTAAAATACAAACTCCTTTTCAAGATTTATCAGACCATCCAAGACCTGGCCCTCATCCATCTCTCCAGCCTCAGAGAACAATATGCTCTTGCCCTACAATTTCAAAGGAAATTTGGTTTTCTTTTACTTGCCTAAAAACTTCATTCTCTCCAGGTGCCTGGTTGACTCAGTCCCTTAAGTGTGTAAGTCTTGGTTTCAGGTCAAATCACAATCTCAGGGTCGTGAGACTGAGCCCCACGCAGAGTACCCTGTCAGGCTCTGTGCTCAGGACAGAGTCTGCTTGAGATTCTCTCCCTCTGTCCCACACCCCACTCATGCTCTCTCTTTCTAAAATCAAATAAATAAAATCTTTAAAAAAACAAACTTTATTCTCTCTCATCTTGAGGCTTTGCACTGGCTAATCATTCTGTCTGAAATATCTGTCCTTCATGCTTTGCCTATGAACATCTATTCATTCCACAAATCTCAGTTTCAGCATATTTTATCAAGAAACACTTCCAAATAGGGACACCTGGCTGGCTCAGTCGGCTAAGCATCTGCCTTCAGCTCAGTTCACGGTCCCAGGGTCCTGGGATCGAGTCCCGCATCGGGCTCCTTGCCCGGCAGGGAGCCTGTTTCTTCCTCTGCCTGCCTCTCCCTTGGCTTGTGCATGCGCGCACACATGCTCTCACTCTTTCTCTCACTCTCTAACATGTAAATAAATAAATAAAATCTTTAAAAAAATAAGTATATACAATTATATTAAAAAAAAAAAAGAAACACTTCCAAGAACCTGGGTCCAGGAGAGCTCCTTCCATTGTATATATTACACCACTCCCTACTGCCACTTTTATAACATCAGCCACACTCATAATTTCTTATTCCATGTATGTCTTCCTCATTACATTTTAAGTTCCATGTGAGGAAGGTGCTGGGTCCATCATAGTTACTGCTATAACACGAGTAACAACTCAACAGAAAATGTTCAATAAATATTTATCATTAAATAAATGAATAAAACCAACGAAGAGTAAAAACAAGTAACGTGAATAATTTCTTGAATACTGTTTGGGTTTTCTTTGTACATTCAATCAAAGGTCATAGGATTATAGTACTTCCTCCCTTTTCTTTCTCCTTTTCTCAATTTTCTCTGCCTCTGTCTTCAGTACTTTATAGTGAAATCTACTAATGAGTTCCTTTTGTAGACTTAAGCCAATTCAAAGCTTGGGCCAATCTCAGCTGGGGCAGCCTATAAATCAATCCTCTCAGCCCTCTCTGATACTTCTAGGTCTCATAAACCCTACATTACCAACCTCTGCTCCTGTTGACCCAGCAGCCTTCTCTGCTGCCAAGCAAACCCAAGATCCATTCCTCAGAGGATGGCTCTCAATCACAGCTCGCCCTGTGTCTGCCTGGCCAACTCCTTAGCACTTTATTTCTACCTAGATGCTCCTCATTCATCTTAATATGCTGTTATGCCTGGTATCCAGTGTCTGACTTAGAACACAGGTAGATCAGGACAAGAGCACACTGACATGACTGAATGATTTTATGGGGCACTGTGTTGCAGAAGAGCCTTCGGGGAATTGGGAGGCAATAGGAGAAATTTTCCTCTGATCTTAGAGTAGTTGTGCTTCTTCTAGGCAAATAAATTGCTTTACCTCGTCTTATATATACTATGATTCATGTAAATGACCATGCATCCCTATTTATTTTTTACTATATCGGCCCACATTATTCTCCAGTTTGTATCCTTGTTTATACATCTTGCAATGTCAATACTTCTTGAAATTTAATTTGAGACTATCATCTGAAGCAAGAGAATTATGATTTTCCTCGTTTCTGAACTGAGAAAATAAAACAGCTCTAAACAAATACAGCACTAAACAAAGACAGATCCTCCACACTTTGGGGCCCCATGATAGCCTGGAGATCAGATTCTATATATCTTCACATCTAAAATAGATAAAGCCTTACTTTTACAGAGATACATTAGGCTAGTTTCAATGCCTTGTCATAGGTCCTTTGAATGAATATCTCCCTCAGATAAACATGCTCCTCTTAGGAACAACTCAAAATAACTCCTTACATTTTCCTCTTTTTTGCTCTTACCTGTTTCACCTTTATCTCTTAAGAAATTGATCCAATAATATACAAATTTTACTTATATCCAGTCAACTCAGGAAAATAAAAGTCAAAAGTATCAACAAGACCTTTATCCCCCACACTTCAAAGTTTGGGAGGACAGGTAAACACATACAGGTTAACACACTGGCTATAATTGATTATAGGAAAATGATCAATTTACCCCCCTACTGGCAGTTGTAGGAATAATCTTTACATATCAGGGGTTTTACATCTATTTCTTCAAGTTTGGTAGTACAAGTGAAGGTATGTCTGTCCACTCAGTATGTTTTCATCCTCATCACCTCATCTCAGTGCTTTCAAACAATTCATCCTGAAGATCATGTAATCTATCTAGGGATCTTTTACACAAACCAACATATTTCCTCAAAATTTTCCCTCCCCCCTTTTTTTTTTTAAAGATTTTATTTATTTATTTGACAGAGAGAGAGAGAGTGAGAGCAGGAACACAAGCAGGGGGAGTGGGAGAGGGAGAGGGAGAAGCAGGCTTCCCGCCGAGCAGGGAGCCCGATGCGGGGCTCGATCCCAGGATCCTGGGATCATGACCTGAGCCGAAGGCAGACGCTTAACGACTGAGCCACCCAGGTGCCCCTTCCCTCCCCCTTTAACCCCTGTTTATCACTAGGCAATTCTTTTACTATTTTTCTCATGGGGACACCAATGTGACTCAAAGATTTAATCTCCCAAGAGAAACTAATACTGGGCTCAGTATTGGTCTTGTCTGAGACAACAGTAGGTCACTCTCCTGTGCACCTAATTAGCTTATTTCCCATTATGAAGAATCTTATATAGAGCTTAGTCTTTGAGGGAAGATTATGTACAGATATTAAGACTAAGCTCTCTGAATTTCTCTTCTCCTA
The DNA here is from genome assembly GCF_054177405.1 of Leptonychotes weddellii. Lineage (NCBI taxonomy): Eukaryota > Metazoa > Chordata > Mammalia > Carnivora > Phocidae > Leptonychotes > Leptonychotes weddellii. The sequence goes on from NC_138377.1 coordinate 66,994,012, forward strand.
AAAATGTACATCCTGTGGCTATACAGGCAGATAGGAAAGATGCTTTTTAATTATAAAACTGCACCTGTCATGGTTGCATCCCTCTCTCTATCCCACTTAACTCTGTGTCAGTGTCTGTTCTTCTGTAAAATATTTGTGTCAGAAGTTTTCTTTTTTTGAAAATGTTGTCCTTTTATTCTACACCATCATTCTCTTATTCTCAAATTTCAATCATTGCATTGCATTGTCTTATCAAATCAATTCTACACACACACACACACACACACACACACACACCTTTTGATATGTTCAATTTGTCTCCTTAATGTGAAGATTTTTCAAGATTCGTGTTTCTGATTTTTGTGCTCTCCAACTCATTTTAAACTTTTTTTTTCACTGTGTAAAACAGACATCTGTCCTTAGCTATTCCCAACCTATTTGAGAACCAAATTCTGTTTTAAACAAGAGGAAGGAAGTCTCAATCCTCCACCTCCAGGATTCTGGTGTGGTTCCCTCTCCTTCAGTATTACTTTACTCCACGTTTGAAGGAACCAGCCAATGCCTAAGTCTGAGAGGCTATGCTCAGTCAGAAAGCTTCTGGCCCCGTGCCAGGGGATGGTACAGAGGAGCTGGTAGCTATAAGTTCTGAGATGGAACTGTTCAAGGACTGACCAGGTTGTGTGAAGAAACAGGAAAAAGGGGGGGGGGGCACCTGGGTGGCTCAGTTGTTAAGCGTCTGCCTTCGGCTCAGTTCATGATCCCAGGGTCCTGGGATCGAGCCCCGCATTGGGCTCCCTGCTCAGCAGGAAGCCTGCTTCTCCCTCTCCCACTCCCCCTGCTTGTGTTCTCTCTCTCACTGTGTCTCTTTCTGACAAATAAATAAAATCTTTAAAAAAAAAAAAAAGAAAGAAAGAAAGAAACAGAAAAAGGGGGTTAGCAAGAGAAATTCCCAATGGCAAAAAAAAAAAAAAATGTCTTTCAGGAAGGGAAGCCAATTTTATTTTAAATGAAATTTTAAAAACTCAGGGATGAATAGGGCCCTTCCTAATTAGGTTAGAGTGATCCTACCAAATATAAATAATTCTAGCTCTTTCATGACTCTATTAAGCAGGTGTAGAGCATTACTGAGGAAGACCACTGGACGGGAAGTTAGGCTGACTTCTAGTTCTGGCTCTGTGAATGTACTGCTGTGAACACACTGGCTAGCTATTTACTCTCACGGGGTTGGCTCCCTATCTGTAGAATGAAATGACTGAACAAGATTCTCTCAAAGTTCTTTCCCACTTCTATACAAACCTATAATTCTGATCATCTTATTTGTTTAATACGTATCTATATTTCCTGTTTAAAGGTGGGTCTCCCCAGGCCCTGAATGACTGAAAAACGTTACATCTCCAAGAGGAAGGATAGCAAACTCTTTGGGGACTTGGCTTCTGATACACTCCTGAGAGCTTCACAAAGTCACCAGGGTTTTCTAAAAAGGTAGAGAAACAAGTGCATGGTCTTTTTCTCCAAACAAGCTCTCTCAGGTCATCAGGATTTCCTCATCAATGATACATGCTAATTCCAGACGTTTGTAATAGAAAGGGTGGAAATTTCTTCACTCAGCTAAATACTCACTTTTTATGTACCTATAACTGGATTAAACCAGGAAATACAAGCTTGTGGGGAAGGCATTATTAAATCAATTTCTCTATGTATTTGTGAGGGCTACTGTTTTGTTTCTTCTATAAACAATTCAGTACCTATTTCTAAGAAATGCATTCATCACATATTTCCTGGGCTTCTTCTATGTGCCAGCCACTGTTTTAAGCAGGTGATACAGTGTTAGATGAAGCAGAAGGGGTGCCTATATCATAAACCTCAATTTTATATTTTTGAAAAGCTATAAAATCCTCCTTCTTTGTCTTACGCTTTTCCTGTCTCTTCTTTTATTGTTCTAGTCTCTTTCCAATCCATCTTCATTCTTACTCTTTCTTTTCTGCTTGTTCCTTACAGATGCTACTGACTGACTCTACCACATTGATTGCATTCACAGTTCCATGTTTTGTATTGTGACTGTCTCATTTTAGAATAATTAAGATCATTAATAGATTAAATTATATTTTACAAATAGAAGCTTAGAGTCTTTAAGCTAATAGGTTCATGTATTGTAGGATTTTCCTTTTTAAAAGGAATTTTCCTTTTTTTGTTTAAAAAAGTTAATTATCACTCAAACTCTAAGACACACATTTCAGCAGTACTAACCTAAGAGTAATAAAAATTTCCAAATCTCACAAATTACTTCAGAGACTTTAATTGATTTTTTAAGATGAAACACCCACTTTCATGATGAGAGTCCTGAAGTATTAGGTTTATATGTTTCATCTCAGCTTAACAGGATAAAACATGTTGTCTTAAGAAGTCAACATAATTCTTCATCTGCAACTTTATCAAAGGCACTAAATTGGGTGGTGAGTTCATGAAGTCACCAAACACCTTCTGCTCAGCAGCGTACAGGGTACTACCATGAAATTTTCCAGGAATAATGTCATTAATTCTATAATGCTTCCCAGAATCAATTCTCTTCCCCAAATTCTTCGTCCCTATGTCCCTGTAACTTGGATGATTTAAATATGGGTAAAAAGTCCAGTGACAGTAGTATGAATGAATTGAAAATGGTAAAACATAGAGGGGGATTCCTGTCCATGATAGTGATATAGTAAGATCCTGAAATCACCTCCTCCTAAAGAACAACTGAGGGCTGACTGAACACCTTCTGCACAACAAAAGATTGAAGAGTAAGAGAGAATAGCCAGAGAGGAGAGATAAGGAAACAGTAAGAAAGGAAACTTCCACCAATGATGTTGCAAAGTGCAGTGGAGAGGGATCTGGAAGCTCATTTGTCTGCCCTGAGGCATAGTAAAACAGCCTTGGTTTAAAAGAGCAACTAGTATACAATAGAGCCAACCTTAGAACTTCATCAAATGGCAAGGGAGCTGCTGGAACTATCTCTGGATTGGAGGAGTTAGCAAGTGCCATAGTTAACACTACCCCTCACCTTGAGAGTGCAGACCAAAGCAAGGTCTGGACGCCCATAGCCGGCCTGCTGTCTCAGAGTACACTGGGCCCCTAGCCCACACCAGCCCCAGCCATCCCACTAAAGCAGTCCCAGGGTGCTACACACCAGGATACCCCTGCTCACTATAGCTCCAGCAGTTACACCAAGGTGGCACAGATGCAAAACACCCCAGAATATTCCTTGCCCACAACCACTGCAGTTTTGGATGGCTGTCTAGGGGACTCCTGGTGCAAAGCACTCAGGGACCTCCCAGCTAATGTCTACATTAGCTCCAACCCCCTCACAGGGGCACCTCGTGAGCTGAGCACCCTAGGGCACCCCACCTTATACCCACTTCAGCTTCAGCTGTCTTACCAGGGCACCCTCTGTGTAGGGACCCTCTGGACACTCTAGCTAATACTCACTTTGACTTCAGCTATTCTGCCAGGGTATCCTCTGCACAGAGAGACCAGGGACCACACTGGCCCACACCTACTTCAGTGCTCACCAGGCTGGAGAGAAGAGTGGAAGAACTCAGTGAGACCTTCAATAAAGAAATAGAGAAGAAAAAAAAAAAAAACCAGAGTGCAAGAATATAATAACTGAAATGAAAAATACACAAAAGGGAATCAACAGATTAGTGGCTACAAACCACCTAAGCTAAAGAGCAAAAAGAAAAAAGAATTAAAAAAAAAAAAGATAATTAAAAAAATAAGGACAGTTTAAAGGCTCTCTTGGACAACAAGAAAACAAACATTCACATTATAGGGGTCCAAGAAGGACTAAGGACTAGGCAGCTAAGTGGAGGGTGGAACCCTCACTGGGACAGTGTGGTCTCAGGATCCTCAGAGTCAAAAAAAGACTGGGGGTGCCTGAGTGTACCAGAGCTCCCAGGTACCAGAGCGGGGAAGCCAGCTACAAAGACGTAGCTGAGGTGTGGGCTCTCAGCTCTGGGTTGCCATAAACTATGATCTGCGGAAGACTCAGTCCACTGCTCTTCAAGCAAGGACCCAACAAGAGGCAGAACCAGGAAGATACCCCCATCCTACCCCGGGACAAGCAGCCTGGGAGCACGCCGCAGGGCCTGAAGGGTTTGGAGACATGAAATGGGGTCATGTGCCTGAGATAGAAATGCTCGATCACAGACCAGGTGAGCTCGGAGTGCGGACAGAGACCAGGCAGATAGGAGTGATTGACTGCTTTTCTCCGAGGGCTCACTGAGGAGTGGGGCCCCAAGCTCTCGACTCCAGGGCCATAGATTGTGAGGCTGCCATTTTCAATCTCATCCTCTAAAGCTGCACGGAAAGCCGGCAGGGAACAAAAGCTACAGAGAGTAAATCAGAGCAGATTACTTAGCCTGGCTCCTGGCAATGGTGGTGCAACTCCACCTGGGGCAAAAACATTTGAGAATCAATGCAACAGGTCCCTCCCCCAGAAGATCAGCAAGAATATCCAGCCAAGACCAAGTTTACCAATCAATGAAAACTGCAAAACTCCAGCACAAGGGGATTACAACACATAGAATTCATGGCTTTTTTTCTCATAATTGCTTACTCTTTCAATTTTAACTTTTTAAATTTTCTTTATATTTTTTAATTTTTCTTCTTTCCTTTTTCAATCAACTTATCAATTCCTTTTTTAAAATTTTTAATTTTCATTTTTGCAGTTATATTCTATCCCTTCATCATATTTAACCTTATTTTTGTGTATATATATATATATAAGGTTTTCTTTATTTAAAATTTTGGGAGGCAGTTTCTTCTAACAGACCAAAATACACCCAAAATCTAGTGTATGGCTCTGTTCTATTCACCTGCCTGATCATATTCTTTTCCCCCACAATCCCGGTTTCAGATCTCTTCTGATTTGTTTAGTGTATATTTCTCTGGGGTTGTTGTTGCCCTTTTAGTATTTTGTTCTCTTGATCATCTATTCTTCTCTGGACAGAATGACAGACGGAAGAACTCACCTCAAAAGGGAAAACAAGAGGCTGTACTGACTGCTAGGGACTTAACCAATATGGGCAGTAGTAAGATGTCAGAACTAGAGTTCAGAATAGCGATTATAAAGATACTAGCTGGGCTTGAAAAAAAAAAAAAAGCATAGAAGACACTACAGAATCCCTTTCTGGAGAAATAAAAGAACTAAAATCTAACCAAGTTGAAATCAAAAAGGCTATTAATGACATGCAATCAAAATCTGTAGCTCTAACTGTTAGGATAAATGAGGCAGAAGGGAGAATTAGTAATATAGAAAACCAAACAATGGAGAATAAAAAAGCTGAGAAAAAGATAAAAAACGACTGGATCACGAGGGGAGAATTCGAGAGATAAGTGATACCATAAAGCAAAACAATATTAGAATAATTGGGATCCCAGAAGAAGAAGAAAGAGAGAGAGGGGCGGAAGTATATTGGAGCAAATTATAGCAGTCAACTTCCTAATTTGGGGAAGGAAACAGGCATCAAAATCCAGGAGGCACAGAGAACCCCCCTCGAAATCAATAAAAATAGGACAATACCCTGACATCTAATAGTAAAACTTACAAATCTCAGAGAGAAAGAGAAAATCCTGAAAGCAGCTCGGGACAAGAGGTCTGTCCGTAACCTACAAGGGTAGAAATATTAAATCGGCAGCAGACCTATCCACAGAGACCTGGCAGTACAGAAAGGACTGGCATGATATATTCAGGGTACTAAATGAGAAAAATATGTAGCCAAGAGTTCTTTATCCATCTAGGAGTGATAAAAACCTTCGAGGAAAAACAGAAACTAAAAGAGTTTGTGATCACCAAACCAGCCCTACAAGAAATACTGAAAAGGGTCCTCTAAGCAAAGAGAGAGACCAAAAGTAACATAGACCAGAAAGGAACAGAGACAATACACAGTAGCAGTCACCATACAGGCAATGCAATGGCACTAAATTCATATCTTTCAATAGTTACCCTGAATGTAAATGGGCTAAATGCCCCAATCAAAAGGCACAGGTAACAGATTGGATAAAAAAACAAGACCCATCGATATGCTGTCTGCAAGAGATGCATTTTAGACCCAAAGACACCACTAGATTTACAGTCTGGGGTGGAAAACCATTTATCATGCTAATGGATGTCAAAAGAAAGCTGGGGTGGCAATCCTTATATCAGACAAATTAGATTTTATTTTTTTTAAATATTTTATTTATTTATTTATTTGAGAGAGAGAGAGAGACAGAGCATGAGAGGGTCAGAGGGAGAAGCACACTCCCTGCTGAGCCGGGAGCCTGATGCAGGACTCAATCCTGGGACTCCAGGATCATGACCTGAGCCAAAGGCAGTCACCCAAACAAATGAGCCACCCAGGCATCCCAAACAAATTAGATTTTAAACCAAAGATTGTAATAAGAAATAAGGGAAGACACTATATCATAATTAAAGGGTCTATCCAAGAAGATTAACAATTGTAAATATTTATGCCCCTTAACATGGGAGCAGCCAATTATATAAGCCAATTAATAACAAAAGCAAAGAAACACATCGACAACAATACAATAATAGCGGGGGACTTTAACACCCCCTTCACTGAAATGGACAGATCGTCTAAGCAAAAGATCAACAAGGAAATAAGGCCTTTGAATGATACACTGGCCCAGATGGACTTCACAGATATATTCAGAACATTCCATCCCAAAGCAACAGAATACACATTCTTCTCTAGTACCCATGGAACATTCTCCAGAACAGATCACATCCTGGGTCACAAATCAGGTCTCAACTGGTACCAAAAGACTGGGATCATTCCCTACATATTTTCAGACTACAATGCTTTGAAACTGAAACTCATTCACAAGAGGAAATTTGGAAATAACTCAAATACATGGAGGCTAAAGAGTTTCATACTAAAGAATGAATGGGTGAACCAGGAAATTAAAGAAAAATTTTTTAGAAATTCATGAAAACAGGGGCGCCTGGGTGGCTCAGTCGTTAAGCGTCTGCCTTCAGCTCAGGTCATGATCCCAGCATCCTGGAATCAAGCACCGCATTGGGCTCCTTGCTCCGCGGGAAGCCTGCTTCTCCCTCTCCCACTCCCCCTGCTTGGGTTCCCTCTCTGGCTGTCTTTCTCTCTGTCAAATAAATAAAACCTTTAAAAAAAAAAAAAAAAGAAAGAAAGAAATTCATGAAAACAAATGAAAATGAAAAGAAAACTGTTCAAATCTTTGGGATGCAGCAAAGGCAGTCCTAAGAGGGAAGTATATAGCACTACAAGCCTATCTCAAGAAACACGAAAGGTCTCAAATACACAACCTAAACCTACACCAAAAGGAGCTGGAGAAAGAAAAGCAAATAAAGCCTAAACCAAGCAGGAGAAGAGAAATAATAAAGATTAGAGCAGAAATCAATGAAATAGAAACCAAAAGAATAGTAGAACAGATCAACGAAACTAGGAGCTGGTTCTTTGTAAGAATAAGATTGATAGACCCCTGGCCAGACTTACCAAAAAGAAAAGAGAAAGTACACAAATTAATAAAATCATGAATGAAAGGAGAGAGATCACGACCAACACCATGAAAATACAGACAATTTTAAGAACATATTATGAGCAACTATATGCCAAAAAATTAGGCAATCTGGAAGAAATGGATGCATTCCTAAAGACATATAAACTAAGAAAACTGAACCAGGAAGAAATAGAAAGCCTGAACAGACCCATAACCAGCAAAGAAAATGAAGCAGTAATCAAAAATCTCCCAACCAACAAGAGCCCAGGGCCAGAAGGCTTCCCAGGGGAACTCTACCAAACATTTAAAGAAGAAATACTACCTATTCTACTGAAGCTGTTTCAAAAAATCGAAATGGAAAACTTCCAAACTCCTTCTATGAGGCCAGCATTACCTTGATCCTGAAACCAGACAAAGATACAAAGATCCCATCAAAAAGGAGAATTACAGAACAATATCCCTGATGAACATGGATGCCAAAATGCTCACCAAAATACTAGCCAATAGGATCCAAAAGTATATTAAAAGGATTATTCACCACAACCACGTGGGATTTATTCCTGGGCTGCAAGTTTGGTTCAACATTTGCAAATCAATCAACGTGATAGATCACATTAATTAAAAAAAAAAAAAAAGACAAGAACCATATGATCCTCTCAATTGTTGCAGAAAAAGAATTTGACAAAATACAGCATCCTACCTTGATTAAAACTCTCCATAGTGTAGGGATAGAGGGTACATACCTCAATATCATAAAAGCCATCTATGAAAAGCCCACAGCAAATATCACTCTCAGTGCGGAAAAACTGAGAGCTTTCCCTTGAGGTCAGGAACATGACAGGGATGTCCACTCTCACCACTGTTGTTCAACATAGTACTAGAAGTCCTAGCCTCAGCAATCAGACAACAAAAAGAAATAAAAGGCATTCAAATTGGCAAAGAAGAAGTCAAACTCTCACTCTTTGCAGACGATATGATACTTTATGTGGAAAACCCAACAGACTCCACCTCAAAACTGCTAGAACTCATACAGCAATTCAGCAATGTGGCAGGGTACAAAATCAATGCACAGAAATCAGTTGCATTTCTATACACTAACAATTTGACTGAAGAAAGAGAAATTAAGGAATCAATTCCATTTACAATAGCAACAAAACCCAAAAGATATCTAGGAATAAACCTAACAAAGAGGTAAAGGATCTGTACTCTAGAAACAACAGAACATTTATGAAAGAAACTGAGGAAGACACAAAAAAATGGAAAAACATCCCATGCTCATGGATTGGATTGTTAAAATGTCTATGCTGCCCAGAGCAATCTACATATTGAGTGCAATCCCTATCAAAATACCATCGACATTTTTCACAGAGCTGGAACAAACAATCCTAAAATTTGAATTGAACCAGAAAAGACCTTGAATCACCAGGGGAATGTTGAAAAAGAAAACCAAAACAGGAGGCATCAAAATGCCTGACTTCAAGCTATATTACAAATCTGTGATCATCAAGACAGTATGGTACTGGCACAAAAACAGACACATAGATCAGTGGAACAGAATAGAGAGCCCAGAAATAGACCCTCAACTCTATGGTCAACTAATTTTTGACGAAGCAGGAAAAAAAATCCAATGGAAAAAAGACAATTTCTTCAACAAATGGTGTTGGGAAAATTGGACAGCCACATGCACAAGAATGAAACTGGACCACTCTCTTACACCATACACAAAAATAAACTCACGATGGATGAAAGACCTAAATGTGAGACAGGAATCCATTAAAATCTTAGAGGAAAACAGGCAGCAACTTCTTCCAAGACATGTCTCTAAAAGCAAGGAAAACAAAAGCAAAAATGAACTATTGGGACTTGAGCAAAATAAAAAGCTTCTGCATGGCAAAGGAAACAGTCAACAAACTAAAAGGTGACCTACAGAATGGGAGAAGATATTTGCAAATTACATTACAGATAAAGGGCTGGTATTCAAGATCTATAAAGAACTTCACAAACTTAACACCCAAAAAACAAATACTCCAGTCAAGAAATGGGCAGAAGACATGAACACTTCTCCAAAGAAGACATACAAATGGCCAATAGACACATGAGAAAATACTCCACATCACTTGCCATCAGGAAAATACAAATCAAAACCACAATGAGATACCACCTTACACCAGTTAGAATGGCTAAAATTAACAAGACAGGGAACAATAAATGTTGGCAAGGATGTGGAGAAAGGGGAACCTTCTTACACTATTGGTGGGAATGTAAGCTGGTACAGCCATTCTGCAAAACTGTATGGAGGTTCCTCAAAAAGTTAAAAATAGAGCTACCCTACGACCTGGCAATTGCACTACTGTGTATTTACCCCAAAGATACAGATGTAGTGAAAAGAATGGGCACCTGCACCCCAATGTTCATAGCAGCAATGTCCACAACAGCCAAATTGTGGAAGGAGCCAAGATGCCCTTCAACAGACGAATGGATAAAGAAGATGTGGTTTAGGGGCTCCTGGGTGGCTCAGTCATTAAGTGTCTGCCTTCGGCTCAGGTCATGATCCCAGAGTCCTGGGATTGAGTCCCGCATCAGGCTCCTTGCTCAGCGGGGAGCCTGCTTTTCCCTCGCCCACTCCCCCTGCTTGTATTCCTCCTCTCACTCTCTCTCTCTCTGTTAAATAAATAAAATCTTAAAAAAAAAAAAAAGATGTGGTTTATATATACAATGGAATATTACTCAGCCATTATAAAGGATGAATATCTACTATTTACAGCAACATGGATGGAACTGGAGGGTATTATGCTAAGTGAAATAAGTCAAGCAGTGAAAGACAATTATCATATGGTTTCACTCATATGTGGAATATAAGGAATAGCACAGAGGACCTTAGGGGAAGGGAGGGAAAACTGAATGGGAAGAAATCAGAGAGGAAAACAAACCATGAGAGACTCTTGATTTTGGGAAACAAACTGAGAGTTGTGGAAAGGGAGGTGGGTGAGGGGATGGGGTAACTGGGTGTTGGGCATTAAGGAGGGCACATGATATGATGAGCACTGAGTGTTATATGCAACTAATGAATCATTGAACAGTACATCAAAAACTAATGATGTACTATATGGTAGCTAATTGAATTTAAATAAAAAAAAGAAAGGAACAGAGAACTACAAAAACAACCAGAAAAAAATTAAATTGATAAGAAGTACATAACTCTCAATAACTTTAGAAATTTTAAATGTAAATTGTTTAATGCTCTAAGCAGAAGACATAAGCAGAATGGATTAAGAAAAATAAGACCCAGCTATATACTGCCTACAAAAGACTTGCATCAGACACAGACACATACTAAAAGTGAGTGAATGGAAAAAAATATTCCTTGCAAATTCAAGGAGGAAAAAGCCAGATAGCAATAATTATATCAGACAAAACAGAATTTAAAACAAGGACTGTAACCAGAGACAAAGAAGAACGTTACATAACAATAAAGGGACCAACCCACAAGCAAATATAGTAACTGTAAGTATCTATGCTCCCGAAATCAGACCTATAAATACAGAGAACACACAGAGAGTTGCCATTGGGAAGTGAAGAGGCGAAGAGAGGATAGGCAAAATAGGTAAAGGGGAGTGGGAGACACAGACTTACAGTTATAAAATGAATTGTCACGGGAATATAGTGCACAGCAGAGAGGATATAGTCAATGATACTGTTATAGCATTGTATGGTGATAGATGCAGCTACACTTGTAATGAGCATAGCATAACACACAGAGAATGAATCACTATGGTGTACACTTGAAACTAATGTAACATTGTGTGTCAATTATACTCAAATTAAAAAAATTGTGAATATCTATGCTCTCACACTGGAGTACCTAAATCCATAAAGCAAATATTAACAGACATAAAAGAAAATTGACAGTAATACAATAATAGTAGGAGACATTAACATCTTACTTATATCAATGGATAGATCGCCCAGGCAGAAAATCAATAATGAAACAGTGTCTTGGAATGACACATTAGGACAAATATACTTAACAGGTATATATAAAACATTCAATCCAAGGGGCGTTTGGGTAGCTCAGTCAATTAAGCACCCAACTTGATTTTGGCTCAGGTCATGATCTCAGGGTTGTGACATCAAGCCCCGAGTTGGGCTCTGTGCTCAGTGCAGAGTCTGCTTGAGATTCTCTCACTGTCCCTCTCCCTCTCCCTCTGGCACTCCCCCCACTCACACACATTCTCTCTCTCTCTCTCTCTCTCTCTCTCTCAAATAATAAATAAATAAAACCTTCTAAAAAAGCATTCTATCCAAAAACAACTTAGGGCGCCTGGGTGGCTCAGTCGTTAAGTGTCTGCCTTCGGCTCAGGTCATGATCCCAGGGTCCTGGGATCGAGTCCCACATTGGGCTCCCTGCTCAGCAGGAAGCCTGCTTCCCCCTCTCCTACTCCCCCTGCTTGTGTTCCTGCTCTCACTATCTCTCTCTCTGTCAAATAAATAAATAAAATCTTAAAAAAAAAAAAACTTAATATTCTTTTATTCCAAGTGCACATGAAACACTCTTCAACATAGATCATATATTAGACCACAAAACATATCTCAGTGAATTAAAAAAGATTTAAATTATATCATGCATCTTTTCCAACCACAGTGATATGAAATTAGAAAGCAATCACAAGAAAAAAAACACAAACACAAACACATGGAGGCTAAACAATATGCTAAACAACAAATGGGTCAATGAGGGAACTTAAAAAGAAATATAAAAATATGTGGAGACAAATGAAAATGAAAACACAACAGTCCAAAATCTTTGGGATGTAGAGAAAGCAGTTCTAAGAGGGAAATTTATAGCAATACAGGCCTACTTCAAGAAATAAGAAGCTCCAAAAAACCATCTAACCTTACACCTAAAGGAACTAGACAAAGAAGAACAAATCCCTGGTGAATAGAAAGAAAATGATAAAAATCAGAGCAGAAATAAATGACATACAGACTTAAAAAATAGAAAAGATCAATGAAACCAAGAACTGCTTCTTTGAAAAGACAAACAAAATTGAAAATCTTTTAGTCAGACTCATCAAGAAAAAGAGAAAGGACTCAAATAAATAAAATCAGAAATAAAAAAAAAAGAAGTAGCAACCAGTATCACAGATATACAAAGAATTACAAGAGAATACTACAAAAAGTTATATGCCAACAAATTGGACAACCTAGAAAAAATGGACAAGTTCCTAGGAACATACAATCATCAAAAGCTGAATGACAAGAAGAAAGAGAGAGAGAGAGAGAGAGAAAGCAAGCGAGCGAGCTAGCTGAATGAGGAAGAAATAGAAAATCTGCACAAAGCAATTACTAGTAATGAAATTGAATCAACAGTCAAGAAACTCCCAACAAAAGCCCACAACTAGATGGATTCACAGGTGAATTCTACCAAACATTTAAAGAAGGGTTAATACCTATTCTCTTCAATCTATCCCAAGATAGAAGATGAAGGAAAGCTTCCAAATACATTCTACAAGGCCAGCAAATGATATCAAAACCAAAGGTATTACAAAAATAGAAAACTACAGGCCAATATCCCTGATAAACATAGATGCAAAGATCCACAAAAGGGAGTGGGGGGGAGATGGGGTAATTGGGTGATGGGCATTAAAGAGGGCATTTGATGTAATGAGCAGTGGGTGTTATATGCAACTGATGAATCACTAAATTCTACCTCTGAAACTAATAATACAGTATATGTCAACTAAATTCAATCTAAATTTAAAAATGTTTAAAAATATTAGCAAACTGCACACAATGTATCAAAAGGATCATTCACCCTGATCAAGTGGGATTTATTCCAGGGATGAAAGGATGGTTCAATATTCACAAATTAATAAACAAGATGCACCATATTAACAAAAGAAAGGCTAAAAATCACACGATCATCTCAACAGTTGGAGAAAAAGCATCTGACAAAATACAACATTTGTTCATAATAAAAACTCTCAATGATATGGGTTTAGAAAAAACATACTTCAACATAATAAAGGCCCCATATGAAAAATCCACAGCTAACATCATACTCAATGGTGAAAAACTGAAAGCTTCCCTCCAAGATCAACAAAAAGACAATGATATCCATTCTCACCACTTTCATTCAACATAGTACTATAAGTCCTACCCCCCACAATCAGTCAAGAAAAAGAAATAAAAGGCATCCATATTGCTAAGGAAGAAGTTAAACTGTCAGTATTTGCAGATGACATGATACCATACATAAAAAACCCACCATATACTCCACCAAAAAAAAGTTCTAGAACTGATAAATGAATTCAGTAAAGTTGCAGGATACAAAATTAATATACAGAAGTCTGTTGTGTTTCCACACTAATAACAAAGTAACCGAAGGAGAAATTAACAATTTTATTTATGATCTTACCAAAAAGAATGCCTAGAAATAAACTTAACCAAAGACCTGTACAATAAAAACTATAAAACACTGATAAAAGAAATAGAAGACTACACAAACAAATCAAAAAATATTCCATGCTCAGAGATTGGAAGAATTAATACTGTTAAAATTTCCATACTACAAAGTAATTTACAGATTCAGTGCAATCCCTATCAAAATGCCAACAACATTTTTCACAGAATTGGAACAAATTATGTTAAAATTTGTATGGAACCACAAAAGACCCTGAACAGAGCCAAAGCAGTCTTGAGAAAGAAAAACAAAGCTGGAGGGGCACCTGGGTGGCTCAATCAGTTAAGCATCTGCCTTTGGCTCAGGTCATGATCTCAGGGTCCTGGGATTGAGCCCCAAGTCAGCTCCCTGTTCAACGGGGAGCCTGCTTCTCCCTCTCCCTCTGCCCTTTCCCCTGCTCATGCTTGTGCTCCCTTTCTCTCTCTCTCAAATAAATAAATAAACACACACACACAGAAAGCTAGAGGTATCACCATTCTACAACTCAAGATACACAACAAAACTGTAGTAATTAAAACAGTGTGGTACTGGCACAAAATCAGACCATAGATCAGTGCAACAGAATAGAGAGCCCAGAAATAAACCCATACTTATGTGGTCAATCTATGACAAAGGAAGTAAGAATATATAATGGTGAAAAGACAGTCTGAGAAAATTGGACAGCTACATGCAAAAGAATGAAACTGGACCACTTTCTTACACCATACACAAAATAATTTCAAAATGGATTAAAAACCTAAGTGTAAGACCCATTAAAACTCCTCAAAGAAAACACAGGCAGTAATTTATTTCACATTGGCCATAGCAACATTTCTCTAGATATGTCTCCTCAGGCAAGGGAAACAAAAGCAAAAACAAACTATGGGGACTACACTACAATAAAAAGCTTTTGCACAGTGAAGGAAACCATCAACAAAACAAAAGGCAACATACTAAACAGGAGAATATATTTCCAAATGATTTATCAGATAGTTAATATCCAAAATATATAAAGCTGCAACTCAACACCAAAAAAAACCCCAAATAAACAAACAAGTAGTCTGATTTAAAAATGGGCAGAATATCTGGATATTTTTCCAAAGAAGACATACAAAAGGCCACAAACACATGAAGACATGTATAACATCATCATCATCGGAGAAATGCAAATCAAAACCAAAATCACACCTATCAGAATGGCTAGGATTAAAAAGACAAGAAATAATAAATGGCAAGAATGTGGAAAACAAGGAACCCACATGCACGCATTGTTGGGAATGTATATTGGTACAGCTACTGTGGAAATCAGTACGGAGGTTCCTCAAAAAATTAAAAATAGAAATACCACATGATCCAATGTTTCCACTACTAGGTATTTACCCAAAGGGGAAAAAAACACTAACTTGAAAAGATACATGTACCTCTATGTTTACCGCAGTGCTGTTTACAATAGCCAAGATATGGAAGCAACCCAAGTGTCCATCCATAGATGAATGGATGAAGAAAATGTGGTATGTATATATAATGAAATATTACCCAGCCATATAAATGAATGAGATCTTGCCATGTGTGACATCATGGATAAACCTAGAGTATTATGCTAAGTGAAATAAGTCAGAAAAAGGCAAATACCATATGATATCACTTATATGTAGAATCTAAAACAAAACAAAACAAAATAAACAAAAAGCAGAAACAGACTACAAATAAACAGAACAAACTGATGGTTGTGGAGAGGGAAATGGGCAAAATCGATAAAGGGGAACAAAAGATTCAGGTTTGAAAATGATTAATTCACAGGGGTAAAAGGTACGGCACAGAGAATATAGTCAATGATACTGTAATAGCTTTGCATCATGACTAACAGTAGCTACACTTGTGGTGAATATAGCCTAATGCATAGATGTATCAAATCACTAAGTTGCACACCTGAAACTAATTTTGTGACAACTATACTTCAATTTAAAAAAAAAAGTTTTTTTAAAAACATAAGAGAAATAAATGACCCATGAGATCTGTGACAAAAGATTACAATTGAGGCAAACTATACATCTCTAAAAACCTGAGAGGAAAAATAACGGGAGGTTTCCTTTGGAAAATGAAGGTACTCAAAACCATCCGTTTATACTGGGGAACTGAAAAAGCCATATGCATGCGCAGGACAGGACATGTGCTCACAAAATGCCTGAAAAGACCTGATCTTTTTACCCCTGGCTGATTTCCAGGATGGTGCAAGCAGAAAGTGCACATTAATGCAGACTTTTTAGTTTTTTTTAATGTTCAGTTAGCCAACATATAGTGCCTCATTAGTTTCTGATGTAGTATTCAATGATTCATTAGATGCGTGTAACACCCAGTGCTCATCACAACACGTGCCCTCCTTAATGCCCATCACTCGGCAACCCCACCCCTCAACCCCCCTCCCATCTAAAACCCTCAGTTTGTTTCCCAGAGCCCAGAGTCTCTCATGGTTTGTCTCACTCTCTGATTTTTTCCCCTTCAGTTTTCCCTCCCTTCCTCTATGGTCCTCCATGTTATTCCTTATGTTCCACATATGAGTGAAACCATATGATAATTGTCTTTCTCTGCTTGACTTATTTCACTTAGCAAAATACCCTCCAGTTCCATCCATGTCAATGCAAGTGGTGGGTATTCATCCTTTCTGATGGCTGAGTAATATTCCATTGTATATATGAACCACATCTTCTTTATCCATTTGTCTGTTGAAGGACATCTCGGCTCCTTTCAGAGTTTGGCCACTGTGGACATTGCTGCTGTGAACATTTAGGGTTTTTTTTTTGAGATTTTATTTACTTATTTGAGTGAGAGAGAGAGCACAATTGGGGGGAGAGGCAGAGGGAGAAGGCGGCTCCCCACTTAGCAGGGAGCCCAATGCAAGGCTCAATTCCAAGACCCCAGGATCATGACCTGAGCTGAAGGTGGACGCTTAACTGACTGAGCCACCCAGGCGCCCCCGTTAATGCAGATTTTTATGTGGCCTAAGAGTTTAGGAGTGTCCCAGCAGACAACCAACCAGCAAACACTGAAGAGTCTTTTTGTTTTTGTTTTTTATCCTGTTTTCTCTTAGTTTTCCAAATGTGTTTGGTCAGATCTCTGGCTCCAACTGCCATTTTGATGTTACAAAGGTCAGCAGAAATGCTGAACTGCAATGAATGCCTGCAATCAGCAAAATTCAGAGTATGAGAAATCAAGTGTCTTAAAGGCCCAAGTTTTTCAGCAAATAAATTATAAGGAAAAAAAGATTGGAGGGAACTCTATATTTAAGAGATTTGAAAGACATTTCAAATTTAAAAAACGGGCAACACAAACTATAGTGTCTTGGGATGTATATCTGGAAGACAGAGCTATAAACAAAATGCAAGGAAGTCTTTACTGTAACCGAGTCATTGCTACTTTTGAGGGGAAAGGGGGCTGTAATTTGGATGAGTCACAGAGAAGGGTTTCTGGGATGGGATACCTGACAGTTTTATTATCTTGTCTTGGGTAATGATTACTTTTTAAAATTTGATTAAGCTATAAATTTGTTTTATGCCATTTTTGTATCACATTTTATTTTTCAATTAAAATAAAATCAAAGTCAAAGCATAGTGGCGGTGGCGGCACAAAACCTCCAACCTATAACCACCCTCGCCCAGAGATCTACATTCAATTACAATTCACAGAGGCTACTCACATCAGTGTATATGTATTTTTTGTTGTTGTTAAAGATTTTATTTATTTATTCTTGAGAGACAGAGAGAGAGAGAGAGAGAGAGGCAGAGGGAGAAGCAGGCTCCCAAGGAGCAGGGAGCCTGAGGCGGGGCTCGATCCCAGGACCCCGAGATCATGACCCGAGCCGAAGGCAGACGCTTAACCAACTGAGCCACCCAGGCGCCCCAGGTAATCTTGTGCCCCAGGAAAGACCATGACATAATCAAAGCGTCTGACCCCCCCCCCCCCCAGGCTTCTGTGTCTGGTGAGAAACCAGGTGTAGTTTCTCTGCTGTTCTTGGCACACAGGGGCTTGAGGACTATCTGCTTTTGGATGGAATACAATCAACCTGACACTTTAGATGACTTCTCCGTATTCTTTTATAATTTCATACAGATAAGAGGAGACTTCTTTTTTTTAATTTTTTTTAATTTTTAA
>NC_138377.1:67012596-67047387 GCF_054177405.1 Leptonychotes weddellii
TGAGGACTATCTGCTTTTGGATGGAATACAATCAACCTGACACTTTAGATGACTTCTCCGTATTCTTTTATAATTTCATACAGATAAGAGGAGACTTCTTTTTTTTAATTTTTTTTAATTTTTAAAAGATTTTATTTATTTATTTGAGAGAGAATGAGAGAGAGCACATGAGAGGGGGGAGGGTCAGAGGGAGAAGCAGGCTCCCAAGGAGCAGGGAGCCCAAGGCGGGACTCGATCCCAGGACCCCGGGATCATGACCTGAGCCGAAGGCAGACGCTTAACCGTCTGAGCCACTCAGGCGCCCCAGTGTATATGTATTTTTAATACTGAAACACAATGAGCAGAAGAAATTGTCCTCCTCTGCCTGAGGGCAAATGCAACTATACCTTCAGGGAGTCAGAACGACTCAGAAAGTTTTTGTCTGCTGCATAATTCTCCCCTGTGCAAAGAGTTATACAAAATACGGCCATCACAAAAGCAGTTAATTAACAGCACTAATTGTGCTTGGGTAGTGACCCAGTTCAACTCAGAGACTTGGTGTTGCCAGCCAGAAATCAGTCTGTTTTGGGAATTGTCTCCTAGAAACATGTTGGTTTTCCCAGAGTAACTACAGGGAGAAGTTGTTAATGAGTCACCTGGGGGGTCACATCTCTCTGTAAATTACCATCTCCATACCCTACTTAAAAAAATTTTTTTTGGCCACGGAGTCAAAAGAACACTATTGAATAACAAGGGAAACAAATTTAAAAAATAACAGGAAGGGGAAAATTGCATCAACAATAGCAACATTGCAATGTCCCTCAGTCTTTGAATAACTTCCAACAGTATAAACTAAGGAGGTTCTGGCAGATCAATTTCATTCTATGTATTCTAGCTTTGGGTCTAAGTTTATAGTCAACCAAATAAAGCAAACTGTTACAGTCACTCCAAGCCATCTGAGCTAATATACTGAATATAGAATCATTGTTTAGTATAATAATATTAAATGTGGCCCAATTCAACATTATACTCCTTCCGTTCTAGTCCAACACCTTTAGCATCCACTTCCCATATGTACGTTCAGATTTCTTTTGATATAAATATGTAAAATCTTAGTTCTTCTGGTGCGTATTTTATCTTGTCATGAATTCCACTTTGTCCCTGACTCACTGGAGCTTTCTGGGACTTCAGCCTGCTTATAGGACTAGGAATAATGTGAAGAAGTGGGGGCAGGCACTGAGGATTATCAGCAGTCCCCTCTATGGCAATCAACTCAGGAGAGGTCATTACAGTTTTCAGATAACACACACAAATCTCTTCAGATAGAGGAAAAAAGAGGCTTCCACCAGTAAGGATAATCGAGAAAACCTAGGAATTCAAGGTTCCTAGTTTTATTGGAATCTACCAGTATTCCCCATCTTGATTTTCAAAGTTTTACCCCTTCCCATCCAATCCCATAACATTAAGAGACAGTATGAGATTGTAAATTCAATTTACCTTCTAACTCGGCAATTCATATATTAGGATTTTTTTTAACCCCCATGACCCTGCAGCTACAATAGATAAAAGTTTCTTTTAGGGCAATCCTAGAGGCTTTCTGGTCCTTTACTTGGACTTGAGATAAGAATTTAAAGCCTCGAACTCATCCACTTCTTTCCAAAAGATCTCCAGTGCACCTATATACAACCAACCAACCACATTATACCCCCTATTTTTACTAAATTATTCTATGCCAACAATTTGTGATCATCCAAAGCCTTGCATCTATGAACACTTAACTGCAAGTGTCTACAGGTGATAATTGATGTAATTGTTTTGCTACTTCATGATAAGGATTATCAGTATCCCCTTTATTGTTGACGAGGGTCATTAATACTTGTAAATCTAATCTGATTAGAGGGGGAGGAGTTAAGACGGCAGAGTAGTACGGGGACCCTTTTCTTGCCTTGTCCCTTGAACACAGGTAGATCAACATCAGATCATTTTGAACAACTAGGAAATCAACCTGAGGATTAAGAAAACAATCTGTACAATTGGAGGGAGAGAATGTGACAGATGCAAGGTTCTGAGATGTACCTTGGGAGAGAGAAAAACCATGGTGCCGCGGAGGGGTGGGAGGCCTTTCTGCAGAAAGAAGTCAGGGAGAGAAGGAGAGAGTGGGAGAGAGCAGCATGTAGGATTCTCACAAGCTGCTGTTGTGTGGGGATCCCCTGGGTCGTATTGGGAGAGAATGTTCCCCTTCTTGGAGTACATTTGGAAAAGGGTATATTGCCTCTCCAAGGACAAAAGACCCACCAGGCGTTACTGAGTGGCTGTTCAACAGCAGGGGACAGAGATGCATGAGGAGGGCAGATAACCTGGTCCCAACTTTTCACTGTGTTTCAACATAGACACCAGGCACTCACACAGGCATACTACTATTTTTCTGGGACAGAAAGGTGCCAGGCACAGTGCTGTGAGGCTCTCCTCCAGGGGAAGGGAGCAGGTACATATCCTGCCAGGTACTTTAAGATTTTTGTTTTGAATCCCAGCCAGAGGCCAGAGATAAAACAGAACTGTGGCATCGGGCATGCTGATGGCCGGGCAGACAGAACGAGGGCTGAGATCTGACAAAAACCTGGGACATAGACAACAACATTGTTCACTTTTCTGTGAGAGCCTCCTGAATAGTGGTGGCCAGGATTCCCCTCCCCAGGAAGAGAGGTCAGGGTGACTCAATCTTTCACCTCACCCCTCACAGCACCCTTATCCCCACCCCACCCCCAAACAGCACCTAAGGACTTCAAAGAGAAACACAGCACCTCCAGGGGTGGCTGGAATAGCTTACATCAAACCCCATCCCCCTGTGCCTGGCAGAGGCATCTTTTAATTTTTTTAAAGATGTTATTTATTTATTTTATAGATAGAGATAGGGAGAGAAAGAGAGTAGGGGGAGTTGCAAAGGGAGAGAGACAGCAGACTCCATGCTGAGTGCAGAGCCTGACTCGGGGCTCAATCCCATGACCCTGAGATCATAACCTGACCTGAAATCATGAGTTGGATGCTCAACTGACTTAGCCACCCTGATGCCCCTGGGGCATCTTTATTAGGAAAGGTTTGTGAGCCAGTGCAATGGCCTCTCCTTCAGAACACCAACACTGGCCCTCCACATGCATCAGGGCTACTGATCACAGAGTGGTCAAAAGCATCAGCTTCAGTTCTAGTGGAAACAGGACAAGGTTTTTGGGTTTGGTTTTGTTTTGTTTCATTTTTAAATTTTTATTTTATTATTTTTTACTTTTTTTATTTTTTCCCTTGTATCAGGCTTAAGATTTTTGTTCATTTGTTGGCTTGTTTCCTTTTCTCCTTTTTTTTTTTTTTGGATCATGCTTTTATTTCCTCTTTCTTTTTTCCATCTTTCTTTTTCTTTGGAATTTGGCTTACACTTTTTGGTTTGCTTGCTTTCTTGTTCCTTTTCCTTTTCTCGGATCAGGCATTTTTTTTTTTTAATCAGGCTTATCTTAACAAACAAATCAAAGCATACCTAGTTAAAGGTCCAAACACTCTCCACTGCAAGCAAGGACTCTGCAGACCTGTGGGAAAGAGCAGCGAAAACACAACAGTAGAGTGCACACAGCTTATACCAGAAACACTTCCTGAAGTGCCAGGTCCTGGACAGTGTAGGACCCCTTCTTAATATAGTATTACTTTCAGGAGCAGGAAACATAACAGGCTTTCATAGCACACAAAGGCAGAAACCTAGACATAATGACAAAATGGAGGAATTCTCTCCAAAAGAAAGATCAAGAAGAAATCACAGCCAGGGATTTACTCAAAACAGATACAAGCAATATATATGAACAGGATTTTAAAACAACAGTCATAAGTATACTAGCTGGGCTTGAAGGAAGCATAGAAGATACCAGAGAAACCCTGGCTACAGAGAAAAAAGACCTAAATACTAGTTAGGCTGAAATAAAGAATGCTGTAACTGAGATATAAAATCGACTGATGTAATCACAACAAGGATGGAAGAATCAGAGGAATGAATAGGTGACAGAGAAGATAAAGTTACAGAAAATAATGAAGCTGAAAAGAAGAAGGAAAGAAAACTCTTAGATCACAAATATAGACTTAGGGACTCAGTGATTCCACAAAGTGCAATAATATCCACATCACAGGAGTCCCAGAAGTAGAAGAGCAGGGGGAAAGGGGCAGAAGTTCTCTTTGACCAAATTATGGTTGAGAATTTCCCTAATATGGGGAAGGAAAACTCATTCAAGTCCAAGAGGCAGAGAGAACTCCCCTCAAAATCAAAAAACAGGTCAACACCAAGACATATCATAGTGAAACTTGCAAAATACAAAGATACAGAGAGGATTCTGAAAGCAGCTAGGGACAAAAGGTCCTTAAGCTATGAGGGTAGACATATAAGGTTAGCAGCAGACCTATCCACAGAAACCTGGCAGGCCAGAAGAAAGTGGCATGATATATTCAACGTGCTGAATGGGAAAAATACGCAGCTATGAATACTATATCCAGCAAGGCTATATTTTAGAAGAGAGGAGAGATAAAGAGTTTCCAAGACAAGCAAAAACTAAAGGAATTTGTGAACACTAAATCAGCTCTGCAAGAAATACTAAAGGGGTCCCTTTGAGCATGAAAGCAAGACCAAAAGGAACAAAGACTAGAAAAGAAAAAAGACAATCTATAGGAACAGTAACTTTACAGGTAATATAATAGCACTAAATTCATATCTATCAATAATTACTCTGAATATAAATGGACTAAATGCTCTAATCAAAAGACATAGGGTATCAGAATGGATAAAAAAAAAAAACCAAGAACCATCAATATGCTGCTTACAAAAGACTCATATTTGACCCAAAGGCATCTCCAGATTGAAAGTGAGGGTGTGGAAAACCATTTGTCATGCCATTGGACATCAAAAGAAAGCTGGGGTAGCCATACTTATATCAGACAAACTAGATTTTAAACCAGACTGTAGTAAGAGTCAAAGAAGGACACCATATCATAATAAAGAGGTTTATCCAACAAGAAGATCTAACAATTGTAAATATTTATGCCAAGTTGGGAGCAGCCAAATATATAAGTCAATTAATAACAACCTTAAAGAAACTCATTGATAATAATACAATAATAGCAAGGGACTTTAACACCCCCTTCACAGCAATGGACAGATCATCTAAGCAGAAGATCAACAAGGAAACAAGGGCTTTGAATGACACACTGGACCAGATGGAGTTCATAGATATTCAGAACATTTCATCCTAAGGCAGGAGAATACATATTGTTCTCGAATGCACATTGAACGTTCTCCAGAATAGATCACATACTGGGTCACAAATCAGGTCTCACCCAGTACAAAAAGACTAAGATCATACAGTGCATATTTTCAGACCACAATGCTATGAAACTTGAAGTCAACCACAAGAAAAATTTGGAAGGACCAAAAATACATGGAAGTTAAAGAACATCTTACTAAAGAATGAATGGGTCAACCAGGAAATTAAAGAAGAATTAAAAATTACATGGAAGCAAATGAAAATGAAAACATGACAGTCCAAAACCTTTGGGATGCAGCAAAGGTGGTCCTAAGAGGGAAGTAAAGAGCAATACAGGCCTTCCTCAAGAAGCAAGGAAAGTCTCAATTACACAATCTAACTTGAGACCTAAAGGAGCTGGAAAAAGAACAGCAAATAAAGCCTAAAACCCGCAGAAGAAGGGAAATAATTAAGAACAGATCAGAAATAAATGACATAGAAATTAAAAAAAAAAAAACAATAGGACAGATTAATGAAACTAGGAGTTGGTTCTTTGAAAGAACTAAAAAAATTAATAAACCCTTAGCCAGATTTGTCAAAAGAAAAGAGAAGGGAACCAATAGATAAAACCACGAATGAAAGAGATCACAATACCGTAGAAATACAATTATAAGAGAATATTATGAGCAATTATATGCCAACAAAATGGGGGATCTGGAAGAAATGGATAGATTCCTAGAAACATATAAACTACCAAAACTGAGACAGGAAAAAACAGAAAATTTGAACAGACCCTTAACCAGCAAAGAAATTGAATCAGTAATCAAAGATCTCCCAACAAACAAGAGTCCAGGGCCAGATGGCTTTCCAGGGGAATTCCACCAAATATTTAAAGAAGAATTAATACCTATTCCTCTGAAGCTGTTCCAAAAATGGAAATGGAAGGGAAACTTCCAAACTCATTCTATGAGTCCAGCATTACCCTGATTCTAAAACCAGAAAAAGACCCCACTAAAAAGGTAAATTACAGACTGATATCCCTGATTAACATGTATGCCAAAATTCTCACCAAGATATTAGACAATAAGATCCAACAGTACATTAAAAAGATGATTCGCCATGATCAAGTGGGATTTATTCCTGGGCTTCAGGGGTGGTTCAATATCCACAAAACAATCAACGTGATACACCACATTAATAAAAGAAAGGATAAGAACCATATAATCCTTTCAATAGATGCAGAAAAAGCATTTGACAAAATACAGCATCCTTTCTTGATAAAAAGTCTCCACCGTGGAGGGACAGAGGGAACATATCTAAATATCATAAAAAGCCATATTAAAAAAAAAACTCACAGCGGGGTGCCTGGGTGGCTCAGTTGGTTAAGCGACTGCCTTCGGCTCAGGTCATGATCCCGGGGTCCTGGGATCGAGCCCCACATCAGGCTCCCTGCTCAGCCGGAAGCCTGCTTCTCCCTCTCCCACTCCCCCTACTTGTGTTCCCCCTCACGCTGTCTCTCTCTCTCTCTCTGTCAATTAAATAAATAAATAGCTTTTGGAGATGTATCTTGAAAGAAGTTGCTGTGCAACTGTTCATAGCAGCAATGTCCGCAATAGCCAAACTGGAAAGAGCCGAGATGCCCTTCAACAGATGAATGGATAAAGAAGATGTGGTCCATATATACAATGGAATATTACTCAGCCATCAGAAAGGATGAATACCCAACTTTTACATTAACATGGATGGGACTGGAGGAGATTATGCTAAGTGAAATAAGTCAAGCAGAGAAAGTCAATTATTATATGGTTTCACTTATTGTGGAACATAAGGAACAGCATGGAGGACATTAGGACATTAGGAGAAAGAAGGGAAAATGAGGGGGGGGATTGGAGGGAGAGACTATGGACTCTGAGAAACAAACAGGGTTTTAGAGGGGAGGGGGGACTGGTTAACCCAGTGATGGGTATTAAGGAGGGCACGTACTGCATGGAGCACTGGGTGTTATACGAAAACAATGGATTGTGGATCACCACATCAAAAACTAATGATGTATTGTATGGTGACTAACATAACATAATAAAATTTTTAAAATAAATAAATAAATAAATAAAATCTTTTAAAAAAAAACTCACAGCAATTTTCATCCTCAATAGGGAAAAACTGAGAGCTTTTTCCCTTAAGGTCAGGAACATGACAGGGTTGTCCAGTCTCACCACTGTTGTTCAACATAGTCCTGGAAGGCCTAGCCTCAGCAATCAAGACAACAAAAAGAAGAAAAAGGCATCCAAATTGGCAAGGAAAAACTCAAACTTTACACTTCACAAACAACAAGATACTCTACATAGAAAACCCAAAAGACTCCACCAAAAAATTGCTAGAACTGATTCATGAATTTAAAAAGTTGCAGAATGTAAAAATCAATGTACAGAAATCCGTTGCATTTCTATGCACCAATAATGAAGCACCAGAGAAATCAATGAATCGATGTAATTTACAATTGCACCAAAAACCATAAGATACCTAGCAATAAATCTAACCAAAGAGGTAAAATATCGGTACTCTGAAATTTATAGAACACTTATGAAAGAAATTGAGGAAGACACAAAGAAATGGGAAAACATTTCATGCTCATGGGTTGGAAGAACAAATATTGTTAAAATGTCTATACTAACCAAAGCAACCTACACATTCAATGCAATCCCAATCAAAATAACACCAGCATTTTTCACAGAGCTAGAATAAAGAATCATAAAATTTGTATGGAACCACAAAGGACCCCAAATAGCCAAAGTAATATTGAAAAAGAAAAGCAAAGTGGGAGGCACCACAATCCCAGACTTCACGTTTTATTACAAAGCTGTAATCATCAAGACAGTATGCTTCTGGCACAAAAACAGACACATAGATCAATGGTACAGAATAGAGAACCCAGAAATGGACCTACAACTCTATGGTCAACTAATCTTTGACAAAGCAGGAAAGAATATCCAATGGAAAAAAGACAGTCTCTTCAACAAACTGTGTTGGAAAAACCAGACAGCGAGATGCAAAAGAATGAAATTGGACCATTCTCTTACTCTATACACAAAAACAAATTCAAAATGGATGAAAGACCTAAATGTAAGACAGAAAACCATCAAAATCCTAGAGAACAGAGGAAGCAATTTCTTTGACCTTGGCCACAGCAACTTCTTGCTAGACACATTTCCAGAGTCAAGGGAAACAAAAGTAAAATGAACTACTGGAACTTCATCAAGATAAAAACCTTTGGGGCGCCTGGGTGGCTCAGTTGGTTAAACGACTGCCTTCAGCTCAGGTCATGATCCTGGAGTCCCTGGATCGAGTCCCTCATCGGGTTCCCTGCTCAGCGGGGAGTCTGCTTCTCCCTCTGACCCTCCCCCCTCTCATGTGCTCTCTCTCTCATTCTCTCTCAAATAAATAAATAAAATCTTAAAAAAAAAAGATAAAAACCTTTGGCATAGTGAAGGAAACAATCAACAAAACTAAAAGGCACCCTTTGGGGGTATCTGGGTGGCTCAGTCGATTAAGGGTCTGCCTTTGGCTCAGGTCATGATCCCAGAGGCCCAGGATCAAGTCCTGCATCGGGCTCCTTGCTCAGCAGGGAGTCTGCTTCTCCCTCTGCCTGCTGCTCCCCCTGCTTGTGCGTGTGTGTGCTCTCTCTCTCTCTCCCTCCCTCTGTCAAATAAATAAATAAAATCTTTAAAAATTAATTAATTAATTTTAAAAAGGCAACCTTGGGAATGGGAGAAGATATTTGCAAATGACATATCAGATAACAGGCTACTATCCAGAATCTATAAAGAATTCATCAAAATCAATACCCAAAAAATAAATAATCCAGTTATGAGATGGGCAGAAGACATGAACAGACATTTCTCCAAAGAAAACATTAAAAATGGCTAAGAGACACATGAAAAATGCTCAACATCACTCATCTTTAGGGAAATACAAATCAAAATCATGAAATACCTCACACCTGTCAGAATGGCTAAAATTAACTCAGAAAACAACAGGTGTTGGCAAGGATGTGGACAGATGAGATGGGGAAGGGAAGGAAAAATAAGATAAAAACAGAGAGGGAGGCAAACCATAAGAAACTCTATAGTTAAGAGAACAAACTGACTGTTGCTGAAGGGGAGGTGAGTTGGGGGATTGGCTAAATGGGTGATGGGTATTAAAGAGGGCACTTGTTGGGATGAGCATGGGGTGTTATATTAAGTGATTTATCACTAAATTCTACTCCTGAAACCAATACTACACTATATGTCAACTAACTTGCATTTAAATAAAACTTTAAAAAAGTAAATGAATCTAATCTGATCAGAAAACTAATTTTCAAATAATATAAAACTGGGGCGCCTGGGTGGCTCAGTAAGTTAAACATCTGACTCCTGATTTTGGCTCAGGTCATGATCTCAGGGTCATGAGACTGAGCTCCATTTCAGGCTCCACACTCAGCGGGGAGTCTGCTTGATAGTCATTCTCTCCCTCTTCCTCTGCCCCTGCCCCACTTGCTCTCTCTCTCTCCAAAATAAAATAAATCTTTAAAAAATCTAATTCAGAGAACTCATTCCCTATTTTTGTAATGTAATTGACCTATAAAATTATATTAGTTTCAAGTGTACAATCTAATGATTCAATATTTGTATATATTGCAAAATGATCAAAGTAAGTCTAGTAAACATTCATCACCACGCCTAGTTCCTTTTTCTTCTTGTGATGAATATTTTTAAGATCTACTCTCTTACCATCTTTTAAATATACAATACAGTTTTAGCAACTATATTCACTATGCTGTACATTTATATCCCTGGGACTTATTTTAAAACTGGAAATTTGTTCCTTTTGACCACCTTCATCTATTTTGCGTAAACTCCACCCCCAAGCCCCTGCCTCTGGCAACTGTCAATTTGTTTTCTTTATCTACAAGTTTGTTTATTTGTTAGATTCCACATATGCATGAGATCATAACTATTTTATCTTTCTCTGACTTATTTCACTTTACATAATGTCCTCAAGGTCCATCCATGTTGTCACAACTGGCAAGACTTCCTTCTTTTCATGGTTGAATAATATTCCATTGTATATATATGTCACATGTTCTTTATCCTTTTATCCTTTAATGAACACTTAGGTTGCTTCCATGTCATAGCTATTATAAATAATGCTACAGTAGACTTGAGGGTACATATATTTTTTGAGTTAATATTTTCATTTCCTTCAGATATATACCCAGAAGTAGAACTGCTAGATCGCATGGCTTTAATTTTTTGAGGAGTCTCTGTACTGCTTCCCATAGTGGCTGCACCAATTTACATTCCCAATAACAATGCACAAAGGTTCCCTTTTCTCCACATTCTTACCAACACTTGTTATTTATTTTTTATGATAGCCATTATAACAGGTGTGAGGTTTTATCTCATTGTGGTTTTGATTTGTGTTTCTCTCATGATTCATGATGCTAGGCAGTTTTCACGTGCCTGATGGCCATCTGTGTGTCTTTTTAGAAAAATGTCTATTCAAACCCTCTGCCCATTTTTAATCAGATTTTTTTTTGCTATTGAGTTCTGAGTTCTTTACATATTTTGGATATTAACTCTTTATTAGATATATAACTTGAAAATATTCTCTCCCATTCTGTAAGTTACCTTTCCATTTTGTTAATATTTCCTTTTGCTGTTAAGAGTCTTTTTGGTTTGGGCATCTGGGTGGCTCAGTCAGTTAAGCATCTGCCTTTAGCTTAGGTCGTGACTCTGGGTTCCGGGATTGAGCCCCACATCAGGCTTCCTGCTCAGTAGGGAGTCTGCTTCTCTCTCTCTCTGCCCCTCCCCACTGCTCATTTTCTCTCTCAAATAAACAAATAAAATCTTTATTTAAAAAAAGAGGCTTTTTGTTTGACATAGTCCCACTTACTTAATTTTGCTTTGTTGCTTGGGCTTTTGCTATCATACCCAGAAAATTGCTGTGAAGACTAATATCAAGGAACTTCTTCCCTGTTTTTCCTTCTAGTTTTATAGTTTCAGGCTAACATTTGAATCTTTAATCCATCTTGAGTTAATTTTTGTATATAAGATACGAATCCAATATCATCTTTCTGCATGAGGTTCTCTAATTTTCCCAGCACCATGTGTTGAAGAGACTGTAACAGTTTGCTTTATTTGGTTTCGCAAACTTAGATCCAAAATTAGCAAACACAGAATGAACTTGATCTGCCAGAACTTCCTCAGTTTACTGTAGAAGATACTCAAAGGCTGAGGGAGACTGCAATGCTGCTCGTTTCCAACCATGTTCCTCATGAAAATCCAGAGAACAATCCCTTCATCAGGGCTGTAAAAAATATAATCATGAAGGAAGTTCTAGCATTCTGGAAAAGCTCTATAATTGTCATTTGCTGTAAGCCAAGAATAACAGCACTGTCCTCAAACTTTACTCCCTGAATTCAACAGGGATGATGGGATAACTGGGGTATCAGTGGCCAAGTGGCAATACTTAATGGCCAGACATAAAATGGGTGTCATACCATAATAAGCAACAGAACCAAAGCAATAATAAAATAGTTTGACCTGACAACACCTTTGGCATTAGATAATTAATCATGGTGCCTCTAGAACCGAAAAAAGTGGGGAGCCTATTCAAAGTCTTACTTGATTTGTATGAACAGAGAATCTCTATGTCTGGTGAAAACATAATAGCAATAGAGATTCACATTGTCTCAAGAATTTCCAGACTTGAGCGAGTTAACAAATAAAGCTCTTTGAATAAAAATAAGACTGGGTCTCCTTAACGAAGGACCTTAGTACAGGGCAAAAACAATGTTCACTGCAAATATTTCTCATAGATTTTCCTAAAGCTAGCATCATTTACCAGAGTGATTATAAATCATGGAAGGAGAATTAGTCAGACTTCTGGGCAATTTCTGGACTCTAGCTCTGAATTTATACTAATTCCTGGAGACCACTACTGTGGTCTACCAGCTGAAGGAAGGTCTAATGGAGAGATTAAGTGAAGGGAGTTTTGCTTGGTTCTGTCTCACAGTGGGCCCAGCAGGTCCCAACCCATTTGGGTTATTTCATGAGTTCTTAAATTCATGGCTGGAATAGATATACATGGCAAATGGAAAAATCTTTGCATTGGTTGGCCATTATGAGTATTATATGAGCTATTATAGTATCAGTGGCCTAGTATAAGCCAACAGAACTGTCTCTTCATACCAAAAGAGAAAGCTAGAAACAATACCAAATTCCTGAAGCAATTTCAAAGATCAGTGATACCACTGTGGACTTCAAAGTTGTAAGACTGGTGATTCCTACCATATCCTTATTAAAATTACCTATTAGCCTGTGAAGAAGTCAAATGGATCTTAGGAAAAGACAGCTGACCAAGTGGTAATTTAATTGCAACTTCTAGATGCATTTAATTGCTCTGATACCTGGTAGGCAGCTATTAATCTAGCAAATAGTTTTTTCTCCTACCAGCTTTTCTCTCTAGGGTTAAAATAATCAAACACCTATAAATCGCCACCAGGGGACATCCTAAATGACTCAAAATTTCCAGTCACAATTATTTAGGTTTATTTAAGGGTAACTCCTCAAAATAAATATTCCTGGAGACATACAGCTAAATTTTGGACCAACAAAATTTGAAAAATACATCAAAAATCTCTTATTCTTGGTTATTTATAAAATAAGCAAGGCCTAGGTTAGGTCATGCTTGAACTGCTTCTGTATCCATTCAAACTTCTAAGGATACTTCCTTATGATAAATCTGATCAGTGTTTACCAACTGAGTTGTTTGTGTTTAATTAATAGACTTTATTTTTTATAACAGTTTTAGATTCACAGTAAAAGTGGGCAGAAAGTACACAGTTCCTACATAACCCTCCAACACATGCACACACCAAACTCCCCCACCATCAACATCACATGCTATGCTTCATAATGATCGATGAAAAACAATGACACATTATCGACCAAAGTGCATAGTTTACATTACTGTTCACTCTTGGTGTTGTACATTCTATGGGTTTTGACAAATGTATAATGACATATATCCATTCTGATAGCATCATTCAGAACAGTTTCACTGCCTTAAAAATGCCCTGTGTTCCACCTATTGACCCGTCCTTTCTTCCTCCAACCACTGATCTTTTTCCTACCCCCAGAGTTTTACTGTTTGCCAGAATATCATATAGTTGGAATCATACAACATATAGCTTTTTCAGATTGGATTAATCCACATAGTAACAAGATTTTAAGATTCTTCCATGTCTTTTTGTGGATTGATAGTTCATTTATTTTTAGCACTGAAGAATATTCCATTGTATAGATATATCACAGTTTGTTTATGCATCCACCTATGGAAGGGTATATTGGTTGCTTTCAGTTTGGGCAATTATTAATAAAGCTCCATAAACATTAATTGCAGGTTTTTGTATGGACATAAGTTTTCAACTCATTTGGGAAAATACCAAGGAGCATAACTACTGGATGGTATGTTCAGAGTACATGTAGTTTTGTAAGAAATTGCCAAACTGTTTTCCAAAGTGGTCATACCATTAGGCATACTCACCAGCAAAGAATGAGAGCCCTGTTGTTCTACATCCTCCCAAGCATTTGGTGTCACCAGTGTTTTGAATTTTGGCCATTCTAATGGGTGTATAGTGGCATCACATTGTTTTATTTTACAACTCCCTGATGGTGAATTATGTTGAGCATCTTTTTATAATCATTTTAACTTTTCCTATCTCAGAATTTAGGTTTACTTTTTCCAGCTTAATTGAGGTATAAATGAAATTTAAAATTGTATATATTTAAGCTGTACAACGTGGTATTTTGAAATAGATGTACACTGTGAAATGATTACCACAATCAAGCTATTAACATATCACCTCAGTTACCTTTGCATGTGTATGTGTGTGTGAAGAGAACACTTAAGTTATACTCACTCTGTTAGCAAATTTCACTTATATAATACAGTATCATTATTATAGTCACCCTGTTGTATATTAGATCTCCAGAACTTATTCATCCTAAATAACTTGAACTTTGCTCCCTTTGACCAACATCTGCCTATTTCCCCTATTTACTGGACCCTGGCAACTGTTGGTTCTTCTATTGGTTCAAGAATTTTAGATTCCACATATAAGTGACAGCAAATAATATTTTTCTTTCTGTGCCTGGTTTATTTCACTTAGCATAGTATCCTCCTGGTTCATCCATGTTGTCACAAATAATAGGATTTCTTTCTTTTTTGAAGCTGAATAATTTCCATTCTGTGTATGTGTGTGTGTGTGTCACATTTTTGTTACCTATTCATCCACCAAAGGACACTTAGATTGTTTCCATATCTTGGCTACTGTGAATAATGCTGCAATAAACATGGGAATGCTGTCATCTCTTCAAGATACTGATATGGTAGTTCTATTTTTAATTTTTAAAGAACTTCCATACTGTTTTCCATGACAGCTATACCAATCTACATTCCCACCAACAATGTACAAGAGTTCCCTTTGTCTACATTCTTGCAAACACTTGTCTTTTGCCTTTTTGATAATAGCCATTCTAATAGTGTGAAGTGATGTATCACTGTGGTTTTCATTGATATTTCACTGATGATTAGTGATACTGGCCACCTTTTTATACACCTGCTAACCATTAATAAGTCTTCTTTTGAGAAATGTCTCTTCAAAACATTTGCCCACTTTTTAATCAAGTTATTTATTTTCCATCTGTTGAGTTGTAGGTGTTCCTTGTATACTTAGATGGATATTAACCCCTTATCAGACTTACAGTTTGCAAGTATTTTTTCCCATTCCATGAATTGTCTCTACAAATTGTTGATTGCTGGCATCACTGTGCAGAAGCTTTTTAGTTTGATACAATCCCATTTGTCTATCTTTTGTCTTTATTGCTTAGGTTTTTGGTGTCATATTTTTAAAATCATGCCTAGACCAATGTCAAGAAGCTTTTTCTTATCTTTTCTTTTAGTACTTGCCCTGATTTTATAGTTTATGCTTTAAGTCTTTAATCCATTTTGAGGGGGGTTTTCTTGTAACAGGTATGAAATAAGGATCTAATTTCATTCTTCTGCATGTGATATCTAATTTTCCCAACACCATTTATTGAAGAGACAATCCTTTCCCTATTGTGTATTCTTGGTGGCCTTGTCAAAGATTACTTGGTCATATATTTTTGGTTGTATTTCTGGGCTCTCTATTCAATTGGTCCATTTGTCTGTTTTTATGCCAATACCATACTGTTTTGATTACTACAGCTCTGTAATACAGTTTGGAATCAAACAATGTGATGCCTCCAGTTTTGTTCTTCTTGCTCAAGATTGCTTTGGTTATTCAGGATCTTTTGTGGTTCCACACAAATTTTAGGGTTATTTTTTTTCCATTTCTGTGAAAAATGCCATTGGAATTTTGATAGGATTGCACTGAATCCACAGGTAACTTTGGGGAATATGGACATTTTAACAATATTAATTTTTCCAACCCATGAACATGAGATGTCTTTACATTTATTAGTGTCTTTTTCAATTTCTTTCATCACTGACTTAAAGTTTTCAGTGAACAGATCTTTCGCCTACTTGGTTAAATTTATTCCTAAGTATTCTGTATTGTTTGATGGCATTATAAACGGGCTGTTTACTTTATTTCTTTTTTAAATAGTACTTTGTGGGCACCTAGGTGACTCAGTTAAGTGTCTGACTCTTGATCTTGGCTCAGGTCATGATCTTAAGGTTATGAGATAAAGCTCCACATCAGGCTCTGCACTTAATGCGGAGTAGACCTGAGATTCTCTCCCTCTCCCTCTGCCACTCCCCTCACTCATGTGCTCACTCTCTCTCTCTCTCTAAAACAAATAAATAACTAAAATTTTTAAATAAATAGTTTTGTTAGTATATATAAATGCAAGTGATTTTTGTACATCAATTTTGTATCTTGTAACTTTATTGAATTCATTTATTACCTCTAACAGTTTTTTTGGTAGTGTCTTTAGGCTTTTCTCATATAACATCACGTCATCTGTAAATAAGAGAGAGTTTTATTTCTTCCTTTCTGATTTAACTGCAGTCTCTTATGGTTTGCCTCCCTGTTTTTATCTTATTTTTCCTTCCCTTCCCCTATATTCATCTGTTTTGTTTCTTAAATTCCACATATGAGTAAAATCATATGGTATTTGTCTTTCTCTGAGTTATTTTGCTTAGCATAATACCCTCTAATTCCACCCATGTCATTACAAATGGCAAGATTTCATTCTTTTTGATCACTGAGTAATATTCCATCGTATAGATATATATACCACATCTTAGTGTATGTGCTGCCAAAGTGAGCACTGAATGGAACACCATGAATACAACTAGATAACTATCAATCATCCTAGATAGCCTAGAAATTGACCTGAAGATTGGAAGAACAAACTCCACAACTAAAGGCAGAGAAGAGGCCACATCAAAGAAGGTAGGAAGTGCAAAGATACAGTTTGGGAGATAAACAGATCATTGCCACTGCAGTAGGGAGGGAGCCACAGTCAAAGAGAAGGGGATAAAACAGAATAGCACACAAGAGAGCACATGGGGAAAATAAATCCCCAATGCAATTAGCTTGGAAAGCTGGAGAACCTGAAAAGGCTTAAAGCTTTGAGTTTTAAAGGTCAGTGGGTGTGGCTAGGATAGAGCCTGGGGAGCACTGCTCCAGGAGAGAAAGCAGGCAAATAAGCCACTGGCTTACAACATGGGAATAGTGATCTGAAGAGTGCCTGGGGCACACAGTGAGAAGGTTACTCATTCATCCAAGAGCACATCCCAAAGAGGAAGCACTCACTGAAAAACTCCTCTGGGAATATAGGAACTGGCAGGTGCCATTTCCCTCCCCTGCCCCTCAGCATAAGCACAGGGTCACCTGCAGGAAACAGCACAGTGCTGAAACTTACTACCTAACTTGCTTACACCAAGCCCTCCCCTACAAAATAACCCACCACACCCTACCCCCCCAGGCCCCCCCCCACCTGCACACTCCAGTGGAACCATCTGTCTCTCCCGGTCATACCTGCCTCAGTCTCAGCCCAGTGGGCCCTCTCCCCCCGCCCAAATCCTTACCCACACTGCATCTCCCAACTCAGGAGTTTTGCAGAGTCTCAGCTCTAGCAGTGTTGGTGAAAGATCTCATTTCACAAGCAGACCAGAGCACACCTAGTTAAAACACGGCACATTCAGGCCAGGGACTGCACACTGCCCATAAGTAAAGAGAGCCTCTGTAAACAACTGGCCCAAAAGACAGAGCAGCCAGGACAAATAGTAAACACAATATACAGTGGAGACATTCCCAGAAGCACCAGGCACTGGGGAA
The DNA here is from genome assembly GCF_054177405.1 of Leptonychotes weddellii. Lineage (NCBI taxonomy): Eukaryota > Metazoa > Chordata > Mammalia > Carnivora > Phocidae > Leptonychotes > Leptonychotes weddellii. The sequence continues at coordinate 67,030,213 of NC_138377.1, forward strand.
CAGGGGATACTACACAGCAGGGCACCACAGGATCTCTCTTTCATAATGCCATCATTCTCAAGAACAGGAAACATAGGGGATACTACACAGCAGGGCACCACAGGATCTCTCTTTCATAATGCCATCATTCTCAAGAACAGGGGACATAGCTGATCTTCCTAACCACAGACAGGCACAAAGACTTAGACAAAATGAGAACAGAGAAACTTATCCCAAATGAAAGAACAGGACAAAGCCATGCCAGAGATCTAGGTGAAACAGATATAAATAACACAGCTGAGAGATAATTTAATGATTATAAGGATACTCACTGGACTTGAGAAAAGAATGGAAGACACGCATGAGACCCTTAACACAGAGATAAGGAATAACACAGAAGAGATAAAGGGCTTAAAAATGAAATGAGAGACATACCTGATGGAATGAACAGCTGGCTGAAAAAAGCAAAGGAATGAATTGGTGACCTACCATATAGAGTAATGGAAAGTAATCAAGCTGAATAAAAGAGAGAAAAAAGGATTGTGTAAAACAATAATTGACTTAGGGAACTCCTTGACTCCATCAAACATAATAACATTCATATTACAGGAGTCCCAGAAGAAGAAGAGAGAGAAAAGGGAGCAGAAAATTTATTTGAAGAAATAATAGCTGAAAACTTCCCTAATGTAAAGAATGAAACAGCTATCCAGATCCAGGAGGCAAGAGAACTCTCATCAAAGTCAACAAAATCAGACTCATACCAAGACATATTATAATTAAAATTGCAAAATTTTAGAAAAAATTTTAAAAGCCACAAGACAAAAGAAGTCATTAATTTACAAGGGAAAATCCATAAAAATAGCAGGAGATTTTGCAACAGAAACTTTCCAAGCCAGAGGGAGTGGCATGATATATTCAAAGTGCTGAATTGGAAAACTCTGCAATCCTAAATACTCTTCCTAGCAAGGCTATCATTCAGAATAGAAGAAGACATAAAGAATTTCCCAGCAACCTGTACCTCTGAAACAAATAATACATTATATGTTTAAAAAAAAAAAAAGGAAGAAGAAGAAGATAGTAGGAAGGGAAAAACGAAGGGAGGGAAGTCGGAGGGGGAGATGAACCATGAGAGACTATGGACTCTGAGAAACAACCTGAGGGTTCTAGAAGGGTGGGGGGTGGGGGGATCAGTTAGCCTGGTGATGGGTATTAAAGAGGGCACGTATTGAATGGAGCACTGGGTGTTATATGCAAACAATGAATCATGGAACACTACATCAAAAACTAATGATGTAATGTATGGTGATTAACATAACATAATAAAATAAAATTTTAAAAAAATAAAATATGAAAAAAAAAGTTTCCCAGCAAAACAAAACTAAAGGAGTTTATGATTACTAAACCAGTGTTGCAAGAAATATTAAAGGGGACTTTGAATGGAAAGGACAGAACAAAAGGGATAATATAGGGTGGGAAACATAAAATCAGTGAAAATGAATATTTCTGTAAAAAAACAAAGAACTCACAAAAAAAACCATATTAAATATACTAACATATACCTAAAACACAGGAGGGAGAGGAGCAAAGAATGAGTTCAAACTTAAATGACATCAACTTAATATAGACTGCTATATGCAGAAGAGGTTATAGACAAAACTAATGGTAACCATATATCAAAAACCACTAATAAACATGCAAAGAATAAAGAGAAAAAAATCCAAATATATCACTAGAGAATAAACAAAACAAGAAAGATAAGAAAGGATCAGAGACAATCTTCTGAACCACAAAACAAGTAACAAAATAGCAATAAATACATATCTATCAATAATTATTTTTCATGTAAATAGACTAAATGCCCCAATCAGAAGACATAAGGTGACAGAATGGATAAAAAACAAGACCCATCTATATGATGCCTACAACAGACTCATTTTATTTTTTTTTAAGATTTTATTTATTTATTTGTCAGAGAGAGAGAGAGCAGAAGCAGGGGGAGTGGCAGGCAGAGAGAGAAGCAGGTTCCCCGTTGAGCAAGAAGCCCAACGTGGGACTCAGTCCCAGAACCCTGGGATCATGACCTGAGCCAAAGGTAGCCACTTAACCGACTGAGCCACCCAGGGGCTTTCCGTGATGACAAATTTACCACAGACTCATTGTAGACCTAAAAATACCACAGATTGAAAGTGAGAGGATGAAGAAATGTCTATCATGCAAATGGATATCAAAAGAAAGCCAAAGTAGGGGCGTCTGGGTGGCTCAGTCACTTAAGTATCTGCCTTTGGCTCAGGTCATGATGGTGGGGTCCTGGGATTGAGCCCTGCATGGGGCTCCCTGCTCAGCAGGTAGTCTGCTTATCCCTCTCCCTCTGCCCCTCCCCCTCTGCTCACACTCTCTCTCTCTTGCTCTCTAATAAATAAAATCTTTACAAAAAAGAAAAGAAAAAAGCCAGAGTAGCAATACTTATTTCAGACAAAACAGACCTTTTTTTTTTTTCTGGCTGGGTACAGTATACTTTATCAGTGTACATAACAATGTAGGGCTCTCCAAGCCTCTCCCTTTCTTCAAGGAGTGGAAACCACGGAGGTTGGGAGATTCTCAGTGTACAGGGGATGAGTTAGGGCAAATACTTCCCAGCAGCTGAGGGCCTCTCTTCCTCTAGCTCTAACTCGTGGTTGAGGGCTCTTACTCCTTGGAGGCCATGTGGACCATAACGTCCACCACCCAGTTGCTGTAGCCAAATTCACCGTCATACCAGGAAATGAGCTTGACAAAGTGGTCATTGAGAGCAATGCCAGCCCCAGCATCAAAGGTAGAAGAGTGGATGTCATTTTTAAAGTCACAGGAGACAACCTGGTCCTCAGCATAGCCCAGGATGTCTTTGAGGGGGCCATCCAATGCCTGTTTTACCACCTTCTTGATGTCATTGTATTTGGCAACTTTCTCCAGGAGGCAGGACAGATCCACAACTGACACATTGGGGGTAGGGACATGGAAGGCCATGCCAGTGAGCTTACCATTCAGCTCAGGGATGACCTTGCCTACAGCCTTGGTGGCACTGTAGAAGTGGAAATGGTATTCTGGGCAGCCTCTTGGGCACCATGCCACAGCTTCCCAGAGGGGCTGTCCACAGTCTTCTGGGTGGCAGTGATGGCATGGACTGTGATCATGTGTCCCTCCACAATGCCAAAATTGTCATGAATAACCTTGGCCAGAGGGGTCAAGCAGTTGGTGGTGCATGAGGCACTGCCCATCACAAATATGGGGGCATCAGCAGAAGGGGCAGAGATGATAATCTTCTTGGCCCCACACTTCAAGTGAGCCCCAGGCTTCATGGTGATGAAGACCCCAGTGGACTCTACAACATACTCAGCACCAGCATCACCCCATTTGATGGTGAGATCTCACTTATGGAAGTTGGAAATGGGCTTTCCATGATGACAAATTTCCTTTCCTGAGCCTTGACTGTGCAATGGAATTTGCCATGGATGGAATCATACTGGAACATGTAGACCATGTAGTTGAGGTCATGATTGTGACAATATCCTTTTTGCCAGAGTTAAAAGCAGCCATAGTGACCAGGCGCCCAATATGGCCAAACCCGTTTACTCTGACCTTCACCATCTTGTCTCGAGGACATGGCTGGCACTGCACCAGAAGATGTGGCTGTCTGCTGAGCAGGGAGGAGCAGCGAGCCAAGATAAAATAGACTTTAAAGTAAAGACTATAACAAGAGACAAAGAAGGACACTATATAATAATAAAGGGGACATTCCAATGGGAAGATGTAACAATTGTAAATATTTGTACACCCAACATAGGAGCACCCAAATATAGAAAACAATAACAAACATAAAGGAACTAATCAGTAATAATACAATAATAGGGGCACCTGGGTGGCTCAGTTGGTTAAGCGACTGCCTTTGGCTCAGGTCATGACCCTGGAGTCCTGGGATCGAGTCCCACATCAGGCTCCCAGCTCAGCGGGGAGCCTGCTTCTCCCGCTTCTCCCTCTGACCTTCTCCCCTCTCATGCTGTTTCTTTCTCTCTCGCTCTCTAATACATAAATAAAATCTTAAAAAATAATAATAATAATACAATAATAGTACTGACTTTAACACCCCACTTACATCAAAGGACAGATCATCAAAACCGATAATTGGGTGCTTGGGTGGCTCAGTCGGTTGAGCGTCTATCTTCAGCTCAGGTCACAATCCTGGGGTCCTGGGATTAGGCCCCACATAGGGCTCCCTGCTCATCGGGGAGTCTGCTTCTCCCTCCTCCTCTGCTCCCCCTACTTGTGCTCTCTCATGCACTCTCTGTCTCAAATAAGTAAATAAAATGTTTAAAAAATAAATTAAAATAAACAGGTAATCAATAAAGAAAAATGGCTTTTAATCACACACTGGACCAGATGGACTTACAGAACATTCCATCCTAAAACAGCAGCATACACATTCTTTTCAAGTGTACATGACACATTCTCCAGAATAGATCATATATTAGGTCACAAAATAAGCCTCAACAAATTCAAGAAGATCAAAGTCATATCATGCAGCTTTTCTGACCACAGTGCTATGAAACTAGAAGTCAACCACAACAAAAAATGTGGAAAGACCACAAATACATGGAGGTTAAGTAAACAACAAATGGGTCAACCAGGAAATCAAAAAGGAAATTTAAAAAGGCACATGGAAACAAATAAAAATGAAAACACAACAATGCAAAATGTCTGGGAAGCAGCAAAAACAGTCCTAAGAGGGAAGTTTATAGCAATACATACCTATCTCAAGAAACAAGAAAAATCTCAAATAAACAAGCTAATTTTACATTTACAGGAGCTAGAAGCAGAACAACAAAACCTAAAACCAGCAGAAGAAAGGAAATAATAAAGATTAAAGCAGAATTAAATGATATTGAAACTAAAAAAAAAAAAAACAACAACAAATCAATGAAAACCAGGAGCTGGTTCTTTGAAAAACTTCAAAAAAATTGATAAAACTCCAGTCAGATTTATCAAAAAGCAAAGAGACTCCCTGCTTGGCAGGGAGTCTGCTTCTCCCTCTCCCTCTGTGTGCTCTCTCTCTCTCTCTCTCTCAAATAAATAAATAAATATTTAGAAAAAAAGAGAAAGGACTCAAATAAATAAAATCACAAATGAGAGAAGAGAAATGACACCACCACAGAAATACAAAAAATTATAAGAGAATATAAGAAAAACTGTATGTCAACAAACTGGACAACCTAAAAAAATGGATAAATTCCTAGAAACATATAACCTCCCAAAACTGAAACAGGAAGAAATAGAAAATTTGAATAGATTGATATCCAGCAAAGACAATGAATCAGTAAACAAAAAAAAAAATCTCAACAAACAAAAGTCCAGGACCAGGTGGCTTCATAGGTGAATTCTACCAAACATTTAAAGAAGAGTTAATACCTATTCTTCTCAAAATATTCAAAAAAAACAGAAAGAAAGGACAACTTCCAAAGTCATTCTATGAGGCCAGCTTACTCTCATATCAAAACCAGATAAAGACACCACTAAAAAAAAAGAGAACTGCAGGCCAATACTTCTGATGAAATAGATACAAAAATCCTCAACAAGATACTAGCAAACGAAATCGAACAATACATTTTAAAAAATCATTCACCATAATGAAGTGGGATTTATTCCTGTGTTTCAGGGGTGGTTCAATATTCACAAATCAATCAACATGATACATCACATCAATAAGAGAAAGGACAAGAACCATATGATCATTTCAATGGATGCAGAAAAAGTATTTGACAAAGTACACCATCCATTCATGATAAAAAACCCTCAACAAAGTAGGTTTAGAAGGAACATACCTCAACATAATAAGGCCATATATGAAAAACCCACAACTAACATCATCCTTAATGGGAAAAACTAAGAGCTTTTCCCCTAAGGTCAAGAACAAAACCAGGATATCCACTCACCACTTTTATTCAACATAGTACTGAAAGTCCTAGCCACAGCAATCAGACAATAAGAAGTAATAAAAGGCATCAAATTAGTAAGGAAGAAGTAAAATTTTCATTATTTGCAGATGACATGGTACTATATAGAAAACCTGAAAGATTCCACCAAAAAAGCTGCTATAACTGATAAATGAATTCACTAATGTCATAGGATATAAAATCAACATACAAAAATCTGTTGCATTTTCATATACCAATAATGATGCAGCAGAAAGAGAAATTAAGAAAACAATCCCATTGGACCAAAAATAAGATACCTAGGAATAATCCTAACCAGAGAGGTGAAAGACCTTACTGAGAATATAAAATACTGATAAGGATATTTAAGACAACATAAAGAAATGGAAAGACATTCCATGCTCATAGATTAGAAGAACAAATATTGTTAAAATGTCTATACTACCCAAATCAATCTACGCATTTAATATAATCCCAATCAAAATACCACCAGCATTTTTCACAGATCTAGAACAATCCTAAAATTTGTATGAAACCACACACAAAGACTCCGAATAGCCAAAGCAATCTTGAAAAAGAAAAGCAAAGATGAAGGCATCACAATTCTGGACTTCAAGTTATATTACAAAGCTGCAGTCATCTGGGGCGCCTGGGTGGCTCAGTCGTTAAGCATCTGCCTTTGGTTCAGGTCATGGTCCCAGGGTCCTGGGATCCAGCCCCGCATCGGGCTCCCTGCTCAGCGGGAAGCCTCCTTCTCCCTCTCCCACTCCCCCTGCTTGTGTTCCCTCTCTCACTGTGTCTCTCTCTGTCAAATAAATAAATAAAATCTTTTTAAAAAAAAAACAAAGCTGCAGTCATCAAAACAGTATGGTACTGGCACAAAAACAGACATGTAGATCAATAGAACAGAACAGAAAACCCAGAAATGAACCCACAACTTTATGGTCAATTAATCTTCAGCAAAGTAGGAAAGAATATCCTATGAGAAAGTCTCTTCTACAAATGGGTTTGGAGAAAAACCTGACAGCTATATGCTAATGAATGAAACTGGACCACTTTCTTACATCACACACAAAATAAATTCAAAATGGATGAAATATCTAAATGTGAGACCAGAAACCATAAAAATCCTAGAAGAGAACACGGGCAGTAACTTCTTTGACATCAGCCATAGCAACTTCTTTCTAGATATGTCTCCTGAGACAAGAGAAACAAAAGCAAAATTAAACTATTGGGATGTCCTCAAGATAAAAAGCTTCTGCACAGTGAAGGAAACAAGAAATCTAAAGGCAACCAACAGAATGGGAGAAGATACCTGCAAATGATACATCTGACAAAGCATTAGTATCTAAAATCTATAAAGAACTTATCAAACAACACTCAAAAATCAAATAATCCAGTTAAAAAATGTGAAGATATTAACAGACATTTGTCCAAAGAAGACAACAGATGGCCAACAGACACAGGAAAAGACATCTAGTATCACTAAATTTTAGGGAAGTGCAAATCAAAACCACAATGAGTTACCACCTCACACTGTTAGAATGGCTATTATCAAAAGGACAAGAAGCAAGTGTTGGAGAGAATGTGGAGAAAAAGGAACCCTTCTGCCCTGTTGGTGGGAATGTAAATTAGTATAGCCACTCTGGAAAAGGGTAGAGATTCCTCAGAAAATTAAGAATAGATCTACCATATGATCCGGCGATACTACTTCTGCGTATTTATTCAAAGAATACAAAAAAATTAATTTGAAAAGATATATGTACTACTATGTTTATTGCAGCACTATTTACAACAGACAACATATGGAAGCAACCTAAGTATCCATCAATAGGTAAATGGATAAAGAGGATGTGGTATATATAAACAATAGAAAACTACTCAGCCACAAAGAAAAATGAAATCTTGTCATTTGCAACAACATAAATGGACTTCAAGGCTACTATGCTAAGTGAAATAAGTCAGACAGAGACAAATAGTGCATGATTTTACTGATATGTGGAATCTAAAAAAAAAAAAAAAGCCTAAAACAAGCAAAATAATACAAAACCAAAATCACAGATACAGAGAACAGATTGGTAGTCACCAAAGGGGAAGTATGTTGGGGGATGGGTGAAATGGGTGAAGTGGGTCAATTGTACAGTGATGAACAGTAACTAGACTTTTGGTGGTAATCATTTTGCCATGTATACAGATGTCAAATTATAACGTTTACACCTGAAACATATATAATGTTATATACAAATTTCACTTCTATAAAAAAAAGGGAACTGGAAAACCTCTAAAATGCTGATAAAATTTTTTTAAAAAAACAAACTACCAAGAGACAATGAAAGAGAGGAAACTATTATAAGTCATAGATACTTCATAATAAGAGAATATTAGGAACAACTTCTTCCAATAAATTTGATAATACAGATTAATATACAAATTTCTTTGAAGACACAAGCTACCAAAAATTGAATTTATAGTTGAAAGCCTTTACACAGAGAAAACTGCAAGCCAAAATGACTCCTATGGTGAATTTTACCAAACATTTATGAAAGAAACAATACCAATTCTACAGAACTCTTGTAATAAATTTAATACAAGGAAATAGATTCTATAAGGCCAGCATTATCCTGATACTAAGCCAGAAAAAGCATTGTTTCAAAATCCAACATCCATTCCTGATTTTAAAAACTTTCAGCAAGCTAAATAGAAAGGAATTTCCTCAGTCTGATAAAAAGCTTCTACTAAAAACCTACAGCTAGCATCATACTTAATGGTGAAAAACTGAATGCTTTTCTCATAAGAATAAAAACAAGTCAAGGATGTCCACCCGAACCACTTGTATTCAGCACTACACTGTTTGATCTAGCAAGTACAATAAGGCAACAAAAATGATCCATACTAGAATATGAGAAGAAAAACATCTTTATGCCCTGAAAACATGATCATCTATGAAGAAAATCCTACTTACTCTATAAAAAACAAGTAGAAAGATTTTGCAAGTTTTCAAAATACAATGCCAATAAACAAAACATCTATTTCTATATATTAGCAATAAACAATTGTAAATTAAACAAAAAATACCATTTAGAATAGCACCAAAAATTAAAATAGTTAGGAATAAATCTCAAGAAAGATATGTAAGACCTGTTCACCAGAAACTATATAACACTGCTGAAAGAAATTAAATGGGGTCTACATAGGTAGAAATATATCTTCCTGTTCTCATGGCTCACTTTTCACAAGGAATAAATACATTCATCAAGTAAGAATTATGTTACAGCTGTGACAACACTCAAATCAATATTTGATGTCTCAAGTTTTCTGAATCCAAAATATCAAAGACAGAAACAAAAGGCTACACCATGATTAGTGAGAAGGCCTTATATTACCTATGAGATCTTCCTGTAAATCACTAGCTGTCTGCATACTCTCTTCATTGCTGCCTTCATGTCTTTATTCCTGAATGTGTAGATGACAGGATTTAAAAAAGGAGTGAGAACAGCATCAGAGAGAGCAAGAAATTTGTCCATGTGCGAATTGGGATGTGGCCATGTATAGATAAACATGGTTGGACCAAAGAAAAAAAATACCACAGTGATGTGAGCTGACAAAGTGGAGAGGGCCTTGGATGAACCACCTGAGGAATGTTTCCAAACAGTAAACAGGATGAAGATGTAGGAGATGAGGAGTGTGAAGAAAGAGCCAACACAAAGGAACCCACTGTTGACAGTCACCATGAACTGCAATCTGTAGGTATCTGTACAGGCTAGTCTAAGGAGACGAGGAAGGTCACAGTAAAAGCTGTCCAATACATTAGGACCACAGAAGGGTAAATTAACAATAAATGCTAGTTGGAACAGTGAGTGAATAATGCCAAGGGCCCAAGCAGCAGCCAGAAACAAAATGCACATTCGCGGGCTCATGATGGTCAAGTAGTGGAGAGGCTTACAAATGGCAACATATCTGTCAAAGGCCATGGCAATGAGCAGCACCATCTCCACGCCACCAATGACGTGGATGAAGAAGATCTGGGCAATGCAGCCTCCAAAGGAGATAACTTTGTGCTTTCTGAAAAGATCATAAATCATCTTGGGTGAGGTGGCAGAGCAGGCCCCCAAGTCAATGAAAGAGAGACTGGCCAGTAGGAAGTACATGGGGGAATGTAAGTGAGGATCGATGGTTACAGAAAACACAATGAGGATGTTTCCAGTCATGCTTGCCACATAGAGCACAGAGGAGACCACCAGGAGGAGAAGCTGGACCTCCCATGAATGAGTGAGTCCCAGAAACACAAACTCAGACACAACTGAGTGATTCCTTCCATCCATGGATCCAGCCAACTGGGCTGCCACTGAAATGATGAGAACTAACAATGTGAGAAAGAAATTATGATTCTCAGGAATGATAGTGGTATTAATTATTTATGTTGCTTTCCAAATGAGAACTACCTGGTAATCCAATTCTTCAGACTTCATAAGTAATGATGATAATGATGACAATGATGATGACATAAGCACAACTCAGGAGATCATATTATAATTGGAACTATCAGGAAAATCTCTCATTGCCTAAAATTAATAGGAGAATTTGGCAAGAAGAAAAGCTTCACAGGTGCCTGTAACAATAAACAAAATATACAAGCAAGAAGGTATATTTGCTCACAAAAGAAAAAGAGACAGTAGGTGAAAATAAAATTTAATTACCCACAAAGGGAAATTATAGTTATACAAATTATATCTGACCCTAGTTTCCCATATCAACATATTTCATCCCCCTTTTATGATCATTTTCCATTTCTTCTCTCTGTACAATTTACACTCAGAGAGTAGGATTGTGGGGAAACTGATTAATCAATGGATCACCATTTAGGAGTGAAAGTTTTCTGAAACATGAGATAGGAATGAATTAAGGAGAAACACACTGTAGAACAGGATGAAGATTGAGATTAGGGACAATGAAACTGGGGAATAAGAAAACACCAAAACCAGTCAAGAGTAGTAAAAGGGGAGAAATGGGCTTTATCGAAGATAGAATTTCATTTTTTTTCATCACATCAGGTTCATTGCTTTTCTGAATCTTCCCATTTTTTTATTGTGGTAAAAACCATATAGCATGAAAATCTACGATATAAACCCTGCAGAAGTGTACAGTTCAGTATTATTAAGTATATTCATCTGTGGTAGAAAAGATCCCTAGAATTTCTTCATCTTGTAAATCTGAAAGTCAATACCCATTAAACAACAACTCCCTTTCCCCCTCCCCTCAGCCCCTGGTAATCACCATCCTACTTTCTGTTTTTTTGAATTTGCCTACTTTAGGAACCTCACAGAAGAGGAATCACATAGTATTTATTTTTGATTGTCTTATTCCACTTAGCATAATTTCCTCAGATTTATCAACCACACCTTCCCATTTTTTAAAGTACTATCAAAATCATACAGAGATCTCTACTGGCCACTCTACTCAATAAAATTCCCCCTGGAACCTACACCTGGCCCTGCAAGATTTCTATCCAGACTTAAGATATGTACAAACATACCTCTATAGTCTGCTGTCCTCAAAAGTCAAATAAATGTTCTCAATTATTTTTAATAAGCTTTCCCTGAGAGTTCCAGTACATAATGGTCAGGGTTTGTTTTTGTTTTTGTTTCTGTTTTTCTAACTTCTGTAAGTCACAAACTCAATAAACCCACTGGAAACACATAAATTGTACACATAATATCTACAATATAAGGTAGTATACAATATATGCCATACAAACAGTAGAGAAAATTATTTGCTGAATGTGTGAGGAAAAAAAAGAAATTCAAAGGAAGGACAGTATTATCCAGTAAGGTCAAGGATTTCAGGAAGAGGATGGAATGTAATATGTCCCTTTTTTTTAAGATTTTATTATTTAGCTGAGAGAGAGAGCAAGAAGGGGGAGGGAGAGGGACAAGCAGACTCGTCACTAAGTGCAAGCCTGACACAGGCCTCAATCCCACGAACCCAAGATCACAATCTGAGCCAAAATCAAGAGTCCAACCTTTAACCGCCTCAGCCACCCAGGTGCCCCCATGATGTGTCCTTTTAAATATGAGTGTGAAATACCTTAATCTGCAAACTGTAGTCTTTTGCTATTAACCATAATGCCTCAAAAGTTTTATTTTATTGTCTGAAGTTCCTAAGTGTAAAAGTCAGTAAATATTTCCAGAATGAAACATTGGTTAATAATCACTCCACACTCAGGAACCAGTGACTCTGACACTGTTTTTCCACCATCTTTGAAATAGATTGCACACATGGAAAAGAACTTTTCTTATCTCTTATATCAAAACTGACAATAACCATAACTAATAGTCTCTATTCAGAGGCACCCCAACCTCTACAACATATACCTTGCTTGGGGATGGAGGAAACTTTTCTCCGCAAACCTACACCTAACACTCAATTTCATGAAGCTTGGCGATAATCTGAGAGGTAGAACGAAATAGGGAAGAGAGGAAATAGAAGACAATATGAAAAGAGAGAAAGACACAAGGAAAGCAGAAATTAGAAAAGATACATACTGCAGTACCTGGGTGGCTCAGTCGGTTAAGCATCTGACTCTTGATCTCAGCTCATGTCTTGATCTCAGGATCATGAGTTCAAGCCCCATGTTGGGCCCCACACTGGGTGTGGAGGCTACTTAAAAAAATAATAATAATAATACACACACACACACACACACTGATAATGAAAGGAAGACAAAAAAGAAACCATAGAGGGACAGAGGGGGAAAGTTCAGAAGAGTTCAGATAAAATTAAACAGGAAGATCCAATTCCCACCTCTGAACAAGTGATTCAATTTGAAAAGGCAAACTCCTTCAGTACCTGCCCAACAGGCTCACAATTTCCTGTGACTATCACATATGATAATGAATGGAAAGACTGCTTTTTATAATGCAACGGAAATGGAAATTACCCAGAAGTTAAAACTGCTACTCTAACTTGAGAAGGCTACAAAAGAGCTGTGAATAGCTTGGGCTTTGAAGTCTATGAAGGCTGTTTTAAATCCAGACTCCACTACAACTTGCTATACGAGCATGGGAAAGTTATTTAACTTCTCCAAGCCTCAGTTTCCTCATCTGTAAAAGTAGATCACAACACCTCTCTTGCAGTGCATGGTGAGAACTAGGTGATATGATGATATATGTAACATGTACCTAATGCAGTACCTACCATATTGTAAGGGCACAATAAGTGGTACCTAATAAGTAGTAAGGACCAGTTAGCTACATGTCCCAGTTCTGAGTTCCAAGTATTAAAATTTTTTAAATTTTCAATACATTATTGTGAGATAATTAAGAACTGGTTTCAGTTTAGGTTTTCATGTCTAAGCTGCTGTCCAATAGCTTGAAAGGCTTCATTAGGGATATTTTCTATAGAATAATTTGCTCCTAAGTGGAGACACTGCTCAGGGCTTGATTTGTGAGAAGTTTGTGTCCTGACAATAAGAAGGGCTGTGCCATTTCCACAACCTCCCTACAGCCAAAGTCACGGATAAATTCTCACAAAAACTATTCTGAAGCCTTTCTTGACCACCTTAAATCATACTGGTCATTTGCACCTGCATGGGGGTGAGGTGCTTCATGGAATTTCCAAAGGTGTGCTCATTCAGATAAAAATTTGCATAAACTTACCTAAAAAGAGGCAAACCCACAAAGACCTGCCTTTCAGGAAATAACTTGCTCCCTAACTCCCATTTTTTTTTCAAGATCCATTTAGCATCTTTAGTTATAACTGTTGCTAATTGTGTACAAATGGAAAACACAAAGAGTATTTATGCATGTCAAAAAATCAGTTATGGATGCAGATGGCAACTCAGACCAATGTAGTCCTAGTTCTGTTTATTCCTATTCTACTGTGCCTTCTTATTTAATTATTTTACTAATTAAAATGTACTTACTTAGTATCTATATCTTAGTATCTGTTAGTTGCTTGGTAAGACAATGCCTCTCTCACATCTTAAGTCAATATCAACAAGCATAGTGAGATGAATGCCACAGACTTAGCAATACCTGAGTAAAGTGGAAGGAGAAAGCCATAGCTGTGGTGATCAGAAAGACAAAATGGAAAATGCAGCATTGAGCAGAACTTTTATAAATAATAATATTATAATACATAAAGAGAGTCTGAAGAATCATTTCAAGCAGATAGCACAATATAGAAATGACAGTTAAGTTCAAGGTATTCAGATAATGGTGAAGAGTGCAGGTTGCCCAGAGAATGGGAAATGTTTAAGAGAACAGTAGAAAATAAGATGAAAAAGAAAGTTGAGATTACTTTTATTTATTTTTTTTATTATTATGTTATGTTAATCACCATACATTACATCATTAGTTTTTGATGTAGTGTTCCATGATTCACTGTTTGCGCATAACACCCAGAGCTCCATGCAGAACGTGCCCTCTTTAATACCCATTACCAGGCTAACCCATCCCCCCACTCCCTCCCCTGTAGAACCCTCAGTTTGTTTTTCAGAGTCCATAGTCTCTCATGGTTCATCTCCCCCTCCGATTCCCCCCCCTTCGTTTTTCCCTTCCATCTTCTTCTTTTTTTTTTTTTTTTTAAACATATGTATTATTTGTTTCAGAGGTACAGGTCTGTGATTCAACAGTCTTACACAATTCACAGCGCTCACCATAGCACATACCCTCCCCAATGTCTATCACCCAACCACCCCATCCCTCCCACCCCCCACCACTCCAGCAACCCTCAGTTTGTTTCCTGAGATTAAGAATTCCTCATATCAGTGAGGTCATATGATACATGTCTTTCTCTGATTGACTTATTTCGCTCAGCATAATACTTTTATTTTACCTCAGGCTCTAACTTCAGATGATGAAGTACTGAGTATTGTTAATAAATAAAGGGGAATAAAGACTTAGAGTAAGGAATTAATGGATGAGACCAGTGCTGGAGGAAGATGATTCATATGCCAGTGTGACAGATAGGCTGGAAGGAAAGGCCAAACAAGAAAAGAAGCCCAATTAAGAGACTGCTATAATAGAGTGGATCCGACTTGAGAAAATCTTCATCATATCACCAAAACCATCTCCACCCTTAGAATGGAGAAACCTTTGTTCTCTGATTTTCTTACCATTTCTTATCCCCCTCACCTACCTGTTTTGCCAAGGGAACTAAGAGATCAGCATCACTAAAGATTCAGATTTGGTCCCCCAAACAGATCCTATTCAGGATCATTACAAACATACACAAATAGCTTTATAAAACAATGTCACAGTAAGAGTGAAAGCTAATTACAGCCCCAGAGGGCAGTGACCAAGTGATGCTGCAGAGATCTGGGATTGCCAGACTGAGATCACTTGACCTGGGGAATTAACACCTATGATCATTTTGGTTTTCCCAGTGTAGCTAAGCAGAGAGGCTATTAATGAGAAGAAATAAGAGTTTGTACTTTTCTGACAAAGAGACTCTTTGCCATAATCTAGAACTATTTGGAATCTTTATTTTACTGTGACAGAAAATGCATTCCACAGAAAAATATAAAGTGGACTTTTGCATTTTTAATCATTTTATGATCATTTCAATAATACATATTCCATCTCAGGAATGTGAAAATACAGAAAAGTATTTTTAAAACCTTGAGGACAGAATATTTTGAGTTTTTTAAAAATATATTTCAAATGTGAAAATAAAGTGATTTTGGAAATCAAGCCTTTTGCATATTATTTTATTGAATCCTTAGAATAGCATAGCAGAGTAAGCACTACTATTACATGCATGGCTTCAATTTGTGTATTAAACTAGATTATATAGCTAATAAAGCTTAGTTTCATCTTTGAAACCAAAACTACAAAATTCCTTCTTCAATGAATCATGGAACACTACAAAAACTAATGATGCACTGTATGGTGACTAATAGAACATAACATAATAAAAATAAAAATAAAAAATAAACATTGCCAACAAAAAAAAAATTTTTTTAATTTAAAAAAATTCCTTCTTGCTTTTCTTCTCTTGAACATATTTTTGACACAAATTGTGTCAAAGTGCAGATAAATAAATTGTGTCAAATAAATAAATAAAATCTTAAAAAAAAATTTTTTTTAAATACAAGGCACCAAATAGGCAAGGAAGAAATCAAACTTTCACTATTTGCAAATGGCATGATACTCTGTGTAGAAAACCCAAAAGACTCCACCAAAATATTGCTAGAACTAATACATGAATTTAGCAAAGTTGCAGGACATAAAATCAATGTGCAGAAATCAGTTGCATTTCTATATACCAATATCAAAGCAGCAGAAAAAGAGATCGAGGAATTGATCCCACTTACAATTACACCAAAAACAGTAGGATACCTAGGAATAAACTGAAACAAAGAGGTAAAAGATCTGTACCCTGAAAACTATAGAACACTTATGAAAGAAATTGAAGAGGACCCAAAGAAACGGAAAAATACTCCATGCTCATTGACTGAAGAACAAATATTGTTAAAATGTCTATACTACCGAAAGCAATCTACACATTTAATGCAATCCCTATGAAAATACCACCAGCATTTTCCACAGAGCTAAAACAAACAACCCTAAAATTTGTACAGAACCACACACAAAGACCCCAAATAGCCAAACTGATCCTGAAAAAGAAAAGCAAAGCTGGAGGCATCACAATTCCAGACTTCAAGCTGTAAAAGCTTGATTATATTAGAAAGATGACTACAAAGCAGTCACCAACACAGTATGGTACTGACACAAAGTCAGACACAGAGATCAATGGAGCAGAATAGAAAACACAGAAATGGACCCACAACTCTACAGTCAGTTAATCTTTGACAAAGCAGAAAAGAATATTCAATAGAAAAAAGTCCCTTCAACAAATGGTGTTGGGAAAACTGGACAGCAACAAGCAGAAAAATGAAACTGGACCACTTTCTTATACCACACACAAAAATAAATTCAAAATGAATGAAAGGACCTAAATGTGAGATAGGAATCCATCAAAATCCTAGAGGAGAACACAGGCAGCAACTTCTTTGACCTCAGTCACAGCAATTTCTTACTAGACATGTCACCACAGGCAAGGGAAACAAAAGCAAAAATGAACTATTGGGACTTAATCAAGATAAAAAGTTTCTGTACAGTGAAGGAAACAATCAACAAAACTAAAAGACAGCCTACAGAATGGGAAAAGATATTTGGAAATGACATATCTCATAAAGAGTTAGTATTCACAATCTACAAAGAACTTATCA
>NC_138377.1:67047887-67071341 GCF_054177405.1 Leptonychotes weddellii
CAACAAATGTTGGCATAGATGTGGAGAAAGGGGAACCCTCTTACACTGTTGGTGGGAATGCAAGCTGGCACAGCCACTCTGGAGAACATTATGGGGAGGTTCCTCAAGAAGTTAAAAATAGGGCTACCCTAAGACCCAGCAATTGCACTACTGGGTATTTACCCCAAAGATACAGATGTAGTGAAAAGAAGGGGCACCTACACCCCAAAGTTCATAGCAGCAATGTCCACAATAGCCAAATTGTGGAAGGAGCCGAGATGCCCTTCAACAGATGAATGGATAAAGAAGATGTGGTACACAATGAATCATGGAACACTACATCAAAAACTAACGATGTTATGTATGGTGATTAACATAACAATAAAAAATTTTTTAAAAAAAGATGTGGTACATATATACAATGTAATATTACTCAGCCATCAGAAACGATGAATACCCACCATTTGCATCGACATGAATGGAACTGGAGGATATTATGCTAAGTGAAATAAGTCAAGCAGAGAAAGACAATTATCATATGGTTTCACTCATATGTGGAATATAAGGAATAGTGCAGAGGACCATAGAGGAAGGGAAGGAAAACTGAATGGGAAGAAATCAAAGAGGAAGACAAACCATGAGAGACTCTGGGAAACAAACTGAGGGTTTCAGAGGGGAAAGAGATGGGGGTGTGGTAGCTGGGTGATGGGTATTATGGAGGGCACGTGTTGTGATGAGTACTGGGTATTATAGGCAACTAATGAATCGATGAACACTACATCAAAAACTAATGATGTACTATATGGTGGCTAACTGAACATAATAAAAATAAACAAAATAAATTTAAAAAACAGATGAATGGATAAAGATGTTCTTCAAATATACAATGGAATATTACCCAGCCATCAGAAAGGATGAATACCTACCATTTACATCAACGTGGATGGAACTGAAGGGTATTATGCTAAGTGAAATAAGTCAATCAGAGAAAGACAATTATCATATGGTTTTACTCATATGTGGCCTATAAGAAATAGCACAGAGGATCATTGGGGAGAGGAGGGAAAACTAATGGGAAGAAATCAGAGAGGGAGACAAACCATGAGAGACTCTTGACTCTGGGAAACCAAACTGAGGGTTGTGGAAAGGGAAGTGGGTGGGGGGATGGGGTAACTGGGCAATGAGCATTAAGGAGGGCATGTGATATGATAGGCACTGGGTGTTATACGCAACTAATGAATCATTGAACACTACATCAAAAAACTAATGATGTTGGCTAACTGAATTTAAGTTAAAATATATGTGTAAAACAAGAAAATAAGACCAAGGTATAGAGATAAACAGAGTTAAAAGAGAGAGGGAGGAGAGAAAGAGAGAGAAGAGCAAGAGAAAGGGAGTGAACGATAGAGCAAAATCTGAGCGTAAAACTGAGTCCATGAGGCTGGAGACCATGAGGCTGATTCCACTATTGGATATCCCAATAACCTGAGTCAATAAATTCCTTTTTTATAAAATACTTTATTATTTTTTTCTGGGGCACCTGGGTAGTTCAATCAGTTAAGCGTCTGCCTTTGGCTCAGGTCATGATCTCAGGGTCCTGGATGGAGCCCCAGGACCAGCTCCCCACTCAGTGGGGAGTCTGCTTCTCCCTCTCTCCTTCCCCCACACTCGTGCACATGCAAGCGCTCTCTCTCTAATAAATAAAATCTTTACAAATAAAATACCTTTTTTATTTTTAATTGTGGTTTTAAAACTTACCACTTTAAGCAGTTTTAAATGTATAGTTCAGTAGTGTTAAATGTATTAACGTTGTTGTAAAACATCTCTAGATCTTTTTCCTTTTGCAAAACTAAAACTCTACTTTTTTAGTTATTTTAAGCTAGTTCTGACTGGATTCCTGACACATGTAATTCAAAGAGTTCAGGTTAATAACAATATGTGAAAAATTACAAGCATACAAAAACTGAAGAAATTTAAAATAAGACTGTATCTTTTTTTGTCCTTTAAATTGGCAAATGTTTTTAATAAATAGTCATATTCAGTGCTTTGGGAGGGGTACTAAAGTGGATATACTTCTTAGCAGGTACAAATCTTTGAGAAGAAATGGTAATGTGAATTAAGAGTTTAAAAGATTATTATCCCCTACTAACTTCAAATATATCAATCTATAAAGGAAGCAATCTGAAATATAGACTATGTATGCAAGATTTTCAAGACAGAGTAAAAAATTAAAGATAATCTAATTGACCAGTGATAGAGGAATAACAAATGTAATTCTGATATAGTCATATAATACAATACTATGTGTGTATTTAAAATTATTTTGTACAATATTTAATAATGTGAAAAATTTCTCATAATGTAATATTCATCAAAAAGGCATGATCTGATCAGCACTGGGTGTTTTATGCAACTAATGAATCATTGAACATTACACCAAAAACTAATGATGTACTATATGTTGGCTATTTGAATTTAAATTTTAAAAAAGGCAGGATAAAAACATAGAGACCATTAAATCCCCATTTTGTAAATGTATGTTTTTTATTTAGGCATAGAAAAATGCTAGAAATAAGTATACCAAGATATTACTACTAATTATCTCCATGTGGTAATTTTATGGATGATTTCTATTTTATCATCTCTAATTTACAAATAAGTTTTTCTTTATAAGAAAAATTTTTATTAGAAAAAAGTAATATTTTCTTAGATAAATAATAAAACATGGAGGATTTCACCACTAGAAGTAATGGAAAAATACAATCTTCTTAGAACCAGAGATGTATTTATCTGTACCCTTTTGATTGTAGATGACAGAACTGCACCTTAAACAAACTTAAGCAAGAGGGTTAATGTATTGGCTCATTTATTAGCTCAGCTGGTAACCAAACTAATTGGAGGACAAGAATGAAGTTGAATACTCAAGACATGTGGAACCAAGAAACTGATTACTGCCAAGCTTCAATCTTTTAAAACTTATAACTTCTCCTGCATATCTCTTTCAGTATCCCAGACTTGATTTTTGACAGCAGGAAATATGATTACCAGCAGTTTCTGCATATATAGCTCCAAAAGGGATTGAGTTTGTTTTCTATTCTCGAATCCAATATCCTCGGGAAAAGCTTGTATTTGGCCCATCTTGGTCAGAAGCTCATACCTGCATCCTTCAACTGTGGCTAAGAGATGTGCATTATGACTTGATTCAGAAGCCCAACCTCTGACCAAACAGTAAGGGTCAAAGAAGTAGGATTTATATGTCACCTTCATAATCATACCACATGGATACTGCAAGAGAAAGCTACATTTACTAAGAGAAGGAGATTGCTGATTTGAGCAAACAACAGACCAGATATCCACTAAAAGTAGTTGTTTCTTCAGAGTAAAAAGAATGACCTTTAAAAGTAGATGATACAGAAAATCTTTAGGTACTATGCTTTGGAGAATCTATCTTGTAATAGATATAGACCTGAGAGAAAAGCAGAAAGACAAAAGACTAGGAGGCGTAGGCCATTTTTTTAATCAACACATGTAAACAGTGAGGAATCTGGGAATCCCTGCTAGACCTATTAAACCTTATTTAATCAGTGAAAGAGAAAACTGAGTGGAATTTCCATTTTAAAAACACCACTTCCAAACAAATTTTAGGGAGACTGAGCATAAGTGGTAGCTAGCTAGTAAACTGATAATATATGTATTGGTTTTTCAGGTGTCCAACAGAGGGCTCAAAAAAATGAATGATATAAGAGCAATGGAAATCAAAAGAAAAGGCACATAAATTATCAAGTGAGATAAACTATGAGGTAAATAATGACCATTTATAAGACAATAGGAATACTGATAAACTGGTTAAGATGTATGGAGTATGTGTAAGGATATATAAGGTTCAGAGTCAATTGCACTACATCTCTGAGAATGAGCCTTGGTTCCTCTTTGTTGAAATGGGTAGGAATTGAAATTTCTAAATCTGTGTATGCAAATCCCTCATTCTGACAGAAGAGAATACAGTCATACATAAAAAGCCTCCCAAACTAAAATTTAGCTTGTAATGACTCAAATCATGTAAATGCAATGGGAATAGTATTATGTCAGCAGAAGAAAAAGGAAGAACCTGGCTAGTTACAAATGAAAATAAGAATGAATCTTAAAGAACATAGGGGTTAGACAGCCTGAAACATAGTACAAATAAAAGTCAAAAGTTAAATCTTGTGAGACCAGCCAGCACTGTCCGGATAGAAAGGTGGCCTGGTCTGCGAATCCTATAGCATCAAAATCTGATATGATTAAATATTTGAATAATCCATCTAACTCCTCTTACTCTGATTCCCTGCTCATTAATGTCCTTTTCATCACCTGACTTCTCAAAAATTTCCCTATAATGAAATAGTAAGTTAGGCTTTCATGACAGTTCAGACCACTTTACTAATTTTTAACAGCAAATTGATAAATAGACATCTTGATATACATATATTTGTATCCAATGTCAATGTAGTGTCAATAGCAAGCATTCTCTTATATAATCCACTTGGACACTGAAGATATTCAATTTTGAATTCTAAACCATAATAAATTCATCAAGGTAATGTCTCCTGAGAGACAAGCAATTGGCCTTCTCTGGGAGATACTTTTTATCACACCACATGCTTCCTCCAACCAGAGGCAGCAACACAATTTCTCAGTTAAGATTCTTAAAGAACTGTATTATTTTCATCTGGGACACCTAAACAGTAGTAAGGTACCTGGAAACTGATATTGAAACTATAGAAATTTAATGTTATCTCAAGTCAGTAAGGAAACTCCATAATACTTTTGTCATTTACGAAATCCTTCTATAAGTAAGAAATTGACTGCATACTTTCCTCATTGCCACTTTCATTTCTTTGTTCCTGAATGTATAGATGACTGAATTAAAAAGAGGAGTAAGAACTGCATCAAAAACAGCAAGAAATTTGTCTAAGTGTGATGTGGGGTGAGGCCAGATATAAACAAAGATACAAGGACCAAAGAACAAAATTACCACCATGACATGAGTTGACAAAGTGGAGAGGGCCTTGGATGAACCTCTTGAGGAGTGTTTCCGAACAGTGATCAGGAGAGAACTGTAGGAGACAATCAATATGAAGAATGATCCCAGAGATATAAACCCACTGTTGGCTATGATCATGAACTCTAGACTGTAGGTATCTGTGCAGGCAAGTTTGATGAAACGAGGGAAGTCACAGTAAAAGCTGTCTAATAAATTAGGGCCACAGAATGGCAATTTTATAACAAAAACCAGCTGAATCACAGAATGGGTCAAGCCAATTACCCATGCAGCAACCAGAAGCAAAATACACATTTTTCGGTTCATAATAGTCAAATAGTGCAGAGGCTTACATATGGCAACGTATCTGTCAAAGGCCATGGCAATGAGCAGCACCATCTCCACACCACCAATGACGTGAAGAAAGAAGATTTGAGTGATACAGCCATCAAAGGAGATGACTTTACGCTTTCTGAAAAGATCATAAATCATCTTGGGAGAAATGACAGAAGAAACTCCCAAGTCAATAAAGGAGAGGTTGGCCAACAGAAAGTACATGGGGGAGTGTAAGTGAGGGTTAGAAGCCACAGTGAGCATGATGAGGGAGTTTCCCATCATGCTTGCCACATAAAACGTGGAGGAGAACACAAAGAGGAGAAGTTGGAGCTCCCAGGAGTTGGTGAGTCCCAGGAACACAAACTCTGACACCACCACAGAATGATTTGCTCCATCCATTATTTTATCAGCTAGAATGTTTCCAGATTCAAAAAGAAAGTAAAAAAGAAACTAAGAATGTTAATAAAGTTCTCTATTATAATGATTAATTATTCAAAGATATTCACACTGTGAAAACTATCTATCCCCTCAATTCCTTCACAGAGCCATTATTAAATAAGCATTTTACCTGGTGTCACCTAAAGCACTTGAGTCACTTCCATATGCAATATCCCTAAAACCATGGCTTCCAGGACTATTCATCTATAAACAAGAAAATGAAGCAAATATGAAAACATTGTAGATGTGCATAGCAAGGATTAAGAGGGGGTAAGGAAGGCAGTACAGTACAACACAATGAGAAAAAGAAAGAGGAGGTAAGAAAGATGGCATTTGCCAGAATTCACTGGTACCATTTTAATTGTTCACAGAACAATTCTTCAGCCATTCAAGTTGTCTCATTGCTTACCCTTGCTCAGGCACATAATATGTCTCTTATAGTCATACCACTATCTACAATCATATTTGCAATTCACACAACGCCCACAGGGTAGCAGTAAGCATAAGACAACCAGGCATAGGGTATAGAGGTGACTCAAGAGTATGACAGGATAAAGGCAAGGGTAGATTAGATATTAATGGCACAGAGTATTTGCATGGGCACCCAGAAAGTATAAGTACCTAGTAGGATGGTTAGCAGCCAGGACATGACCAAGATGTACAAAGAGGAAGGGAGTGTTATGGGAAGTCAAGGAAGTTAAGGAAGCCAATTTGATTTATCTGTCCAGATTCTTCATAATCTCTGAAGTTTGTGAACCTTGGTTATAGCTATTGGAGCCCTAAGCTTTTGGAATTTGCTGGGGATGAAGAAATGCACACTAACATTGTAATTGCCATATAACCATTGACTCTCTCCTGTCCCTTCATCAATCTTAGCCCCTTTTATCCCTCTTATCTCATCTCCCTGCTTCAAACCTTTCAAGTGTCTGGGATCCAATGCCAAGTCTGACTGTTCCCTGACCCTAATTCTAGGTGACTACATGAATCGCTCTAGTTCTTACCCATTTTTTTTTTTAAAGATTTTATTTATTTGAGAGAGAGAGAGAGACACAGCGAGAGAGGGAACACAAGCAGGGGGAGTGGGAGAGGGAGAAGCAGGCTCCCCGCTGAGCAGGGAGCCCGATGCGGGGCTCAATCCCAGAACCCTGGGATCATGACCCGAGCCGAAGGCAGACGCTTAATGACTGAGCCACCCAGGCGCCCCTAGTTCTTACCCATTTTTTTGCAAGGAATACAATGTTACCACATGGAAGATATATTCTTTGCCTGTAGGTCAAACAGTTCTGTGTCCCAAGTCCTCTTGCTCCCATAATACTTAGATGTGCTGCTAAAAGGTGAAGTGATCTGAGGAAATAGGTTGCAGAATAAAAAGTAAAAGGGGCACCTGGGTGGCTCAGTCGTTAAGCATCTGCCTTCGGCTCAGGTCATGATCCCCGGGTCCTGGGATCGAGCCCCACATGGGGCTCCCTGCTCAGTGGGAAGCCTGCCTCTCCCTCTCCCACTACCCCTGCTTGTGTTCCCTCTCTCGCTGTCTCTCTGTCAAATAAATAAAATCTTTAAAAAAAAAAAAAAGAATAAAAAGTAAAGGGCTGATAAAATAAAGGTACATGAATGCACAAAAAGCCTCACACCTGGAAGTGAAAGGAAAGGGCAAGAGAAACCTAGCAATAGAAAAAAATGGATCCCAAAGCTTTGTCTTTTAATATGTATACTTATATATGCACATATACACATACCTCAGTTGTGCATGATGAGTGAAATCAGTCATAAAAATATTATCCCACAAATCTCATGAGTGATTACCTAGTCCAAATTAATCATTTACAAATGAGAAAACAGTAGTCTAGTGAGGAACAAACAAATAGTTACAGACAGAGAATCTGGATTTTCTAGTCCACATACGGCTTCAGATTCCACATGCTAGAAAAATCATAAAAGTGAGAAGAGATATGCCAAACCTAGATCTACTCGGTCCAAAATAGTAGCTACTAGTTACATACGGTTATTAAATGAAATTAAAAATCTATTTCCTTGGTTGTACTAGCCACATTTCAAGTGCTCAACAGCCTTATCTAGCTGGTGGTTATGGATAGGACAGTGCAATACAGAACATTTCCAATCACTACTCATCCCTTAAAGGTAATTTAAAATCCCATTTCCTCCATGAAAATTTTCCTAGTAACTCTACTTTATATGTATCTCTTCTCTTATTCCTAGAAGTCATGAAACTTAAATTTTAATTGAAAAATAATTATCCACATAAAAATAAACCACAATATATAGTACCATAGGAGATATACCAGATGTCTACTCTTGGCCAGGAAGGATACACAAGAGTCCAGGAAATTCAGAGACAACTTTACAAAGGAGAAAGGTCTTGTGAGTTTTGAAAAAGCAACTTTAGGAGTTTAATAAGTTGAGAGGGGAGAGGAAAGCATTCTGAAAAGACGTAATAACTGATTGCTTATTTAGAGCAAATCAGTTCTTACTAATCGTAACTCCTCAATGGTTTCAATTTTATAGATTTTTCCCTCCTCAAAAATATTGTAAGTTTGAGAAAGAAAAGGACCATTTCTTCTGGCTCTTGTGTTTCCTAAAATACAATTAATACTTCTCTGAAGTAAAGCCACTTTCTCTGGTCCATAATTTTTCACAGTTCCTGTTTTTCTTTTTTTTTTTTTAAAGATTTTATTTATTTATTTGAGAGAGAGAATGAGAGAGAGAGAGCATGAGAGGGGGGAGGGTGAGAGGGAGAAGCAGACTGCCCGCTGAGCAGGGAGCCCGATGCGGGACTCGATCCCGGGACTCCAGGATCATGACCCGAGCCGAAGGCAGTCGCCCAACCAACTGAGCCACCCAGGCGCCCCACAGTTCCTGTTTTTCTAGTCTACCATCTTTTTCTATGAAGTCCAGCATGCACAAAGTAAGTCTCCAAATTCAAAACTAAGCGTTAACACATTTCCCAATCACTCCCAAGAAAATGCCTGGTATTCTTGCTATAAACTTCCAGCTGGGGAGTAGGAAAGCCTCATCTCAAGACTTATAATGGTCCATGGTTTAACTTCATGAAGTTTTAGAAAATAAGAAGAAGCATGTAAAAGGAAAAGAAAAGGTTGGGGGAGCAATAGTTCCAATAGCAGCCAGTATAGCAGGAAATTTATGCAGTTTCTATTTTCCAGGCTTCATGATATAATAGTAATCATCTTCCATGCCATTGTTAAAGTCAGAAAAGAAAATATAGATTTTTTTTCACCATATTCTAAAAGTTTCTAAAGTATTTAACGATGGAATCTTAGAGTTGGAAAACCATACATTATTTTTATGGCACATATTTACTAAGTACTTTCACATGTTTGATCCTTATAATTACCTGTAGGGTAGATGTACCTGATAGAATTATTTTCATATATAGATGCAAGATCTCAAAATCAGAGAAGTTAGTAACTTACCTAAAATCAGACCTTCTGATTCTAAATCCAGTGCTGTTTTGACTACATCATGCAAATATGGATATCTGTTCTTGATCTAAAAGAATTATTCCTGTTTTGAACTTCAAACAAGAATGCAAAAAAAAATGTACACCTTAAGCTGACACAATGTTATATGTCAATTATATTTCAATAAATCTGGAAAAAAAATTCCATTTTACTCAGAAGAATATTCCATTTCACCCACATAAACATTTAATACATACATAACTTACCCAAGATTTTATAGCTACTAGTGGTAGAGCCAAGACTTAAACCTACATATTACTGCTGTAAGTTAAGGGGAAGGGAGAAAGGTGACTGCTGATTAGAATGGGAAAAAAACAAAATCCACCAAAGTTTTGATGCTAGTAAAAGACTCACCAGAGGCACCTGGGTGGCTCAGTCACTTAAGTATCTGACTTTGGCTCAGGCCATGATCTCAGGGTCCTGGGATCCAGCCCCGCTGTCAGGCTCCGTGCTCAGCAGAGAGTCTGCTTGTCCCTCTCCCCTGCCTCCCCTCCTTCTCCTCCTCCTCCCCCTGCTCCTGTGTGTGTGCTCTCTCTCAAATAAATAAAATCTTAAAAAAAAAAAAAAGAGTCACCAAGTCAGGGGGCCATTTATTCATAAAAAGCCATAGTAGTTGACATGCAAGCAATATCCCACCTAGAGACAAAAATTTAGAAGCCATCCAAAATTTGAAGTCATGAGAAAGAAAGATTTGCTTAAAGGATAACATATAAAGAGATAAAAGAAAGGTAATGGAGGAAACATACATGGCCAAAAAAGAACAAATACATAGTGTTTGTCATCATCATTATTATATTACTATTACTACTATTTTTACATATTATCTGCCTTTTAAAAGCCCTGCTTCAATGTACAAAAAGCAGGGAAAAAGGAATATCAAAGAATTAAGTAATGGCTTACTTTCACATGCTAAAGAGTGATCAAAATTAGAAGACGAAGTAAAAGGCATAGATTTAGGGCTGAATATCACTGGTGCCATTAAAGAGAGAGAAAGTCAAACAGCAGAGAGAAAATCAAGATTTTAGGGAGGTAACAGATGGTGTTAAAGTGGAGAAAGAAAAATCAGGAAATGACAATTTCAATAATAGGGGAAAAGGTTTGGGGGGAGTGGGAAAATAAGGCAATATGCTATGTGTAGAAAATCTGTAGAGTGTCATAAATCTACAAATAGTTAAAAGATAGTTTCCTAGCAACTGTGAGAATCTTATTGAAGATGGGTATCATGAACTTAGTAAAAAGCTAGATGGAATCTTTTTGTGACACCATTAAGAAATGTTCAGGAACTTAATATTCAGAATTTTAGAGTAGCACATCTGTTTGGCACAATAAGCAGAATAGAGTATCAAAAGAGACAGAGATCCTTTGTTCATCTGTTTTGTTTCTTAAATTCCACATATGAGTGAAATTGCATGATATTTGTCTTTCTCTGAATTATTTTCCTTACCATCATACATTCTAGATCCATCTGTGTTGTTGCAAATGGCAAGGTTTATTCTTTTTATGGCTGAATAATATTCCACATCTTTTCTTTATCCATTCATGTATCGATAGACACTTGCGCTGCTTCCAAAATTTGGCTATTGTAATAATGCTGCAATAAACATAGGGGTGCATATATCCTTTTCACTTTAAACAATAGAGAACAAACTGATGGTTATGAGAGCAGAGGTTGTTGGGGGGATGGGTAAAATAGGTGAAGGGGATTAAGAGTACACTTATCATGATGAGCACTGAGCGATGTACAGAATTGTTGAATCATTATACTGTACACCTAAAACTAATGTAACACTGTTAACTATCTGGAATTAAAATTAAACAATTAATTAAAAAAATGAAATACATTACCTTAAAAGAGAGGGAGAGACAGAGAAAGAGCTCCTTGGAAGTCTTAGGTCACACTGAAATTGTTTGACCAAATTACACACTGGGCAATGTAGCAAGTGAAGCCAAAGATGAGCTGACACATGGAGATAAAATAATACAGATCAGAGATCTTAAAAGCAGGGACAGTAATTGTAAGCTTGTGGTAACTCTATCTTTTACTCTATCTTTCTCCCATATCTTGATTCTCAAAACTGGATTCCCATTAAAAATCAACTTCACTACAACATTATGACTATAGTTAACACTGCTGTATGATATATAAGAAAATTGTTGAGAGTTAATCCTGAGTTCTCATCACAAAAATTTTTTTTCTCTTTTCTTTTTATTTAATCTATAAGATGATGGGTGTTAACTAAACCTATTGTGGTAATCATTTCATAATGTATATAAATCAATCCATCATCCTGTATACCTTAAACTTACAGTGATGTATGTCAATTATTTCTCAATAAAACTAGAAAAAATCAACTTCACTTTCTTTCATGTGCCTTTCTCTATACAGTTGCCCCCACTCTTCTTTCCTGTATAATTTCTGTTCCTACTCATTTGATTATATCCTTCCTCTCAGGAAGCACAGGAACCTGTGAAGGAAATTCTTCTGCTGGTAGAATATGTTTCACCAACCCCTCAGTCCCTCTTCACTACACCACCTACCTAATCTATCAAAAGATCTCAGGTAGCAGCATGATCAGGGAGTCAGGGAAGTTCCACCGACTGAATTTTCTCCTGTGCATAAGCATTGCCCATATCCTTCCATCCACCCTCCCCAGGACAAGGAGCTAAATAAAACTCTGCTGTTTTGAGAAAGGCACCTAATTAAGATATAGGAGAAGGTGGTGACCAAGTGATGCATTAGAGTTCTGGGATTCTCAGACTGAGATCATCAGGCCAAGGGCACTGTCTCATAGGATTATAAGGAAGGGAGGAAAGAGGTGTAGGATTTTCTTATAAAAAATAAAGATCCACTATTTTATTTCTTATATACTTTTTACCTTTATTTTATATTACCCAGGAAAATCTCTAATAAAAGAAAGGATGTATTTTCTAATTTTTAAATGGAAAAAACTCAAACTTTTATGAAAAAAAAGTTGTAGAACTTAGAAATCTTGACACATTTTGTCAACTCTCTGTGTGTTCAAGGTCCAAACAACAATTAAGAGCAGCGAGCATGAGTAATTATGAAAGACTTAGAATAATGGAGGAAGATGTGAACACTTGGAGTAGAAACAGATTAGGACAAGAGACATAGAGATGGAGATGGAAAGATGTGTGCACAAACCCTTTACTTTCTGGAGAAACAACAGAAAACCAACTAAAAGAATTGTCAGAGTGCAGCAAATTTGAAAATTACAAGATAATTCACACAAAAACTTAATACAAGGATACACAATTAAATACATTAAGATTATTGCATTCAAAATAAGACCCAAAATATAATTTTCTTGGATCTTACATATATTAAATATGAAAAACATTAAAATAAAATACACTTTAAATAATATAAATTAATCATTACAGACATATACCTTCTTCTACTCTAGTAAATCAAATATAGTAGAACCAGTAGAAGACAAAAAGTAGAATGAACTGACAATTCAGAAAGGAAGAAAAATTAAAAGGCCAATAAACATACAGAAGTACAAAACTTGGAGGCAAAATGTTTGGTGTTTATCCTTTCAACATTTCATGATGGCAAAGGGCACCCAAGGATTATCCAGAAGAATCTACTTAATTCATCTATTAAGTATTGATTAAAGGATGTAGACTTAGTGAAGTTCCCATTTTCCTCATAGGTTTTTGCCCAGTAGAGATGTACATAATTTCTGAGCAGAACAGATAACCCCAGATATTTATGGCCTGTTGAACATTAACCAGTGTTATATCTATAATTCAGCAATCATGCTAAAATTTCTTTGCAAAAATGTCTATAGGTACCCTAATTTTTTCCAGATTTACTGAGATATTGGCATATGATACTGTATAAGTTTAAAGTGTACAGCATGTAAAATAAAAAATAAAAGTGTACAGCATGATTTGATACATACATTATAAAATGATTATCACAATAAACATGTCCACCACTTAAATAATTACCATTATTATGTATATGGTGATAACATTTAAAATTTACACTCAACAACTTTCTGTATGTAAGACAGTATTGTTAGCTACTGTTACTATGCTGTACATTAAACCCCCAGAACTTATCCATCTTATAGCTGGAAGTTTGTACTCTTTGGACAATATCCTCCCATTTTCCCTACCCCTTGGTCCTTGGCAACCACCGTTCTACTGTTTCTACGAGTCTGGCTTTTCAAAATTCCACATATAAGAAAGAATGTACAATATTTGTCTTTCTCTGCCTGACTTATTCCATTTAGCATAATGCCTTCAAGGTCCACCCATACTATTGAAAAAGGCAGGATTTCCTTCTTTTTTATGGCTGAATAATATTCCATTGTGTGTGTGCATGTGTGTGTATCACAGCTTCTTCATCCATACATCCATCAGCGGACACTAAGGTTGTTTCCATGTCTTGGCTATTGTAAACAATGCTGTAATGAACAAAGGGGTGCAGGTATCTCCTTAACACAGTGATTTCATTTCC
Organism: Leptonychotes weddellii; assembly: GCF_054177405.1. NCBI lineage: Eukaryota > Metazoa > Chordata > Mammalia > Carnivora > Phocidae > Leptonychotes > Leptonychotes weddellii. The sequence continues at coordinate 67,061,650 of NC_138377.1, forward strand.
TTCAGGTATATGCCCAGAAGTGAGATTGCTGGATCATATGGTAGTTCTATTTTTAATTCTTTGAGGAAACTCCAGACTGTTTTCCACAGTGGCTGCAAAAATTTATATTTCCACCAACAGTGCACAAAATTTCAATTTTCTACACATCCTTGCCAACACTTGTTATCCCTTGTTTTTGGTAAGAGCCATTCTAACAGGTACAAGGTACTACCTGATTTGCATTTCTCTGATAATTAGTGAGCAACTTTCATGTACCTGTTGGCCATTTTGTATGTCTTTGGGAAATGTCTATTCATTCCTTTACCCATTTTTGATTTATTTGTTCTGCCATTGAGTTGTATGAGTTCTTTATATATTTTGGATATTAACCCTTTAGAACATAGATTATTTGCAAATATTTTCTCCCATTCTGTAAGTCATTTCTTCTGCTGTACAGAAGCTTTTGGGTTTGATGTAATCCCATTTCTTTTTGTTTTTATGATTTTTTTTATTTATTTGAGAGAGAGTGTATGTGCACACGCATGCACACACAAGCAGGGGGAGAGATAGAAGGGGAGGGAGACAGAGAAGCAGACTCCAGGCAGAGTGCAGAGCCAGACATGGGGCTTGACCTCATGACCCTGAGATCACGACCTGAGCTGAAATCAAGAGTCAGACACTTAACCAACTGAGCCACCTAGGTGCCCCACCCATTTCTTTGAGTGTGACTGTATATGCAGGGATTTGTTATGGGCTCTTGATTCTATTTTACTGATGTATGTGCCTGTTTTTATGCCAGTACCATACTATTTTGATTACTATAGCTTTCTGTATTAAAGTTTGAAATTAGGAAGTGTGGTATCTCCAGCTCTGTTCTTCTTTCTCAGGATTGTTTTAGCTATCTAGGGTCTTTTGTCATATGAATTTTAGGATTCTTTTTTCTATTTTGGTGAAAAAATGCCATTGTAATTTTGATAGGAATTGCATTGAATCTATAGAAGTATAAAATAAATAATTATAGAATATTTTAAAATGTTTCATAGCTATGAAAGAGCTTTGAGTAAATAAACATTTTATTCATTCTTTCAATCCATGAACATATGATAAATTTCCATTTATTTGTGTCTTCTTCAGCATCTTTAATCAATCTCTTTAAATTTTTACCTTCTTGGTTAAATTTATTTTTAAGTATCTTATTCTTTTGATGCTATTGTAAATTAGATTATTTTATTTCTTTTTCAGATAGTTCATTGTTAGTGTAAGAAATGCAAGTGTATGTTGGTTTTGTATCCTGCAACTTCACTACATTCATTTATTAGTTCTAAGGGTTTTTTTGGAGGAGTCTTTTGGATTTTCTGTATTAAAGAAAATCATATCAACTGCAAACATAGACAATTTACTTTTTCCTTTCTGATTTGGATGCCTTTTATTTCTTTTTCTTATCTATTTGCTGTGGCTAGGATGTCCAGCGCTATATCAAGTAGAAGCAGCAAGTGTGGGCATCTTTGTCTTGTTTGTTCCTGATCTTACAGGAAAAGGTTTCAACCTTTCCCCATTGAATATGATGTTTGTTGTCATTCTGTCATACATGGCCTTTATTTTGTTTGGGTACATCCCTTCTACACCCAATATGGTGAGAATTTTTAATCATGAAAGGATGCTGAAGTTTGTTAAATTCTTTTTTTGTATCTATTGAGATAATCATATGATTTTTATCTTTCACTCTATTAGTGTGGTATATCACATTTATTGATTTGTATATGGGCATCAAATTATCACATTGTACACCTCAAAGTTGCATATGTATCAATAATGTCTTAATAAAGCTGGAAAATATATAATCTATTTTTTAATTTTAAGATTCTGTCTTTACTGATGGTTGTTGAAAAGAAACGAGACTTACAGGAACATCTGAGTGGCTCAGCCAGTTAAGCATCTGCGTTTGGCTCAGGTCATGATCCCAGGGTCTTGGGATCCCAGGGTCTTGGGATCCCAGGGTCTGGGGATCCCAGGGTCTGGGGATCCCAGGGTCTGGGGATCCCAGGGTCTGGGGATCCCAGGGTCTGGGGATCCCAGGGGGATCCCAGGTGTTGGGGTTAATGTAGAGCATGAAACCAGCCATACCTGGCTTACTAAAATCTAACACGGAGGCCACCGAGGGCAAGAGAAGGTTTCGGAGAAGGGCTACGCCTTTGGAATGCTGAGGCCCGCGTGACCACTCTGCTGTTGGAATACCACCAGGAGTTACATTCCCTGAAGCTCTCTTAGCCAAACAGCCACCCTGTGATCTAAGAGATGTGTGCATTGTCCCTTAGGCTATGTTTAGTAGAACAGGCAGATTTGCACATCCTATATTTCCCGTAAATCCTCTCAGTTTCAGTAAGACCCCTTGTCGCACATCACGTGCTTGAGAAACAGTGATAAGGATATCCTGAAGGACCAATAAAAGCGGGAGCAAAGAAGAGCAAAGGGTCTTCATCTCTGAGTGTTGACCCCCTTGCCTTCTCTTCTCTTTCACAGCAAAGTTTGGAGTAATCTTTCATCCGTCGGTACAGGGATTGCTGGCCAGGTATTATGGCTGGTTTCATGCTCTACATTAACCCCACCACCCATCTTGGGATCCCAGGGTCTTGGGATCCCAGGGTCTTGGGATCGAACCCCGCTGTCAGGCTCCCTACCCAGCTGGGTGTCTGCTTCTCCCTCTCCTTCTGCCCCTTCCCCTGCTCGTGCTCGCTCTCTCTCTCAAATAAATAAAATGTTTTCAAAAAAAAAGAAATTAGACTTATCAATGTAATCATTTAATCAAGAAACCATATTTGCCGCAGAGAATTCCAGTTGTCTACTTAAGTTATGACACAATATGTTTATTATTAGAAGTAAAATTTGTTCACTAAAGCTATAAAACTACTCAATACTTCTGTGATAAGTAAATCCATCACTATTAAGGTTTATAGATCTTTCTTGCTAGTCAGAAAACTTCAGCCCCTAAGTCCATCATTCTCTTTCCAGCCCTAAAAACTGTAAGTGAAGTCAAACTCCAAAAAGCCCTTTTCTTTCAGATAGCAATTTCCAACACAGGGAAATAAAACAAACTAGCTTAGCAACTAAATCACAGGTACACCAAAAACAAAGCTAGAACCCTTTCTTTAGGGCTTTCAGTGAGAGCTCTCTGTCTCTGCAGCTGATCTCTAATTTGGGATAGAACCAGTTTGTTTTGTTCTGTTCTTATTTTTTTCCTGTAAATTTGCTGGAAGCATTAATGAGATAAGGAAAAGGAAATTCATCAAATTACTGGGTAAGGATCCAAGGTCATGTGATGCTGTGAAAAGCAGTACTTTTCCACTCATGAACTTTTATAAGACTTTCCGTATCTAAAAGCAGTTTTAGGAACTGAAAAAGAAAATAGGAGCAATAAATTCTCAGGAGCAAAAACAAATCACAAGTAATGACCACCATGAACCATAAACTGACCAGTCATGAAAAAAATCACAGGAGTGTTGAAAATGAACAAGCTGTACCACCACCTCATTTTAAATTAACAAAAGTTTGCTAAGCCATGTCTCATTAAAAACGCCACCTAAAGTTTATTCAGGTAGTCACTACTACAATCTTCTTGAATAAAGCACTTGCCTTTGCCTCTATTTAGAGGCTAATTAGTCTCTGTTGTTGTGGTAAAATAAAAATTAAGAGACAGAAGAAAGTGTTGAATGGAAACATTTTATCAAATCCAATCCAGAAACAGAAAAAAAAAAATTAAAGATTGGTAGTTCGAAGGCAGGGCTCCTAAAAAATGTAGCACATACCAGCTTAAGAATATATAAAATAATAATAATGAATTAGGGCGCCTGGGTAGCTCAGTTGGTTGGGCGACTGCCTTCGGCTCAGGTCATGATCCCGGAGTCCCAGGATCGAGTCCCGCATCGGGCTCCCTGCTCAGCAGGGGTTCTGCTTCTCCCTCTGACCCTCTTCCCTCTCGTGCTCTCTGTCTCTCATTCTCTCTCTCAAATAAATAAATAAAATCTTTAAAAATATTAATAATAATAATAATAATGAATTATTGCAAGAAAAGGAGTAACTATTAAAGCTGAAAAGTCCATGATCTGACTCCGTCCCATAGTGGGAAAGCAATCTCTGAATTTTGTTGATTGGTTGGCAGTATCCAGGTAGATGGGTTAGGTAAGCACTAACCCATGGGGCTAGCTGCTGGGGGTGTACTGCAAGTGAGGTACCAGACTCTAGGTCACACAGGTGTCTGCAGGGCCACTTGGCCCTGCATAGAGAAGTGAAAGGATAATTTTCAAACCACTAAAATCATGACACTCATCCAAAGTCATTCATTAATGAGCAAACTAACAAAATGTTAAAATCACTTCAAATGGAGATTTGACTTACAGAGACTTACATTCTCTGTATTTGCATTGCCATAAACAGCATGTATTGACACTGCCATGGACAGAATCCATTTCCATTGTTCTGAACAGGAAACATGCATTACTTTCAATTTTCTACAAATTAACTTCAATTTCTATAGGACTATAAAATAGCCTAATCAAAGACAAAGGCCCACATTTCAAAAAACCACACAATCCCACAAGATACCCCTAGCCAATGCCCTGTATTCCACGAAAGGGGGACCCACTAATTTTTTTGCCATTTCCAAGTCATACTCAATTTTTTCCTAACAGAAAGTATTTCCTTGTTTCCCACAGCAAGACCTGATTAATTTGAGGTTTAAAAAAAAAAAGTCTCCCCTCCAGTGCAGTCCAATGATGTTCAAAGGAAAGTAAAAATTCTCCTGTGGGTACCCATTGGCCAAATCTAACTGCCTCACTGCAGAGAAACTAGTCCACAAGAATATTTAAAGTGCTGTCCTAAGGTGATTTGGTTTGAGTGTATTCTTGATGAAATAAAGTTATAAATACTCAGTTGAGTTCTGAAGCTGACCTACTATGAATCAAGTTTCTCTGTTTGACCCTGATATAATAGAGATAAATAGAAATGTTTCATGTGTTTACAGTGCCTTCACCTCAAATACTCTTTCTGCACAAACAGACGTTGATTCTGAAATAAGGGGAAGAGGTGGTCTAGGAAGAGCTATCTCTATAAAGAATTTGTCAAGTCACAAATTCTTGAAGTGGAATTATTTTGCTCCAGACATGTATATAATTATTCATAAAACAATTAACTTACATAAAATTGCCAGATTATCAAGAAAAAACAATCAAATTAAAAGTCATAAAGAAACTGCCTATACAGAGAGTACAAAATCTTATCAGAAAAACTGCAGCACAAATTATAAAAATGTGGGGAAAGTATCTTTATATTTTCCTCTCTTGCTCTTTCTCTTGCTAGAAGAAATAACTGAACTCCCTGCCTTTGGAGCTTGGTGCAGCTATGGGAATAATTGTTTATAATCACAGTCTTCTCCCCTTTTCCTTTCCCACTAGCCTAGCAATTTACAGATCATGAGTATCTTACTTAAGAATGACTTCTTCCCATTTGTAACTAGTGACCTATAGAAAATTAAAAACGAGTCGGGGTGTTGCCAGTATGTATATAAAACACAGAAACAAGCTAAAGCCAGACACTAAAGACAAGTCTGTATTTCAATAGACTGAAAATATAGAAAATAATAATTGACATGAAGGAAAACAGAGTAAAACTAACAAGGAAGTCATCATTTGGCCTCTAACCAGAAAAGACTGACTTACAACATAGACTGATAAAATCTTTCTCATTTTAGCTTTAAAAATCAACAAAAATCCTCTCCTGGCAAAGGAAGTTGGTTAAATGCCAAGGCTACTGATGGGAAGTGGTAAGGATGTAGCTTAAAAATGTTCTGTTTTGATTATATTTTTCCTTTTTTCGATGAGGACTGCACCTTAACTTCTGTTTGAAAGATAATTGTATGAAAACAATGTAGCTAGACAGAAGGTTTACATGAATTTGTGAAAGTTTTGTTGGTTTCTCAAAAAGGCTGGATGCCTTTTGTCATTCTCGGACACTTGATGGATTCTGAGTACCCTAGATTTTAAAGGTCTTACAAGTAATTGAATTGTGTTATCACAAACTGAGTTACTCATAAAATCATTAAGTTGAACAGTTCAGGTTTGCTGTATTACGCAAACAATGAATCATGGAACACTACATCAAAAACTAATGATGTAATGTATGGTGATTAACATAACATAATAAAATAAATAAATTTTTAAAAAAATAAAAATTTAATGAGTGGCAACTAACTTCAGTGAAAGGACTCTTATCTCAAAGACAGACTCAAGTTGATTCTTTAGGATTAGAAATCAAATAAGAGGCAAAGACTAAAATGCAAACACATGTTTGAGAAAGTGTCTGGCCTCCTCTGAATCTTGATTTGAAGCTACTGCCACTATGGTTTCTGACCTGAGAAAGTCAAAGAAATAGCCACCCATCCTTCTACTATTTTCTAAAGTAAAAATGAATTTTAAAATTCACTACAAGCATTAAAGGTTTCCACATTTGGGGACTTTTTATACTAAGTGTTTTTGTTTATAAGACCAGAAAAAATATGGTATAATTTTTTCATAGTCTCAGTTTAGGAATTTCCTAAATATTTTAAAGCATTAGTTAGTGGGGGCACCTGGGTGGCTCAGTCGGTTAAGCATCTACTTTCGGCTCAAGTCATGATCCTAGGGTCCTGGGATTGAACCCCATGTCAGGCTCCCTGCTCAGCAGGAGCCTGCTTCTCCCTCTCCTCCCCGCTTGTGCTCTCTCTATCTCTGTCACCATCTCTCTCTCTCTCAAATAAATAAATAAAATATTAAAAAAAAAAACATTAGTTAGTGAATTTAAGGATTTTATGTGGAAATCTTCTCAAATAAAATCTTCTATGATATTAACTAAACAGTTTTACTGACTTACTGCATCGAGGAAAAACACAATTCCAAAATAGCACTTAATTAGGGAAAGTGAGAACATGGTTTCTATGGCATATGGGTTGATCTCACAGTTATTAAAACAGGTTATCAAAAACTGGGCAAATCTTTGGATTGGTTGAGGTCTTAAGGCAAAAGTTGATGCAGGCAAGGCAAGGTTTTAGGCAAAAAAAAAAAAAAAAAGTGCAATGTGAATCACAAGATATTCCCTGGTTATAATTACACAATTGATGGAGATGGTTGTTCTAGTTCTTAGTCAAGCATAACTGATGACTGTGTTTTGTCCCATCCAGAGGGTCTGAAAAAAAGTAGCCTCACTCTTAACTACATCACTGTCAGGATTTCTAGATGGCATTGATGTCACAGAAACAACAGTTTGGAGTCCAATTAGGAACTGATCTCCATGCTCCTTTTGTCAAATGATGAGTTGTTGGATCATGTGGTATGATAGTGGTTATACAGCTGCCTTTAAAGCTTTGGAAATCACTTGCAATCACAATGCACATAAATTGAAGAGCAAAATAATGATTAAACACTGCAGATTGCTTCAGAGACATAATTTAAAATTACCAAACTCAAGCTAAAACAATGTGTCCCTAAATCTATTTGCCTACGTGGCAAGCCAGATAAACCATCTTCTTCAGTTTAGAGATTAATTGTTTCTTCTGACTCACATCCAAGTGCAACACAAAGTGTTGGCAACAGCACAGACATAACTTACTTGGCTAGCTAATAAAAAGTCTAAAGCTATTTGTGTGTCCACTATCACATAGGCTAAAACGCTTAGAGTTGGCTATTGAGCCTCAAAGCTGTCAGTCAATTTTAATTTTAACTAAGGTTAATTACACATTTCTGGCCATGTTTTCCAATTAATGGTCACTTATAAAAATCTCCATTTGGATGGAACCAGAAAAAGTGAATCAGTGATTCCTCTAGGAAATTCTCCAGCTGTTAGGTCATGCAAGATTTCCTTCGGAGGATGAAGAAAAGATGGTAGTATCTGCTAATGAGAAGGCCGGGTGTATTACATGAGTTCCTTGTAGTATTGGGCCATATCTGCTTGCAACAGATTGGCATCTAAGATCAGATGATATTCTAAGATGCACAGGTTGGCCTGTTACTATGCCATAAAGGAGAGACTATGAGCTAGTGAAGCTCAAATATTTCTGAAGGTTTTCTACTAGGCCAGAAGATGGGAGATGGTATGGAAGTGGAGTTTTTGTGTGAGAATGCCTTGCAGAGCTCCTTAATGAAAGCCTCGTCATTCCCCAAATGGGAAACTGAGGAAAATTTTGCCAGTGTGAGAGCCATGGATCTTTAACAAAGACTATGACATTCTGAAAACAAACATAGAAAAACAAAAACGTATTCACATCCCATTGTAGGAGTAATAATAGGAAGTCAATTTAGAAGTATTCAAATAGGTTGTGAGATTCTGGCCCCCACATATGCCTAACCTTTAGAGTTTTGCCAGGATTATACTGTTGGAAAAAAAAAAGGCATGTATTAGAGGTACTCTAAGTGATTTTTTCTAAAAATTCCCTAGCAATATTGGTTTAGAATGATGGCAAACTTTGTCCTTGCTATGACAGATCAGTTCATAGACTGTCAAAACAAAATTCTACCTGAAATCATCTGCAACAACAAGACAAGTATCCTGGCAATGCCAGAGATTATCTTCATATAATTTATATCCATATCATTTCAAATATTCGTTCTTTGATGTTGGAAACCAATTTTGGCATTCTATGACCTCTTTGAACTCCTCCAAAGTCCTATTTAGGGGAAGTATCACAAGAGCAAGCACCTTTATAAGGGCTTTATACGGACTCCCTACAATGGGGCATTCTCACACAATAATTCCATTGTCCCTATTATCTCCAATCTTCTGGCTTAGTAGAAAACACCAATGTAATTCTCAAAATTAGTCAAACTTGCCTTATAAGATAACTAATTGCAATGCTTCTTAATTTACATGTTCCTTTAAATTTTATCTGGTGTGGAGACAAGTTAAGAAGGGCATTTGTAAATCCTTGATCAGAATGGATGAGGCCAAGATCTATAAAGAACTTCTCAAACTCAACACCCAAAAAAAAAAAATCAAATCAAAAAGTGGGCAGAAAATATGAAAAGACACTTCTCTGAAGAAGACATACAAATGGCTAACAGACACATGAAAAAATGTTCATCATCATTAGCCATCAGGGAAATTCAAATCAAAACCACATTGAGATACCACCTTACACCAATTAGAATGGCAAAAATGGACAGGGAAAGAAACAACAAATGTTGGAGAGGTTGTGGAAAAAGGGGAACCCTCTTACACTGTTGGTGGGAATGCAAGCTGGTACAGCCACTTTGGAAAACAGTGTGGAGCTTCCTCAAAAATTTAAAAATAGAGCTGCCCTATGACCCAGCAATTGCACTTCTGCACCCCAAAGACACAGATGTAATGAAAAGAAGGGCCATATGCACCCCAGTGTTCATAGCAGCAATGTCCACAATAGCCAAACTGTGGAATGAGCCGAGATGCCCTTCAACAGATGAATGGATAAAGATGTGGTCCATATATACCATGGAATATTACTCAGCCATCAGAAAGGATGAATATCCAACTTTTACATCAACATGGATGGGACTGGAGGAGATTATGCTAAGTGAAATAAGTCAAGCAGAGAAAGTCAATTATCATATGGTTTCACTTATTTGCGGAACATAAGGAATAGCATGGAGGACATTAGGAGAAGGAAGGGAAAAATGAGGGGGGCGGGAATTGGAGGGAGAGATGAACCATGAGAG
>NC_138377.1:67071841-67088014 GCF_054177405.1 Leptonychotes weddellii
AAGGTGTAGGAGTGATAATTTGATACACTTATATATTATCATTACAAAATAATTATCACAATAGGCTTAGTTAACACTTCCATCACCTCATAAAATTACCATTTTTTATTTTTGTGGTGTATATTAAATACTTTAAAAGCTACTGCCTGAGAGTCTGGCTTCCATTTCGCCTGAATCTAGGTGCTGTTTGAGATCCTCACTTTTGAGACCCTGAAAGGCTTGGCACACCCTCCACTACTGGGAGCTCTTAAAATATAATAGGCTGGGACGCCTGGGTGGCTCAGTGGATTAAGCGTCTGCCTTTGGCTGAGGTCGTCATCCCAGGGTCCTGGGATCGAGTCCCACATTGGGCTCCTTCCTCGACGAGGAGTGTGCTTCTCCCTCTGCCTGCCGCTCCTTCTGCTTGTGCTCACTCTCTCTCTGACAAATAAATAGAATAAAATAAAATAAAATCTTTTTTAAAAAATAAGATATAATAGGGCGCCTGGGTGGCTCAGTCGTTAAGCGGCTGCCTTCGGCTCAGGTCATGATCCCACAGTCCTGGGATCGAGTCCCACATCGGGCTCCCTGCTCAGCGGGAAGCCTGCTTCTCCCTCTCCCACTCCCCCTGCTTGTGTTCCTGCTCTCGCTGTCTCTGTCAAATAAATAAATAAAATCTTTAAAAATAATAATAATAATAAGATATAATAGGCTCAGGGCTCCTGGGTGGCTCAGTAGGTTAATCGGCTGCCTTCTGCTGGGGCTGTGATCCCTGGGTCCTGGGATGGAGCCCAAGGTCAGGCTCCCTGCTCAGTAGGGGCGCTGCTTCTCCCTCTCCCTCTGTCCTTCTCCCTGCTCCTTCTCTCTCTCTCAAATGAATAGATAAAATCCTTAAATATATATATTTATAGAGAGAGAGAGATATATTATAGGCTCAGTTTTCTCATCTGTTAATGAGGATAAGACTTCTTTCACTTTTATGCTGAAGCAGTGAACATAGTCATAAGCTGCTTAGATGCCCCTTAAAAGAACTTGTTGGGGCGGCTGGGTGGCTCCCTGATTAAGCACCCACCTTGATCTCAGCTCAGGTCTTGATCTCAGGGTTGTGAGTTCAAACCCTGCATTTTGTTCCACGATGGGCGTGGAGCCTACTTAAAAAAAAAGAGTGGGGGCTGGTGCTTGGGTGGCTCAGTTGGTTCAGTGACCAACTCTTGGTTTCAGCTCAGGTCATGATCTCTGAGTCCTGGGATCCAGCCCTGAGTTGGGGCCCAGGCTGGGCAGGGAGTCAGCTTGAGGATTTCTCCCTGTTCGCCCTCCCCCACACACACACAAGAGCCTGCTTGTGCTCTCTCTCTCTCAAATAAATAACTCTTTTTTAAAAAAAGAAGAAAAAGAAGAAATACTTGTTGCCCCAGCCGTCAGCTCCTGCAAGACTGTTTTCAGAGCATGTCCTCATCCAAAGACTGATTGCAGTGGGGATGGAAGGGTGTGTGCGCCCATCTTAGCCTGCTGCTGTGTAGCCCTAACAGGCTGGACAAGGCTTTCTCATGTCTGCATTACAGTTTGAGTTCTCACTCTGCCCAATCCACCTCTTCCCTTTCTCTGCCACAGCTAGTGATCCCTATAAAATATCCTGCATGCCAGACCTTAAATATATATAGTGGACTGCTTGGATTATCACAAAGGTTTGAGAGACAACAGTAAGAGCTAGGGTGGGGTTGAACAATAAGTTTTCTCTCCTACATGAGGCCCCTCCTTCAAAACTGGAAGAGGTAGATGTTTTATTTAATGTAGAGAAACCAACACAGAGAGCCAAGAGAAATGAAAAGAGGAATATGTTCCAAACAAAAGAACAAAATAAGAACTCAGAAAGATGGTCCATTCTTCTAGAGGATTGGCTTTTAGGAACAGAAAATTAATCAATAGTCACTTGGAAATTTTATGTTTCAATAAAGCCATTTAGTGATTTTTTTTCTAAAACCCATAAGCTGACTGAACACTCTCCTCTTTGCCATCTTCAGCTCTCTGTTCCTGAAGAATGTATATATGTATATATGACTAGATTTAGAAAAGGAGTTAAGACTGCATCAAATCTGGCTATAAATTTATCAAGATGTGTTGAAGGAGAGGGCCACATGGAAAAAAATCAGTGGACCAAAGAATGAAATCACCACAATAATATGAGCTGACAGAGTAAAAAGAGCCTTGAATGAACTACCTGAGGAGTGTTCCTGAAGAGTGGCGAGGAAGAAGATATAAGAGAGGATGAGCAAGAAGAAAGCAGCCAAGGAAATGAACCCACTATTAGCAGTGACCGTGAACACCAGTTTATAAGTATCTGCACAGGCAAATTTGATTAGCCAAGGTATGTCACAGTAAAAGCTATCTAATACATTAGAGCTACAGAGGGGCAAGTTTACCACAAAAGCTGGTTGGGCCAATATGTGAATGAAACCAATGGTCCAGACAACCACTAAAATCAAAATGCACATTCATGGGTTCACGATGGTCAGGTAGTGGAGAGGCTTACATATGGCCATATATCTGTCAAAGGCCATGGCAATGAGCAGTATATCTCATTGCCTCCAACAGCATGGCAAAAGAAGACCTGAGCTAGATAGCCCCCAAAGGAGAGGACTTTCTGCTTCCTGAAAAGATCACAAAGCATCTTGGCTGCTGCAGTGGAGCAAAATATCAGGTCAATGATGGAGAGATTGGCTAACAGAGAATACATGGGGAGGGGAGGGTATAAGGGTCAGAAGTCACAGTGACCCCTACTAGAAGGATTCCCATCATCCTAGACATATATAAAAGACAATAAAAGCAAAAAAGAAGCTGGATCTCCCAGGAATTGGAGAGTCCCAGGAACACAAACTCAGACACCCCGGGGTGATTGGCTCCATCCATTGGTTCATTTGGTAGGTTTACGCTCCTGATACCTAAAGAAAGTGATAGAATTTAAATTCATACTATCACATTAATACCCTCTATGGAAAAAGTATATAAAATTTGGAAGACAAATATTACCTGAGCATTTCACAAAAATCAAATAACATCCTTTTGGCCACTATTACTGTAGTTACATATGATAGCAACCGAGTTGCCAAATAGCCTTGCTAACATAAGGAGTGGTGCCTAGGAAAAATTTATTTAAATGACAAATCTTTCACATACCATGTAAATTATTTTTTCTGATCACTTTTTGGGAGTAGCAGCTAACTCAAATTTAGGTATTTAAGCAAATGGGACTTTTGATAGAATAAAAAGCCAAATAAATTTGGGACATCTGGTTCTGTCCAAATATAATGGGCCTCAATGAGGTACATCAGAAAGAAGAATTGGACAAGGAATTGCTGAATAGACAGGAGAATTTACTTGAACTTCTTTCACATTAAAAAAAACATTGGAGAGAATAACAGGGTGGATCATTGTTCATGTTGGTGGTCGAGTTAACTAAGATCTAATGGGTGAGGAGGAGCGAGCATGGGGGACAGAGTGGCATGGAGAATGCTTCTAGCAGAAGGAACAGCAGACAAGTCTTGGAGACAGGAGAGAGCCACGCATCTTTTATCCTTCAAAACCTGCTCAGAGATTTCCTTTTCCAGAAGCCTCCCCAGTATAGGCCTCCAGCACATATTGATGATTCCATATATTTTTGGCGTTTTCAGGTAGTGATCCAAGCAACCCAGAAAGAAAATGTGCATAAAAATAAAATCAGTGATTTCAAGTTAATTTCTGTGAATGGTGTAAGATAGAGGCCTAGTTTCATTCTTTTGCATGTGAATATCCAACTATCCAGCACTATTTATTGAAAAGAATGTCTTCTCTGGTGAGTAAAATGTTAATGGTAGAACCTAAATGGTGGGTAGGCAGGTATTCACCATAAAATTCTTTCATCTTTGCAGTATGTTTGAAATACTTTCAAAATAAAATATTTCAGAGGGAAGGGAAGAACATATCTAATAAAATGATGATGTTCTACCAAAGATGGCATGCAAAGTACAATCTCCAAAATCTCCTAAAGCCATTTGGGGAAAAAAAAAAAAAAGTCCATTAGATTGTAAGTCTCTTAAAAGCCAGGAGCTAAATATGGAGTTTATTCATTCAACCTATTTTTTGACCATTACCTGTGTGCTAATTCCTAGACAAGGAGCTTGGAGCCCAGTGAAGAGACACACACATCCAAACAAAGCAATTTAATCCAATCTGGATAGCTATTATACTATAGCTATTATACTATACTATATATAGATTATACTATATTATAGTATAGCTATACTATAATGCATGTTCAATGCAGTGGGTAGTAACATAGAAGAAAGAAACCCTAAATCTACCTGGGGGGATCTGGGAATGTTTCCCAGGGAAAGTAGCATTTGAGTAGAGACTTAAAGAGTTTGAGAGAGGAATGAATGGGAGGTGAGAGTTTAGGGTGCCTGAGAAGACATTCCAGGAAGAGTTCCAGGTGGAGTGCAGCATGTGACATGGCATGTTTGGCATGTTTGAGAAACTGTAGTCATTTAGTACTCATGCAACATTACGTACAGTGTGGAGAGTGGTAGGAGAAGAGACAGAGAGCTTTTTAAAAATATTGTGCCCACCCCAGACCAATTAAATCAGAATCTTTGAGAGATGGGCCAAGAGTCTAAGTATTTTTTGAAAGCACATCAGGTCATTCTAATGCACAGCTACTGTGGAAAACTACTGCTCTACTCTATGCTTCTCTTTGTTTTTTTGTTTGTTTGTTTGTTTGTTTAAAGATTTTTATTTATTTATTCATGAGAGATAGAGAGAGAGAGGCAGAGGCAGAGGGAGAAGCAGGCTCCCCGCGGAGCAGGGAGCCCGATGTGGGACTCGATCCCAGGACCCTGGGATCATGACCTGAGCTGAAGGCAGATGCTTAACCGACTGAGCCACCCAGACGTCCCTCTATGCTTCTCTTTGTACTCCCAAGAATCTCGTACATCCCTTTTTCTTTTTTTTTTTTTTGGAGAGAGGGAGGGGGGCAGGGGTAGTGGGAGAGAGGGAGACAGACAGAATCCCAAGCAGGTTCCAGCACAGAGCCAATGTGGGCTCAAGCTCACAACCCTGAGATAGTGACCTGAGCCAAAATCAAGAGTCAGACCCTTCCCCCCTGAGCCACTCAGGCACCCCCTTTGTGCATCCCTTTATCACTATACTTACCTCATAACATTGAAACTATTTCTCTGTATCTCACAGAAAAGAAGCTCCTCAATGGCAGGGATGCTTTCTTATTTTTCTCTTTATCTCCAGTGCCTTGCACTCTTTCTGGCACTTAGTAAATACTCTATAAGTATTTGTTGAACTGAGCAAAACTAAAATATAAAGGATAAAATTAGACCAGAGCTCAAGTATTAACCTCCCTTAGTGTCTCCCCAAAGGCCATTCATGTCCATGACCCACAAACTCCCTTTCATTCACCGGGGATGACAGACAGCATATGCTTTATGAAATACACCTATAATCAGTCAGCTCAATGATACATTATCCTTAAGCCATAGAGTAGTCTGAAACAGAACAATTGCAAACCTCTTTCATTTTAGCTGGGGAAAAAGGTGTATATTAGTTAATAAAATCTTAATTTTTAAAATAAACAAATGATACTTTGAAAAAATCTCACAGAATGACTTGATCGAAGAAAAATTATCAACTAATATATTAATTTTTAAGTAAGTTTTAATTGTACAGAAAGCACATGAGTCTATTCTCATTTTAAAATCTAGAATACCACCGATAAAACCAAAGACCTTTTGATCATAACCCTTAATCCAGACCCCTGCCCTCTTCTCTAGGGGTAAGTGATACATGGTATGTATTCTTCCAGACCTTTTTTATGCTCTACATTTATATCTATTCACCTGTGTAAATAAATATGGCTCTAGTTAATTTCTTTTTTAGATATTTTTATAGATATTTCGGGGTATTGATCAAAGTCCAGACAGGAAGAGAGGTCACATTCAAATGGGTGACTGAAGAGAGTTGACTACAGGAATTATATACAAGTGTTTAGGCAGTGTTAAAGGAGCCAACAAAAGACTGTAAAGGCACCCAGGGCTGGCAAGAGAAGTGAGCTCTTATCATTCCTGGAGTTACATAAGATGGGGAAAGAATGGTTTCTAAGACCACAAGTAAAATCTGTAGCTAGAGAGGAAGGTGACCCAAGAGGAGCTGTGAAAATAACACAGCTGCTTCTGTAACTTATCACAGGCCTATAATACATCCTGTAGTATAGGATGTTATCATTCCAAGTAGTGCCCCAACTAGCGCTGTAACTGCACCTCAGCAGGTCATTCCACTAATCTATTACTGATGGAGCATGTAGGTAGATTAATGAATTCCATATGTGTGTGAGTATACTTCAATTGCTATAAAATGTATCCCCTGGTAAGATGCAATGTTCTGTAGATATAGTAGTAATAATAAGACATTCTATAAATCTGCAAATGACTGTGCTGGCAGATACATTGAGGGTGTATCACTCAAGAGTTTGATCAGAGAAGTGGAACTACTATGAGTGATTTAAAAGAAGGCAATTTCTTATAGGGATTAGACTTTATGCAATGTGGAATCCGTTAAGCAGTCTAGGTAAGTTTGTTACCACTGAATGTCATGCTGGGCCTGAAGCCCAACAGTCTGGAAGGGAAAATGGACAGGAAGTGAAGATGACCAATGACAAACTTGAACTATGTCTCTCACTGCTTCTAATTTTGATGATGCAGGTGGCCTACCTAATAAACTGATGCCCTTCATTATAAAGATGCAGTTGCACCTGGCCCAGGATTTGGAGGAACTGAAGATGGAGATCCAGTAGGAGCTAAAGGAGCTGCAGGCCCAAGTTGTTGTCCCACATCAGCAAGGTGAGCCAGCAACATGTATGAGCTATAATGGTACTTGCCCTATACCGTCCTTCAGAAGTGTACTGCTTCACTTCCATCTTCCAAATCTCACACAAACTTTTCTTGTGGTGAACTCTAACATGGAAACATGCATGGAAGGGAATTCGGGAAACATAGTTCTGGTTTAGCTAAGTTGACAGAGTATGAAGCCATGACAACGGACTAGCAAGGCAAATCCATTGTGAAATATAAATCTATTCCTTGGGGTGCCTGGGTGGCTCAGTTGGATAAGCATCCAACTCTTGATTTCAGCTCAGGTCATGATCTCAGGGTTGTGTGATTGAACCCCACGTCTGGCTCTGTGTTGGGCATAAAACCTGCTTAAGATTCTCTTTCTCGGGCGCCTGGGTGGCTCAGTTGGTTAAGCGACTGCCTTCGGCTCAGGTCATGATCCTGGAGTCCCGGGATCGAGTCCCGCATCGGGCTCCCTGCTCAGCAGGGGGTCTGCTTCTCCGTCTGACCCTCTTCCCTCTCATGCTCTCTGTATCTCATTCTCTCTGTCTCAAATAAATAAATAAAATCTTTAAAAAAAAAAAAAGATTCTCTTTCTCGCTCTCCATCTGTCCCTCTCCCATTCTCCCTCCCTCTCTGGAAAAAAATATAAAAATAAAAAATATATATATACATATGGAGGTATATATATACATGTATGTATCCATATGTGTGTGTGTGTGTGTGTATAATATATATATTTCTGCTGGGATAAATCACTGCCTCCATGATAAAAGAGATCCAGTGTAATCAGTGTGCCACTAGGTAGCTAACTAATCCCCCCAAGGAATGGTGCCAACTTGGTTTCAGCCATTGACAGTTTGGGACTCAGCAATGGTAGTAGACAGATCCACTTTACTGAAGGAAAGTCCATGGTAGTGAGCCCATGCATAGTTTCCATCCCTGTTACCATAACCACTTTACACATGAGCCCAGTGAGCAAGCACTGGAGTGGTTAGGGACAAGGCTGACTAAAATTTAGTGAATGGGTATCTAATCCACATAATTAATAGCCTTCTCTAAAATGGATGCCCTCTGGGCGCCTGGGTGGCTCAGTTGGTTAAGCAACTGCCTTCGGCTCAGGTCATGATGATCCTGGAGTCCCGGGATCGAGTCCCGCATCGGGCTCCCTGCTCGGCGGGGAGTCTGCTTCTCCCTCTGACCCTCCTCCCTCTCATTCTCTGTCTCAAATAAATAAATAAAATCTTTAAAAAAAAATAAAATAAAATAAAATGGATGCCCTCTACTGGGCATTTACATGAAAATATCTTCATTGAGTACAGGATTTAATTAACCAAATCTAGCAGGCCATTTATAACACTCCAGGTACTCATATCAATACATTAATATCTGAATATCAGGTGAGTACTTGTACCCTACCTGATTTAGTCTCATATTTTGTCTTTTGCAGCCTAATAATCTTAAAATTCACTCACATACATATTCCCCAGACTTTACCAATATTGGCAAGATCCTACAATTGCTTTGGTATAAAACTGTATATTATCAGAACAGTCCTTGTACTTCTCTCTTCAGAATATGTTGGGACCTAACTCTTATAATGGTCCTAAACACAACAGTTCCAAGTAAAGCCAAAAATATATTTTTATTCAAGGAAAGACTGGTTCATTCAGACTTCAATGAAGGTATTGTTCTGCCAGCAAAAAGGGTAAGGAGTTGGGAGATCAAGTGACTGTGACATTTGCTTGTATATGATTTATATCCTTGCCTTTCTCTTGAACTTTATTCCATAAAAGCACAAGTGATAATCTGAGTAAAAATATATATCTTCCTTGTCTGGGGGATATGTGCCACATAGGATCAAAGTCCAGTGTGCCCCAGACAAGGAAGATATACAGGTATTCCTCTATGTGAGCCAACCATTCCCAGGATCCCATTGTGAGGGTCTGTTTCCTGGGACTTCTCTTTATACAAATAGTTATGTTAGGGTTCCACCAGGAAAAAATGTCTCATTCAAATGGAGTAAATGGGAAAAATATAATGAATAAGGGTGTAGGTGGTAATAAGGGAAATCAGCAAGGAATGTTAAAGTATCCAGGACTTGTAACTACAGGGTGCTATTACTATCCCTAAAGCTGATAAACAATGGGAGGAAACACTACCATAAACCAGAGAAAGAGCTACTGGAATAGAATAAGGCCACCAACAAGAACTGAGGGCTTTGGTGGAGGAATGCAGTAATTGTCAACACAAAGTACAGAAGGGAGGAAGCTGAGGGACTTAATACCCACGTTTCACTCTTCATGTCCTCCAGATCTCTACAATAGCCTCCATTAGCTACACCCAAGCAGAAGTCAAAGAGCACAGCAACTGGTTGATTTAGTCCATAAAGTTCAGTTTACAGGGCACAGAGGAGAGGAGAGTCGACACAATGAAAATTAGATATGGAAAGACAATTAGAGAATAGCCATCAGGACAGTTTAACATTCTCCCGTAAGTGAACATCTGGGTTTTCCCAATGTTGCTTTTATAAGATAATAACAAAAATTGTTATATGTGTTGTTATACATATGTCTGAGTGCTTCCAAAGGATATATAATGAGAAGTGGAGTTTCTAGGAAATATTTTATGCAGTTTCATTTTTAATATATATTGTTAAATAGTCCCTTGACCACATAGAAGTCCCATGACCACAACTGTTTAACTAATGAACAGAAAGAATGCATTCAGATAGTAGTCATATGAGAGACTTACCCGTTAGGACAAAGGATAATTATATTAGCATTGGACAGAGTTTATTGATGCCTTCCTTTCTACTGGGTTGGTGGACTCATGACCCATAAAGAGTGGAACTACCAGATCAGAGGAGCCCTGGGTGTTATCATCATTATAGGGCTTGGATCCTTTATAAACCCATGAAAAATGTATCAGCATCTCAGCCAATAAACCTACATTCTAACTGCGTTATCAGTTGGACTTTGTTTCCAGATTTTAAGACTGGAATTTTATGCCACAAAGCTGAGGAAATTTCTACATTTGTCCCACACCGCATATGGGCTTTCAGCCTAGAGAATTTATTTAATTTGAATTTCCCTAATTAATAGTGAAGTTCAGCATTATTCATACTGTTTCTTAATTTTAAACTTTTTAAATATCTTAAAATATAAACTGTTTCTATGTCTTATGTATCGAATGCTTGTATCAGTTAGGGTCCCATCAGGAGAAAATGACATATTAAAATGTAATAAATGAGAAAAATCTAATTTAAAAATATTTTGTAAATAAGAGGTAATCTGACTCCAGCTTTTTCCCTCAGGTTTGTCTCTTAAAAGCTCTGAAGTGGTCACTGAGCTTCAGCTCATTTATAAAACACTGGCATTAGTCAGAATCATGGAATTGATAAAATCATGATTTTAGGGATCATTTACAGTAGGATCCAGTCTGTCTTAGAAATGGATTCTATCAAAACCTGATTGGAACCAGTTTACCACCCTATTGGTTCCCTCATTAGTAAGTTACATAAATAATTGACACATGTTCACTTTATATGAGTTATATTTTTAACTTTTTGAAAATTGTTCTTTGACTGCTCTGAAGGTCCCATCAATATATCCAAGTAGACTCACAACAAGGAATGTTCCTCATAGGATGTTTAAGCCAAGCATGTCTCTTCTTGGTTTGCATAATGAATCCCAACCAGCAGTAAAACATTACCTTCACTGACACTCTGATCTTGGTTTTGTATTTCTGCTTTGGTAGTTTTTTGTTTGTTTGTTTTTGGTTCTTGACCAAGTTTGGTTCCAATCCTGGTTGGCACAGGACTGATAGATTATTTCTCATTGGTTGTAACAGAGAATATGAATTAGGTTTCATGATCTGATTGTTTGGTAATCTCTGTTGGGATGGTAAGGAACTATTCTCTACCAGATGAGAGATGAAAGATAAAATTTGGTTTTTTAGGTGACTTTTTTTTTAATCTGTTTGTCTCCATTTTTTCAATCTGTTTGTCTTGCTTCCATTGGATGTAGAATTTGTCTTGTTTCCATTGGTAACAGAATAAAAGTTTCATTAGAGATCTAGTGTGAGATTTTGTGTATCAATCAATCTACACTTTTAATTTTTTGGTGAACCCAAGTCCTGATCACTAGCTGAAATTCTAGAACTGACCTAGTAGTTTTATGTGTGACTGTGTTTCTGTAATTGAGGAAAGTATTCCTCTCGTTTTATGAATGTGAAATATTTTCCTACTTCCAGAATGTATTAATAAATATAAACCCTCCTAAAGGAGTTCTGTTAGTATTGCTTTGTGGAGATTAATAAGTGCTGCCTTAAATCTACTATTCCCCAAATTCCAAAAAAATAAAGTCAGATTTCTGCTGTTTTATATATGAGATGTTTTTCATGGGGAAAAATCTCATAGAAATTATGGCTCAGAATGTTTTTCTGTGGCTCAGAACATTTTAATGTGAGAATCCAAATATAAATAATCAAAATAAAAGTTTGCACACAGACTGGTTTGGTAACATGTTTTATAAAATAGCTATAGGTCTGTTTGTGATTTTATCAGAATGGAGTATAAAGGAAGCATTTAAAATTATGGAAAATGTAAAATCAGTTGTTCAGTCATTTGGAAATATAATTCAGTTTTATAGTGAGTCTACTGAAATATAATTTCTAAGATCCTGAGTTGTTTTTAAGATTTTGGGTTAGTGTTAATAAAGTAATTAGTAGATATTCACTGGATAATTTTTAAATGAGATTCAATATTGAAACATTGGGGGTGTGTGTGTGTGTATGTGAGTGTATCACTTTACTCATACCTTTATAGGGTGTATCTTTGGATCGTGTTAATAAATTTGTTCATTTTTACTACTCCAAGAAAGGAGACTCTTAACTATAGGAAAGAAACTGAGGGTTGCTGGAGGGGAGGTGGGTGAGGCAATGGGATAATTGGATGATGGGCATTAAGGAGGGCACTTGATGTAATGAGCACTGGGTGTTATATGCAACTGATGAATCACTAAATTCTACCCCTGAAACTATTAATACACTATATGTTAACTAAATTGAACTTAAATTAAAAATTTTAAAAATAACAATAATAAAGGGGATTAACATAACAATAAAAAATTTAAAAAAAACAAAAAAATAATAATAATAATGATGTTTAATACCATTAAGAAGGTGTAATTAGAATGTTTGTGAAAACAGGGGATTATATTTTGAACATTCCTGAGCCTTCTTAGTCTATTAACATAATAATATAGGAGAGGCAATTCTTAATTACCCACCTTAAGTTAACAGATCCATCTTCTTTTTTTTTTTCACTTTTACATGTCCATTTATTAAACAAGAACTCCTTCATGGCAATTTCATACAATATTTATTAGTGATTAGTGTTGAGAAAATTATTTCCCTCTACATACAAAAATACAGATTTGAACACTATGAAAACAATCAGGACAAGTAGCATGAAAAATAGGTCCTCAAAAGAAATAGAGGCAATGTGAAGCTTTGTCTGCTGTCAGGGACAAACCACAAGGAGCAAAGGCTTTGGGGCCCCAAAACCACTCCAAATGGATAGAGTCAAACCCACAAGCCAGGGTTTGAGAAGCCAGGAGACCCACCAACAGCATAAACCAATGTGTGCAGAATGCCCCATAGCTGTGTCCAAACTAGTAAAGGAAATAAACTTTTAGGAAGCAAAATGTAATAGTTATTAAATTAATATTGCTCCCCAAAAGTGCCACCGGGCCAAGTACCAATATTGGAGTTACTAGCCATCTGACTTGACTTCCTCTGTTAAAATAATTACATATGCTGACCCTTCAAAAGGACAAAAAAGAAGCTATGATTTTGTTTCAATAAATCCATTCCTTCATTTTGCAACAGCTCAGCTCATTTACTCGAGATTTTTCTTGACCAGACAGAACCTGTGTCCTACAGGGGTGGGAAAGCCAAAGGAGCAGCTAGAGTGTTAGCTGAGTCTTGATTTCATCAAGCTCCTCGCAGCAGGGAATCTATTTGTCCAGGCAAAAAACCAGAAAGAGTCACTGAGCCCACCCCAGGCATCCATAAATCAATCCGAGATCTGAGAAGGCCAGCTGGCAGAGGCCACCTGGGCAGCCTGAACAAATCAGTCTTCTTGACCAAACTTTAATCAGGCTTCTCTGAGCACTCTTCTCCACTAGTCCTCAACTCCACTAAGCCCCCATCCTTGCTGGGCTTCCATAGACCAATTATAACTAGAATCCTATTAAGTCAGTTTAGAGAAAACCCCTCACCTTTGATATCTGATTCTTAAATACTTACTCTCAATATCTGATCACTCTGGCCTGCCTTCAGCAAGAATCCTCTTAGGTCAGTTTGGCAAGAATTCTCTCCTTAGTAATTTCTATCCACCAACCACCTCCCATCTGCTCTTTGGCTATAAATCCACACTTGTTCTAATTGTACTGGATATGAAGCCCGGTTCTATACTGAGATCCCTTTTCCCTTATTGTAATACTACCTGATTAAAACCAGTTTTTCTCACTTAGACTACTGCTGTCAGACTCTGAGGTTTTTTTTTTTTTAATAGAGTACTGTCTGTGAAACAAAAGTTATTTACCTTGGTTAAAGTCTTAAAAGGGATGATTAAGACTGTATGAGAAGTAATTGTAAGGTAACAGGATCTGGTTTTGTTTATTCAGTGGGATAACGGACAGATTTATTCTAAGATAAAATTTCTGGTTTTTCCAGAATTTGAAAGAGGAAGACAAACTCCAATGTAGATAGAAAACTATAGAAGGTTCAGGAAGCAAATTCTACTTGCCTTGGTTTCATATATATATGAATATAAATAATGAGACTGAAAATAAACAATGATATATGTTAATATTTTGGCAGTTTGCAAAGCCCAGCTTTAATTGCTTTATTTTTAAAAACAGAAATGCTTTATGACCAAATACTATATTGAAGCAAGACCAGAATTTGGTTTCCTCTCATTTACAATGTCCTGACAAATTACCTTGGTATATTCATTCTACTCTTGACTAAAGGCAGTAAATGTTATTCTTTACCTTCTGTGTAACCATACAAGTTAGCAGAGATTCTTTGGCTCCCAAGAATAACTTTGTGTCTTATGCTGACTTTTTATGCTCTATTATCGGACCCGGAGAGACAATCTGGGGGTTTCAGAAGGGAGGAGGGGGCGGGGAGGGGTAACAGTGTGATGGGTTTTGAGGAGGGCACGTGCTGTGATGAGCACTGGGTGTTATACTTAACTAATGAATCATTGAACACTACATCAAAAACTAATTATGTACTATACAGTGGCTAACTGAACATAATAATAATAAATAAATAAATAAATAAAATAGAGTTAATTACCTATGAAAGAGCTGAAGTTCCTTCTGTTTATTTTAAATATATTTCACTCTGATTAATAGGTAGCTATACTACAGCCATTCTCGTTCTAAGAACCTACACTACCTACACCACTGTTGTGGGTGGTTTTGTGTCTACCAGGTATATAAGTTGAAATCCTAATCCCCAATACCTGTGAATGTGACCATGTTTGGAAATAGTCTTTGCAGATGTAGTCAAGTTAAGATGAATTCATGCTGTATTAAGGTAGATTGGGAGATACTTCATGTTCTGAAGGCCTGAAAGAAGTATACCCTCTTATATTTCTAAAAATTACTTCAGATAAATACTGTTCCTTAGGAATTTAGTCTTGAGATTACTATAATCATTGGTTTAAAAATACTTCCTGTGTAATACTCTTTTTTCAAAAGTGAATGTCCCTCCCCCCTGAGTGAAAGACAAAATAGACCCAGTATCATCATGTATAATCAAATCAAGGTAAGAAAACAAGAGCTTTTCTCTAAGTTTGACCATCAATAATGAACATCAGTACTCAACAAGGGCTCTTTACAATACAGGCATCACTTAAGAGATCTTCCTCTAACTCACTAGCTGTCTGCATACTCTCCTCATTGCCACCTTCATTTCTTGATTCCTGAATGTATAGATGACTGGATTCAGGAAAGGAGTGAGAACAGCATCAAAGATGGCCAGAAACTTATCCAGGTCTATGGAGGGAATTGGCCATGTATAAAAAAAAATCAAAGGACCAAAGAACAAGAATACCACAGTGATGTGAGGTGACAGCATGGACAGAGCCTTGGATGAACCAGCTGAAGAGTATTTTGAACAGTGAGAATGATGATGATATAGGAAATGATCAGTATGAAGAAGGAGCCAACAGAGATGAATCCACTATTGGCTGTGACCATGAACTCTATTCGGTAGGTGTTTGTGCAGGCAAGTTTGATGAACTGAGGAAGGTCACAGTAAAAGCTGTCCAATACATTAGGACCACAGAAGGGTAAGTTTACCACAAAAGCCAGTTGAACCACAGAGTGGATAAGGCCTGAGAGGTTGTCTCTGCATTTGATGCCCTCTGCTTCCTCTCAGGATTGATGCCGTGATTATTCATAAGTTATAACATAGTCAACATGAGCCAAACCTTTTGATTTTTGGTTCAAGACTATTATAGCCTGCTTCCAATCACACAAAACTCCTCACCACTTCTAAACTATTTCATTCACTTCCAAAACTACAAGGCTTATTCTGACAAACAGACCCTTCCTCCTAACTCCCCACCCCTGGAACATATTTATCTTCAAGGCTTATTAAATTTTAACCATGTCTGTGAGGTCTGCTTTATATCACTAGCATTTATTTTACTATGTCTTGTGTTTTAGTAACCTAGGTACAGTTCTAACTCACCAAAAGACTGTAAGCTCCTTGAAAGCAGATATTGTGACTTATTCATATTTAGATTCCCTGAAGTAATGAAGAAGTGGTCCACACAGAGGTGCAGGTCCATAAACTGTCTTTTATGAGTTTGCATCATGGTATGCACAGAAATTGAGAGTGCTAAGAAACTTATCTAGCAATTTTACATCACAGCAAAACCCAGATGTATGATTTTGTATTTACTAGAGTATCAATCCATGATTGGGGAGGTGGGGAGGGGAACCTACGTCTTCACCATTTGAGAAGCACTGCCCTAGAATACTGAACACATGACCTCAGCAGCCTAAACCATGAAAGGCATCATGGTGCAGTGAAAAGTATTTTGTTCAAACCTCTTTAAAAAGACTTATCACAGACCTGTACCTCTGAAACAAATAATACATTATATGTAAAAAAAAAAAAGAAGAAGAAGAAGAAGATAGCAGGAAGGGAAAAATGAAGGGGGGGAAATCGGAGGGGGAGACGAACTATGAGAGACTATGGACTCTGAGAAACAAACTGAGGTTTCTAGAGGGGAGGG
>NC_138377.1:67088514-67117728 GCF_054177405.1 Leptonychotes weddellii
CAAGTCCAAGCTGCGGCTTCAACTGCGCCTGCAGTAAGCCCTTCCATTCCTCTGTTAGACCAGCAGATTCTGGTTGGTACAGCTTGATACGACCAATAGATCCAGTGTTCATGTGCCAACACCTCCTTTTCTTTAACGTGGATCCATGGTATGATGTGATATTTTGTGTTATCATGTGTGTCTGTATTTCACTTGAACTGTAATCCTTGGAGGAAATGGTTGGTCCAGAATTATAAAAAAAAATTGTGTTGTGATTATCCAATTGATGCTTGCTATAAACTTCACAGCTTTTCTTTTTTCACTACCAATTTTTCTAACACTGCAGGGTATGCCAAGTAGGATGGTCCAGGTACAAGGATTATTTGCATCAAATCTGGAAATGCTGGAAAATAAAACCTTTTCCAGATCTGTACCCTGCTCAAGCTGAGAACCTTTCACATCTTTTAGTACATGAGTTTGAGTGCTATTCCCGTTACAGAGTATGTTTCCTCCAGAAACAGGAGAAATCTACCAGACATTGTGCTTCCTTATTAGGTAGAAGGTACAAAGTTCAGTAATTTTCCTTTACTTTAAGAGGATATCCTCTTAAAGTAAATGGTCTGGACATTCCCCAGACCATTGAACTCCTACAGTTTTTTTCAAATTTTATTCAGGATAATTGACAAACAAAATTTTATATATTTGAAGTTTACAATGCAGTGACCTAATATACATATATACTGTGTAATGATTGCCAAGATCAAGAAAATTAACACATCCGTAACCTCATATAGTAAACTCTTGGGGCTGTGTGTCTCTGTGTCTGTGTCTGTCTATCTGTGATAAAAATTCTTTAGATTTACTCTTAGCAACCTTCAAGTACACAATACCATATTATTAACTATAGTCACCACATCGTACATTAGATCCTCTGAACTTATCTTCCTACAACTGAAAGTTTGTACGCTTTGACCTACATCTCCCCATTTCTACCTCCCCTAAAGCCCTGGCTACCACCATTCTATTATCTGCATCTATAACATCAGCTTCTTTTTTTTTTAAATTACTCCACATATAAGTGATACTGTACATTATTTGTCTTTTTCTACCTATGTCAGTTAGCATAATGGCCTCCAGGTTTATCATGTTATCACAAATGGCAGGATTTGCCTTTTATGGCTGAATATTCCAGTTCGTATATATACCACATTTTTTTACTCATTCATCCATTGAAAGAAATTTACGTTGTTTCCATATCTTAGCTACTGTGAATAATGCTGCAGTGAAGATGAGTGTACAGATACCTCTTCAAGATCCTGATTTCATTTCCTTTCAATATATACCCAGAAGTAGAATTGCTAGATCATATTGTAGTTCTGTATTCAATTTTTTGAGGAACCACCATATTGTTCTTTGCAAGCTTCATAATGTTTACTGTAAATTAGTAGCTGTACCAATTTGCATTTCAACCAACAGTCAAAAGGGTTCCTTTTCCTCCACATCCTTGCTAACATTCATTTCTTGTCTTTTTTAGAATAGACATCTGTGTGTTATATGCAACTGATGAATCACTAAATTCTACCCCTAAAATTAATAAAACTATATGTTAACTCAATTAAATTTAAATAAAAAATTTAAAAAAAAAAAGAATAGCCATCCTAACAGGTGTGAGGTGAATCTCATTGTGGTTTTGATTTGCATTTCCCTGATGATTAGTGATGGTGAGCAACTTTTCATGGGTCTGTTGTCCGTTTGTATGTCTTCTTTGGGAAAATGTCTATTCGGGTCTTTTATCCTTTTTTAATTGGATTAATTGCTTTTTACTATGAGTTATATGACTTTCTTATTATTTTGTATAATAACCCCTTATCAGATATAGAATTTGCATGTATTTTCTCCCATTGTGTAAGTTGGCTTTTCAATTTATTGATTCTTTTCCTTTTGTATAGAAGTTCTTCAGATTGATACCTTCCCAATTGTTGATTTTAGCTTTTGTTGCCTGTCCATTTAGTGTCTTATCCAAGAAATCATTCCCAAGACCAATGTCAAGGACCTTTTGCCTTTGTTTTCTCCTATGATTAAGTCTTTGATCCATGTCTCTGAAATCCTAAAATTTTAATGATATGGCAATTTCCGTATTCTTTATGCAATTTATTCACTCCCTTGACAACACATACGTATGACCTAAGCATGAATGTACTTGCCATTTCTTCCTTATCTGGTTTGATGGTGTAGTGTCGTTAATATAATAGACAATTTTGGGGCACCTGGGTGGCTCAGACATTAAGCGTCTGCCTTCAGCTCAGGTCACGATCCCAGGGTCCTGGGATCGAGCCCCGCATCGGGCTCCCTGCTCAGCAGGAAGCCTGCTTCTCCCTCTCCCACTCCCCCTGCTTGTGTTCCCTCTCTCGCTGTGTCTCTCTCTGTCAAATAAATAAATCTTTAAAAAAAAAAAAAAAAGAAATATAATAGACAATCTTAAATATATATAACCTATCCAGATGATCCATTTCTCTTCACACTATGACAAAGGGTAGAACAATAAATAGATACTGATGTCCATTCCATATAAATTCTGTTTCTAACTCTACTTTCTGAAAAAGATGGAAAAGAAAATTTACCAGATCAGTGACCACATATCATATACCCAAGGCTGTGTTAATCTGCTCTACAGTGCCTGGGTGGCTCAGTCGCTTAAGTGTCTGCCTTCAGCTCAGGTCATGATCCCAGGGTCCTGGGATCAAGTCCCTCATCGGGCTCCCTACTCAGTGGGGAATCTGCTTCTCCTCTACTTCTGCTGCTTCCCCTGCTCCCCCTGCTCCCCCTGCTCTTTCCCTCTCTCTCAAATAAATAAATAAAATCTTTAAAAAATAAAAAATCTGGGCGCCTGGGTGGCTCAGTTGGTTATGCAACTCCTTCGGCTCAGGTCATGATCCTGGAGTCCCGGGATCGAGTCCCGCATCGGGCTCCCTGCTCAGCGAGGAGCCTGCTTCTCCCTCTGACCCTCCCCCCTCTCATGTACTTTCTCTCATTCTCGCTCTCTCAAATAAATAAATAAATCTTTAAAAAAAAATAAAAATAAAAAATCTGCTCTAACAACAATACCACTTTTGGTACAGCAACTGCAATTAAGGCTACTACTGAATTGAGTTTACAATAGTCCATTGTCATTTTCCAAGATCTGCCTGACTTTTGTAGGGGCCACAGTGGTGAATTAAATAGACAGAGGGTGGAGATCACCTTCCTATATTGTTTGGGTATCATTGCCACCACTATCCCTACAGAATATTATGTACTTTTTAAAATACTGTCTGAGTGTATGGATGTGACAGTCAGTGCCTTCCCCTCTACAGTACCTGAAACCCACAGGGCAAGGAAACAGTGTAGCAGTTGTACCAATGACCAAGTATATCCATTCAAATTATAAATCCAGGAAATGGTGTAATGATCACAGGGTGGGAGGGGTGTCATTTGGTGGACCCACTATGCCCCAGATCTAGACCGGGACTTTGTATATAGTTAACTCCCACATGCCTCCCTTCAAATAAAGGATCACAATGACCCTTTAGGGATTTGAGTATACCTTTCAGCTCAGACTCTGTGCCCAACAGTCCTCAAAATGTTGTGATATTCCTTTATTCCTAGTGTATGATTATGCAAGTTCATGGTCAAAGGTAATTGGGGAAAGTACTGAGAGAATCATTGTCATGTATACTCACTGAGCTGTCACACAGCCCTTCCTCCTGGCATTTTTGTTAAAGCAATCTTGGTGTTGCCATGCCCCCCAGCCCCTCCCAGAAGGATAGAGTTAGGGGTTATCTAAGTAGGTTACACATAATAGATCCATTCAAACATCTTGAGCCTTTAGGCTCCTTCCTGTACAGTATATCAGGGGAAATCTGGCATTTCAACCTCCCTGATAGTAGTGAGTGCCTTGGACAAAATGCCTGGTTGGTTTTACATACACAATAAATAATTGTAAATTTACTAACCCCATAAATACTGGGTTTTGTTGGTGATGAGGTCACCAGAGGAAGCCCACAAGGTTGTTTTCAAGTAAAACAGTTACTTTGTTATATTTTATTACCAGATACATTACAGTGCAGGAGTTAAGATTACAGATCCTGCATCAAAACCACAAGGCTTTGTGTCCAGTCTGATTACTTAATACAACTTAGAATATTTAACATCTTCGTGCCTCAGACCCCTGCTGTGTAAAATGAGGATGGTGAGAGTATCTACTCAATTAGATTCAAAGTAAAGCCCTGAGAACAATACCTAGATTGTAAAAAGCACCATATGAGTCACCTCACTTATTACGTCCCCTAGAACACAAATGATGACAGACGATCATTATTTCATTGCCTCATGAAGGAAACTTCAATTAGTGCATGCATTCCATTCCATTGTCTAGTAATTTTGTTAAATAACAAGCTGCACAATGTATGGAAAAAACCCTTCATACATATTCTTTAAATATTTCATTTTAAAATTTGCTGAAATATTTTAATTTCTCTTTCTGGAAGAGATACAATGATCTTAGTGTCACTTAAGCAGAGTACAAAGTTAATTAATGACATTCTTTCCCACAAAAGAAATAACATCATTAATTGTAGGTATTTGGGGGGACTTCAGGCCTACAAAATAGAATTTAATCAAAAATCTCACACAGACCTGTACCTCTGAAACAAATAATCATTATACGTTTAAAAAAAGAAGAAGAAGAAGATAGTAGGAAGGGAAAAATGAAGGGGGGAAAATCGGAGGGGGGAGACGAACCATGAGAGACTATGGACTCTGAGAAACAAACTGAGGGTTCTAACGAGGGGAGGGGGATGGGGGGATGGGTTAGCCTGGTGATGGGTGTTAAAGAGGGCACATATTGAATGGAGCACTGAGTGTTATACGCAAAAAATGAATCATGGAACACTACATCAAAAACTAGTGATGTAATGTATGGTGATTAACATAACACAATAAAATAAAATTTAAAAATCTCTGATACAACTGTAGACAAAAGAATCCTGCTTAATAATGAATTCTAAACATGTTTTTTATAATTAATGCATTGTTTTAAGATTCAGCTTTGGTAGGACCTGAACAAGGAAATGTATGGTCATGGTAGAAACTAAGAAAAGACTTAGAAACAATAAGGAAGTGCTAAATGTGATGACAGTTTACCAGAAAGAAGGAATACACATAAGACATGTAGAGCTCTTTGTACAAACAGACCCCTAAGAAAAGCTGAAAGACTAGCATATGCACAGAAATTCAAATACAAAATCATTTGAACGTGAAGGGGGACTAAGCTGGCAACCAGGAACATGGTTTCTGGTGCCTGGATCTCTGGTGATTTCTGGCTGTGTGCCTTGGGCTAATTGATGTCACCCCTCAATTCTTGGGTTATAGCTAGTGCAAAAGAAGGAGTTAGAACAAAAGATATTGACAATTCATTCTACCTTTAACTTTCAAAAATCTAACATAGGGTTAACAATTTCCAGAGTGCCTGATAAGGATGCAAAGGATGCAAAGGATGCAGAAAATGGAGAAATAAGAAGCAAACAGAATAGCAACAAAGAGAATTGAAATCAAGATATAAACTTGAGGGGCATCTGGGTGGCTCAGTTGGTTGGGTGACTGCCTTCGGCTCAGGTCATGATCCCGGAATCCCGGGATCAGTCCCGCATCGGGCTCTCTGCTCGGCAGGGAGTCTGCTTCTCCCTCTGACCCTCCCCCGTCTCATGCTTTCTCTCTCTCATTCTCTCGCTCAAATAAATAAATAAAATCTTTAAAAAAAAAGATATAAACTTGAATAGTAAGTAAATGGAGGATGATGTAAATGTGTAATTTCTCTATCAATAGAATAATCTGTCCAATGTAGGAAAAACATAAAACCTTTTTATTTACTCAATTACATGATAGCATTCTCCTAACCATGTAGGTTACAAAACATGTATTATTCACTTTTTAGCACTTTGATGTACAGAATATCAAAAAAAACATGACTTCTAACTTAATGGTGAAATAGATATCATAATATCATAGATAGTAGATTTCTAGGCGTATAACATGTCCTAAGTGTTGAGGATTATTCTAAAATTGCATAATGTCTTTTCTATAACCAGCATGAGGGAGAATCTGTGATTTCATATCTTATACCATCCGTTCACAAAATCTTCCTGTAATACACAAGACAACTGCACAGTCTCCTCATTGCCACTTTCATCTCTTTGTTCCTGAATGTATAGATGACTGGATTCAGAAAAGGAGTGATAACTGCATCAAAAATAGCAAGATATTTATCCAGGTGTGATGTGGGAGAAGGCCACGTGTAGAAAAACATCAGTGGCCCAAAGAACAAAACCACCACAGTGATATGAGCTGACAGTGTGGAGACAGCCTTGGATGAACCACCAGAGGAATGCTTCCAAACAGTAAACAAAATGAAGACATATGAAATGACCAGCAGGATAAAGGAGCCCACAGAAATGAGCCCACTATTGACAGTAACCATGAACTCCAGTTCTTGGGTGTTTGTGCAGGCAAGTCTGAGGAGCCGGGGAAGGTCACAATAAAAACTATCCAATACATTAGGGCCACAAAAAGGCAAATCTACCACAAAAACTAATTGAACCAATGAATGGATGAGCCCAATGACCCAAGAAGTGACTAAAAAGTATAGACATATCTTTGGGCTCATGATGCTCAAGTAGTGCAGAGGCTTACATATGGCCACATATCTGTCAAAGGCCATGGCGATGAGCAGCACCATCTCAGTGCCCCCAACAGCATGGCTAAAGAAGATCTGCATAATACATCCACAAAAAGAGATGGCCTTGTGCTTCTTAAAAATATCACAAATCATTTTAGGGGCTGTGATTGAGCAAAACAACATATCAATGACTGAGAGGTTCGCCAGGAGGAAATACATAGGTGAATGTAGATGAGCATCCAAGGTTACAGTGAACACAATGACAAGATTTCCCATCATGCTTGCCAAGTAGAACAAAAAGGAGAAAACAAAAAGGAGAAGTTGGATCTCCCATGAATTCGTGAGTCCCAGGAACACAAACTCTGATACTATCGACTGGTTCATTCTGTCTATTGCTTCAGACACCAGGATCAGTTTTCGTGTTTCTCTAAAGGAAGAAAGAAAATGAAAAACGATTTCCTAGGCAAGTATTGGTGTTCACAAAAGGAAGCCTCCAGCCCATGAAAACAGTCATCATATTAACAACTCCCACAGCCAAATAATCTTCATCACATGCACATTGGACTTCTACTTAGAGGAGCCAGCTGGTTCCCAATGCCAGTATGAATTCAAAACTGCTACAACTAAATAAATTCCATCTCTGGACCTGTTTCCCTTCTGCTTTTTTCTACTATCACATGGCTATTTCTTATTTTCTCCTGCCCTCCATTCTACTTCAGTAACATACAAGGTCAACCTCAAATACTTTTGACTAGGACTTCTTATAAATGGATAGGATTTCAGCCACTCATATGAGTCACCTAACAATTCCTCATACATAGCATACAGTTTTCAAAGTCTCTGT
Organism: Leptonychotes weddellii; assembly: GCF_054177405.1. Lineage (NCBI taxonomy): Eukaryota > Metazoa > Chordata > Mammalia > Carnivora > Phocidae > Leptonychotes > Leptonychotes weddellii. The sequence continues at coordinate 67,096,050 of NC_138377.1, forward strand.
TCTGTTATTCCTATTGCTTGATTAGACTTTAAACGTTTTCTTCTTTCAGCTTTCAAAATTTCTCATTCTATTCTTTACTGTCCCAATTTCAATGTCCCAGTTCAAATGCTCCCTCCCTTGTGAAACCTTCCAGATCTGCCTCAGTCTCTCTATTCTCTCTGCACTGTTATCATTGATTTCACTCTGCCTCTCCCGATTATATAAATTTCCATTTCTCAAATTAACGTGTAGTTTCTTGGGTACAGGAATCATCTTAGTTCATATGTGTATTCCCCACCTCCATCACAATCACCAGTGGTGACTAACACAACCACTTATTTAATGAGTGCTTCACACTGGTTGAATGAAGAAATTAAGGTACTTAAGGTACTTAAGAAATTAAAGGTACTTAAGAATGACTCCTGAAGTCATGAGAGTTTATCATAATCCACCAAAGTTCACATTAATCATATATTTTGTGGTACCAGTCAGGAGTTATCATAGGATCCCAGGCCTCATCATGCAATTGTTTAACTACACAACATAATTATTTCACAAGAGAACTCTGTCATCAAATGAAATATAGGGTCTCAACTATTAATTTAAAATAGCAAATAGAAAGCCTTGTATATGTTTCAAATGGAAAAAAATATTTTATCTTTTAATTATGCTTACTTTCCAAAAAATTCACAATTTCTAACATAACACATGTGTTGACCTGAGGCAAATAATCTCCTCCACTAGTAGACAGACAAAGACAGAGATGGAGAGTCATTGGAGCCCCAAAGATAAGAACTCTCCCACATAACAGTCTTTTTTCTTTCTCAAAATACATTTGGAATGGATAAAAGAGTAACAGGAAAATAAAACTGGTGAAAACAGCCAGACAATATCTGTGTCTGCAATTGAGAGAGGGTCACAATTGAGTTACAAGGATAATGGGCACAAAAAGAACTAAGGGACAGTAGCCAAACTGCAGCATGGGTAACTAGGACACAATTACAGTTCTTTAAGGATAAAAAAAAAAAACTACCAGAAATAAATCATCAGAGGTCCACTGCTCAGTGGCTGTTTCTGATTTAGTACAACTCCATGACTCCATGTTATACCAATGAAATAATTTATATAGAAAGAGATATACGAGGTGACCTGCTCATTATCACAAAGTCAATTGGTAGGAGGGTTTATAGAGGATCAAGAACCCATGGCTCCCACTGAATGTTCTTTGCCCTAAATAGAACTTCATATTAGTTCTATATGTATTCATTTCTGCAGTAACAAATTACTGGGAATTTAGTGGCTTACCAAAACACAAATGTGTGATCTTACAGTTCTGAAAATGAGAAGCCCAAAATGGGTCTTCCAAGCTAGAATCGAGGTGTCAGCAGAGCTGCATTCCTTCTAGAGGACCTAGGAGACTATCCACTACCTTCCTCTTCCAAGGTTGCCTGCATCCTTTACTTCATGACCCCTTCCTCCCTCTTCAAAGTACATCACTCCAAACTCTGCCAACTGTCATCACATCTCCTCTCTGATTCTGACCATCCTGCCTTCCACTTGTAAGGTAGGATTCTTATGATTACATTATGCAGATAATCCAGGATAATTTGCCCATCTCAAAATTCTTAATCACATTGACAAAGTCCCTTGTGCCATGTAAAGTAATATATTCACAGGCTCGGGGATTAACAAATGGATATTTTGGGGCCATTATTCTGTACACCACAACTTCTCACAAGTGAACAGAGTTTTAGGGGGAAAAAGAAAACTTTATCACTAAGCAATGAATCTGACAAAGGAACTTTCAGAGAGCTCTCAGGAAAACAGAAGAGATATTGAAGGAGGAAGGACAGGTAGTGCATCGGGACCTTCTCCCTGAAACTACACATAAAACGCTTCTGACTCCTATTATATCTAGGACCAAGTATGACCAACTAATATTCACCAATGATGAGGAACTTATCTTTGGATTATCTAAGATAATCAGCCAATCAATATGTTCTTGGACAACTAGGTATATCATTTTATCCTGAGTGCTTCTCTGAATGATTTTGAAATGACTTTTGTTCATTAATTCAGTAAATATTTTTGAGTGCCCAGAATGCCAACTACCATTCCGGGCACTGAGAATACAGCATGGACAAGAATTCCTGCCTTTGTGAAGTCCATATTCATGACAGAAAATGCAGTTCTGGTCTGTTATATACAGATTTCCTTCCCTAGAAAGGATAAGAACACTTGAAGAAATGCTGTAATTCATCAAATACAGAGTCACAAACACTCTGCTTCTTTCCAGTTCAATTTCCACATTCACAGAGTCTCCTCTCAGTATTCTGACTTATTTTTTATCTGAATTTTTACATCTATGATTTCTGTCACAGTAATTTTTCAATGTCTTTCTGATAAATATGCATGGGTTTTATCTCCCTAAATATGGTACAAGACACTTGGGGTGAATTGTGTACCATAGTTGTTCATTCTGACTGAAAAGCAGCTCAGAAATGATGCTGGCTGGATTTCTTGGCTAATTCACTCATTCATTCAACAAGTACTTAGGTAGCAGTTAGCAGGACAATTTTAAGTGAAAGTTGTTTAAGCTGTTTTATGACCTAAAACCAAACCTCCATATCATGAAGTATGAACTAACTAATCAAAATTTTTCTAGGAATGGGCAGAAAAATAAGGCAAAAAGCATTCCTTCTGATCGCTAAAGGGAAAAGTGTGTTAGCCAAAACTCTTCCAAGGCTTCCATGAAGTAGGAATAACAGTGAGAATATACTATGACCTGTAAATATAAGTGGTGCTTCCTCCAAATTAAAATGTGAAGAGCAAAAACAAAACAAAAAAGTGATGGGGCCACTGGTCGACTCAGTCGGTTAAGCATCCAACTCTTGATTTCAGCTCAGGTCATGATCTCAGGGTCTTGAGATCAAGCCCCACGTCAGACTCCACATGAGCATGGAGCCTGCTTAAGATTCTCTCTCTCCCTTTCCCTCTGTTCCTCCCCCCACCTCACTTGCTCACACACTCTTTCTCTCTAAAAAAAAGAAAATAAAATAACAAGTGAGAAGATAAAAGAAATACTGATAAACCTGACTGTTAATAATTTTGTAAGGAATAGGGTTAACATAATCAATAAAGGATTTACTGAGTCAATCAGAAAAAATATATATATATATTTTTTTTTTTTTTTCTGTGTAAAACTTCCATAAAACTAGAGTCTAGCCAGAGGGTAAAAAGGACAATTTTGGAGAAAAAGAAAGTTAAATACATTTTTAAAATCAGAAAGGAAATTGATGGAAAGATGACGAAAAGGAAGACAACAGGAAATTGGGTTTTTGAATGCTGCAGGAGTCCAAGATGGTCAGTTAGAGGGAAAATTGTGGCAAACAGTAAGAAATGGCAGACTGGAAGCTCATTCAGATATGCAGTCTCAAAAGTCCAGCAGCTCAGAATTGCTTCTTACTAGCATTAGAGTTGCTTTCTTTTTGACTAACACTGCATTCCCTAACTTTTGACTAACATACTGCATCCCCTAGTTTTACTTACATTGCTTAAGGGAAAGGTGCCATATTATGCTACTATAGACAAACAAATAAGTTACCAGATGGCTCTCCTTCGCTGAGGTCTTATGTGGCAAGAAATGATGATTTCCACAATGAAGAAATAACTGATTCATTTTAAACCAGACTCATTACCCAAGAAGGATGAGCTTGGATTGGTTGCTGCAGAAGACAGAGCAAGAACAGGGGAGCTCAGGAGGGGAGAGCCAGACTCCAGGAATGAGAGCTAAATCTGAGAAGGATAAATGGGCCAAAGACAAAAGGTACCTACTTTACATCCCTAAAAGAACAAAAAAGCCAAATAATACAACTCACAAATGGGAGATCTGGAAACTTACCCAGGTCCTGTCTTCAACTATTCAACAGCTTCTAGAAAGAGACACTAGGTTCTGGGTGCTCAGGCACCTTGGGACATTGCAGACTTCCATGGAAACAGTGCTGCTCCTTTAAGGCCATTGCCATTAGAAGATATTCCACTCACTTCTCTAGTTCTGGTCTAGCTATTACAATCAAGAATTATGACACGAATTACAGCCGTTCTTTATTTAGACCATGTAAATGATCATGGTATGCAGAAAACCCATATTCTGCAGCATTTAATAGAATCATCATTTATTTTTAATTTTTTTTTTTAATTCAAGTTAGTTAGCGTATAGTGTATTATTTGTTTCAGGAGTAGAATTTAACGATTCATCAGTTCCATGTAACACCCAGTGCTCATTCCATCAAGTGCCCTCCTTATGGAATTATCATTTAAATGTCTTTATTTAGGGTCACCTGGGTGTCTCAGTTGGTTAAGCCCCTTCCTTTGGCTCAGGTCATGATCCTGGAGTCCAGGGACCGAGCCCCATGTCCATCGGGCTACCTGCTCAGCAGAGAGCCTGCTTCTCCTTCTCCCTCTGCCCTTCCCCCTTGCTCATGCACTCACTCTCTCTCTCTCTGTCTCTCTCTCTCAAATAAAGAAATAAAAATCTTTAATAAATAAATAAGTGTTTGATTTAAATGGAATCAGAATTGGGGAACTCCTTAGAATAGATACATGGGAATTTTACATTTTAAAATGTTCTGAAAAAAAAGAGAGAAAGATGTTCATTATCCCCAATTAATAAAATCACTCAGTTGGAAGAGATCTAAAAATGTGTTCTGACACAGTTCCTTTCTTTTGTTTCTCCATCCTAGACATGTCAGTTCCTCTACAGTTTACACGGTTTGAAACTGCATTTTCTTCCTTGGCGTCCCGCTTTTTATTAACATAATAGTCCAAAAGGTTCATCCTTACGAAAAGAAAATCTCTCATTCTTTCAAGTAAGCTAATGGCCACTTGATTCTTTCTCTGTGAACATAAAGACATTGTCAGCAACTTCCTCAGATAAATGTTTGATATCCTTGAACTTGGTAAAAGCAAATAACGATCACTTGTCTGTGCCCTCTAGTTTTAACCACCTCAATTCCTTTAGTCCTCCTTCATAGGATTATCTTCTATGCCTTCATCTTTGGCACTCTGCCTAACCACCCCCATTTCACCACCAAACATCTCACTGCAGTGACCTAGAAAAAATTCTAACGAACATTTAAAGAACACAAACAAAATCAGGAGGATTGATTACTGGTTGTGGAACATTACATATTTAGTTACCTACTTTTTTCTCCATTCTTCCACCACCGAATTTTAACCTACACTACATTAGTTTACGTTAGGGTGAGTTAGTTCCCTAGGTATTTTTCTTCTAAGCAGGTTTTAATTATACTTTCTCCATTGTGATCTATGAAATTGGGGTTTTATTTTTTTAATTTCACTTATCACATATACCTAATGAACTTTCTCTTTATTTCTTCGTTCCCTAAAGACAGAGGTAAAGTAAGCTTGTTATGATGGCACACATATTTGTATTTAATTTTAGTGCTAATAACTTTCCCTAAAGATCCCTTGGTACAGTTAACAACCTAGCCTGCATCCTGGTCCTGACCACAGCGTGGACTCCAGACTCTGCAGTGTATCTTCAGTTGCATCTTTGGATCTCCAAGTCATTTCCAAGTCCTAGTTAAAACTTAAGGTTAATTCAGTTATTCATGTTGACAACCATTTGTTATTTATTCTCCTGCTCTGCTCATCATCTCCCCACCACCACCTGTTTCTTCCTGCCTCTGGGCCAAAACATAATTGAAATAGACAAACAGCAAACCATTACATGAGTTTTCCTTGTCACTGAAGTTTATCTAGTTTAATACCTTCGTCTCTTGTCAACTTCACTCCATCCTTCCCTTGGAGCTATTCACAGACTATTATCTTGAACACACAGAGGTATATAAAATGTTTCTAAAAATGGAAAATATAGCTAAATAACTGAACTGGATGACCAACTAATGCTGTTGTGAACTGGGGTTGCAAAACTGAAGTCATTTAATCAAGAAAATTGTCTCCTAAAAATATATTCACTTTGATTTAAGCAACAAAGGGAAGTGTTGATAATGAGTCACAGGGGGAAGGAATGACACTAGAGTCTTTAAGAAAATTAATCTCAAAATTTTTTGCCACTTTAAATCCTATCATGAATAATAAAAACATCCCTGGATAATTTGGTAATACTCACTTTCCAAGAGATTTATACAAATTATATGGAACAACCTTATAAATATCGATTTTTCTCTAAATGTAAATGAACTAGGCAAGTGAAAGAATGAGATAAAAAAACTTTTGGTAAAAAAGAGCATACAAAAAAAAGAAAAGCATACAATGTGACTCTTATAAATAATAAATTTACTGCATTGTAATAACCACTTTGAAGATACAGCTCTGTCTCACTCATATTTGCTTCTTCCAAAACAGCTTGTACACTGTCTTGCAATCAAGGGGGCAATCAGTGTGTTTGTTGAACTTCACCAAAAAATCCAGTCACTGAAATAATTCCATTGTCCCTTACTGTGCTTGTTATTTGAAATCATATTCCTATAATATGAATTAGAAACTTCACTTCAAAATATTAAGAGAAAGTAACAAGACTTGTGTCTATCTTTTTTAGCCTCAAGTGCAGAGATTGAGGTAATCATATCCCTCAGTTCATGGTACATTATCAGCATTGATTTACGGAGGGTCCCTCTCTTATTTTACTTACTTATTCCCATTAATATCCATTCTCTCTTTCTAATTCCTTTTCCTCAGAGGCAACCATTCTAGTATATTTTAAATGTAGCGTGGTATTGATGTGGGGAACAAAAGCAAAAGAAATGCAGCTTAAACTAAAATCTCCTTGCAGGGGCACCTGTGTGTTTCAGTTGGTTAAGTGCCTGCCTTCGGCTCAGGTCGTGATCTCAGGGTCCTGGGATCGAGCCCCGCATCGGGCTTCCTGCTCAGTGGGAACCCTGCTTCTCCTTCTTCCTCTGCCACTCCCCTTGCTTGTACTTTCTTTCTCTCTCTCTCTCTCCCTCTCACTGTCAAATAAATAAAATCTTTTTTAAAAATAAAATAAATAAAATCTTACAGCTTGTAACCCACTGATAGATACCTGAAGCATGCAGAGCGTGACCTTTCTCAAGGAACTCGTGGCTGCCTTAATGTCTTAATGTTTAAAAGTAATCTTATCTTGGCAGAAGCTGGCCCCTCAAGGTCCTGAAAGCCTTGCTTCCAGATTCCTTGGAGACTGGTGCTATCCCTAACCCCCACTAATTAAAAAGTATACAATCAGTCACTCCTCACAGTCTCAGTACAGCTCTTTCTGCCCACAGGTCCTGTCCCATGAGTAGGGAAGGGGCTAAGGTATAGGCAGGAGAGATAGGAGCCTCCTGACTCCCCTGACTAGGCTCTGAAACTATTCCTGGCAGGTGGAGACTCTGAAACAGAGCAGAATAAGAGATAAGGGAACAAACCAAGACAGCACAAATATCTCAAGGCCACAAGCTTCCCAGTCAGTTCTCAATAAAAGGCTGGCACTCGGGCGCCTGGGTGGCTCAGTTGGTTGAGCAACTGCTTTCGGCTCAGGTCATGATCCTGGAGTCCCAGAATCGAGTCCCGCATCGGGCTCCCTGCTCAGCGGGGAGTCTGCTTCTCCCTCTGACTCTCCCCCCTCTCATGTGCTCTCTCTCTCTCAAATAAATAAATAAAATCTTCAAAAAAAAAAAAAAAAAAGGCCGGCTCTAAAAGCCCTCAGTGGCAAGCCATTTGGGACCCCTCTCACTCCAGAGAGCTTTTTCTTTCCTTCCTGTTCTCACCCTCACTTAATAAACTTCACTCCACTTCACCTTTTTGTGTCCATGAGATTCATTCTTCAACTCGGTGAGACAAGAACCCTGCAATCCTACGACGGTATTCCATCTGCTATCATAAAACATGCAGAATGTTTTCTATGCACATACATATAAAATATTGTTGTATGTACCATTCTAAATGTTTTATTTCACTTAGCCCAAGTTGCTATGTGGACATCAGGTCTATTATTCCCAAATATCACATAGTAATCTATGGTGGGTATGCACAACTTCTTGACTATCTGATCACTAATACCTAATGGCAGACACCCGAGTTACCTCAGGGCCACTGCATATGATTATACAAGTATTGGGGTCACCTGCCACAACTTCTCCAACACCCATTTTCCAATAATGTTTATTTCAGCTGAAATACAGCTGGGTAGTGAACATATTTGTTAAAATTCTAAAATATATGCACACTGGTTAGAATACAGCCACCGCCATATTTCCACTGGGGCTCCACCTGGCACTCAAGTTCTTTCTCCAGAATTCTTATGAACCAGATGTGAAAAGGGAATGCCTAGAATATCAGGAGTCTCCAGGATCTGGCTACTTTTGGAAACACTGGTGAAATCTGAATACAGTCTAGCATCGAGTTAATAGGAATGTACCAGTGTTGATCTCTCAGTGTACCACAAATGGACCGCAGAGATATAAGATGATAACATTAGAAGAAACAGTTGAAGCTGAAGCTGGTCGAGGGCTGTATAGGAACTCCCTGGAATACCTTGGCAACTTCTTGGTAACACTAAAACTGTCCAGAATGAAAGCTCTATTTAAATGAAACAAGAAATCAGAAAAGAAATTTAAAAATAGGGCCAAATAGATTTATTAAGTGAAAATCATTCATGAACATTTGTTGAAGCTCTGCAATTTGGCGAACAGACATTCAGGAGACAAGGTGAATGATATACTGGTACCTGTCAGTGACAACTTAACAGCCCAATGGATACATGACACTTAACCACTGAGGAAATAAGATCTAAAGTGACAGAAGGCAGCAAAGGACCAGGAGCCTGGCAACCTAGACTCTGGATTTAAATCTTCCATATATTCCCTTTAGGATCTTGAGCTAATTAACTAATTTTCCAGTACCTGAAACTTTTTAAAATAGGGAAACTCTATGAGATGATTTACCTTAAAGTTAAAAAACCATGAGACCCCCCCCCAATTGAATTTTAATAATTTTCTAAGTAACTGTGTGGACTCTATGAACTATTATCGTTCAGCTCTAAGCTATTCTTCTATACTCTGTCAAGAAGCAGGAGCTGAGGCTCTGCAAACTCATTTCTTTTTGGCCAGCTCTGCCATTAGGGGGCACTAGAGGGAGACTGCACGGCTGGAAGAGGAAGAAGGGACTTTCTTGCTCCTTCCTGTTTGCTGCCTGTGGGCTTCCTTTCTGCGCACCATGCCTGTGAGCATCACCCAAGCACACTGTTCACCTCAGCAACCTTGGTTTCTTTCCTAGGCAGCAGCTGCGTTCCAACCTTAGAGGAGGTCACCTCATCACACCCTCCTCAGGAATACCTGTGTTAGCCTGCAGTACGCTTGTGACAGGGGTGGTGTCCCTGCCCTCCTCTAAGCTGAGAGATCCTAGCACCAGCCAAGCAGCAGTCCCTCCTCAGATATGTGAATTTCAACTCCACAGGTCCTTCCTCCAAGATTTTAATAGCTTTTTATTTTTAAGTTTTAGTAATTCTAACTTCTTCCCTTCATTTTCCATCCCAAGGAGTGAGAGCTGCTTCCTACAAATACTATGTATGTGATATCTCACATACATAGGATGTATATCTCATCCTTTTTCAAAATCTAGTTAACAGCTTTTACTTAGCAAACCATTCTTTACACCAAACTTTTCCTTTCAAATTAACTGGTATGATTACTCCTTAACTGGACCCTGAAAAACCAGATTAGCAAATAGAACAATGAGGGAAGCTAAGAGATAATGAGCTGCAAAGATAGAAAACAAATCAGCTATATAGTAAGACAAATCAGATGAAGTAAAAATTAATACTTATCTTTAAAGTAAGAGAGTCTATTTAACATGGAGAAAATAGAAAATGAACAGTGAGCCACATATTGCCTTTCAAAAGGGATTGTTTCACGTTTATACTAATTCTATTTGGCACCATATCGAGGTAAGACCACTGGTGAGATAAGAAAACCACGACCAGGGCACCTGGGTGACTCAGTTGGTTAAGTGTGTGGCTTCGGCTCAGGTCATGACTTTGGGGTCCTGGATCCAGCCCTGCATCTGGCTCCCTGCTCAGTTGGGAGTCTGCTTCTGCCTCTCCCTTTGTCCCTCCCCCCACTTGTGCTCTCTCTCGCTCTCTCTCATAAATAAATAAATTAAATAAATAAACAAACAAACAAATGCAAAAAAAAAAAAAAAACATGATCTGTAAGTCTCTCACATAAGCAAAGCCCAAATCCTCTGCATATTTAAGAGACATTACTCTAATTCACAAACTGAGAACATAGTCTCCTCATTGCCACCTTCATCTCCTTATTTCTAAAAGTGTAGATCACTGGATTCAGAAAAGGAGTGATAACTGCATCAAAGATGGCAAGGAACTTATCCAGATGTGATGTGGGAAATGGCCACACGTAGAAGAAGATTAATGGCCCAAAGAACAAAACAACCACAGTGACATGAGCTGACAGAGTGGAGAGGGCCTTGGACATACTCCCCAAAGATTTTTTCTGAACAGTCACCAAAATAAAGGTGTAAGAGATGATTAGAATTAAAAAGGAGGCCACAGAAATAAAGCAACTATTGGCAGTAACCATGAATCCCAATTTGTTTGTCTCTGTGCAAGCAAGTCTGATAAACCGAGGAAGGTCACAAAAAAAGCTGTCTAATTCATTAGGCCCACAGAAAGGCAAGTCCACAACAAAGGCCAGTTGAGTCACTGAATGAATCAAGCCAATGATCCAGGAAGCAACTAGAAAAAAAATGCACCTCCGTGGGGTCATGATGGTCAGGTAGTGGAGGGGCTTACATATGGCAACGTATCTGTCAAAGGCCATGGCGATGAGCAGCACCATCTCAGTGCCCCCAACTGCATGGATAAAGAAGATCTGAGCTACACAGCCCCCAAAAGAGATGGTTTTGCACTCTCTTAAAAGATCATAAATCATCTTGGGAGCTGTGGAAGAGCAAAATATCAAGTCGATGATGGAAAGGTTGGCCAGCAGGAAGTACATGGGGGACTGTAAATGAGGGTCAGAGGTCACAGTTAGCACAATGAGGAGGTTTCCCATCAAGCTGGCCACATAGAACACACAGGAAAAGAGGAAGAGAAGGAGCTGGATGTCAGGTGAGGTGGAGAGTCCCAGGAACACAAACTCCAACACCGCTGAGTGATTGCCTTCATCCATGGCCTGTCAGCAGTGACACCGCTCATACCACCTGAAAGAGGAGAGTAAGGAGAAACTGATGTAGGAGAAATGGCACGGATCTTAATCTTGGGCAATTCAATCATTGTCAGAAAACTAGACCAAGGCTGATGCGTGCTCTTGGAGACCATTTCAGTCACAAAGCAATTCAGGTATCTTTGTCGTGTTTCATCACCAGAAGGCAAATAAAAGAATAAGGATCCTTTTACTCACTTAGATTGATAGTTCTGTTGTATTTTTCCTGTCATTGTTTCATAGTCATATCTCATAAATGACTATGAATTAAGAGGCTTTCAGAAAGTACCTAACTACATGAAATAATGCAGTGACAGTACATTCCATAATTTGGACATATCACAGTATAGTGTTAGCATATCCATGACCACATTGGCAAGTTCTATGAAAATCTTTATAAGCTTTCTTTGAAGACCTGATATGTAAATATCTCATATCTATGAATTAGCAAGACGAGTTATTTAGAGGAAGGAAGGAAAGAGAGGCGTAGAGGATGCCAGAGCATGGCACTCACCATCCCATAGAAGGAGAATAAGTTCTAGTGAGAGGGACACAGTCATGGGTTCAGTGGAGGGGATTCTGCATAGGGGCAAAGAGAAGAAGGAATGTGAGACCAGAATGACAATGATAAATCATATATGCCAGTAAAAGAGAAAGAGTAAAAGTGAAAATATCGGTCTTTACACTTGGCTCTCTTGATATATATAAAAATACTTAACCGCATTCTGAATTAAGTAAATGTATGCTAAAATAGCAAGACACTAGTTTTTCTTATAACATTGGCAGGGATTTAAAGACTTGACAAAATGCAGGGTTTGAGAGGAAATGGGGAAACAGGTAGTCTCATAACTGGTGGTGGGAGAGTAAACTGATAAAACATTTGCCAAGTTGGTAATACTTTCCAAAATTGTAAATGTTCATATACTTTGACTCAGCGATTCTACTTCTCAGAAAAATATCTGGATATCTGTGTGTGTGCACAGAAACAAAGTGAACAAAGAAGAGATACAGATTGGTAGTCGCCAAAGGGTAGGGGGATTGGAAGGATGGGTGAAATAGGTGAAGGGGGTCAAACGATACAGTTAAAAAATCAGTAAGTCATGAGGATGTAATTAATGCACAGCATGGTGTCTAGAGTCTGTAGGAATGTATTGGCTATTTGTAAGTTCCTAAGAGAGTAAATCTTGAAAGTTCTTATTGTGGTGATCTTTTTGCAGTGTATACAAATATTAAGTCATTATGTTATACACCTGAAATTGATAGAATAGGTCAATTACACCTCAATTTAAAAAAGATACAAAGAGTTGGGCCTTAGTGGCACAGTGGGTTAAGCAGTAGACTCTTGGTTTTGGCTCAGGTCCTGATCTTGGGGTCTCGAGATTGAGCCCCAGGTGGGCCACAAGCTCAGCACAGAGTCTGCTTAAGACACTCTCTCCCTCTCACTCTGCCCCTCCCCACCCTGCACTTGCGCTCTCTCTCTCTAAAATAAATGAATAAATCTTTTAAAAAAGAGAGAGAGAGGGGAGCGCCTGGATGGCTCAGTCGTTGGGTGTCTGCCTTCGGCTCAGGTCATGGTCCCAGGGTCCTGGGATCAAGCCCCGCATCGGACTCACTGCTCGGCGGGAAGCCTGCTTCTCCCTCCCCCACTCCCCCTGCTTGTGTTTCCTCTCTCGCTGTGTCTCTCTCTGTCAAATAAAAAATCTTAAAAAAAAAAAGAGAGAGAGAGAGAGGTACAGAAATGTTTACTGAAGCATTGTTGCTTGTAAAAGCAAAAGCCTGAAAATAATTTCAATGTGTAGAAATAAGAGACTAGTTGAATAATTTCTAGTAGATCCAATCTATGGTATACTACATAGCCATTTATTTTGCTAAAGTTCACCTAAATGTACATAGACAGGATAGACAGGTGGAGAGGGGGCAGTATCTTGCATTCATCTTATCCTATCTGGTTTTTTAATATTTATACAAATAAATTACATATATAAAATTAAATAAATTAAAAAATGGATTAACAATGCCTAGGTTGATATGCAAGAAGAAAAGTTAATAAAAATTACCTCTAAGGACTAGGAAATTATGCAGGAAAAGGGATCTTTTGCTTTTCACTTTATAAGCTCTTCCCACTATCTTACATTCTTGCAGTAAACATAGTATCAATTTCTAATGATGTATTTTATGATGACTAACATAACATAATAAAATTAAATTTAAAAAGAAGATAAAAAAATATCAATTTCACTTTTACAAAATGTCAGGGTATGTGGATCTGAAAAATTATACAATTTGTATCTTTGGGATTTAAATCTTCCAAAGATATCTTCATAATGTATCTTCCAATTTATAGCAAAGATCAAAGCTACACCTAAGATATTCACTAACTTTGTTGCTATACTCCTTCCTCTCCCTCCCACTCTAGCTGAACCACCTCCTGACAGGCACTCAAATGGTATTTACCCCTCCCTCACACACACACTCAAATATTCCAGCCCATGGCTTCCCTTCCCCAATGCCTGGGCCTTCATTACATCTCTCCAGTTCTTCCCATTCTTCAACAGCCCACTCTGCAAAACCCCTTCCTCTATAAAGTCCTTTTTGATACTCTTACTTTACACACATGGGGGAAGACAAATGTTGCTTACAATGTGGTGACAAAACCAGAAACCCTAACAATCATACGGTTCTGTTACTGCTCTAACAAAGACCACTATCTAATTCTCCATTGCTATACATAAAGGTTTCTGAATATATGTTTAAAATGTCCTTTTTAGACTTTTTCTTAATGCTGGTGTTAATGATACCTACCTTAATAAAAAGCAACTCAGCTTGGAAGCAGTTAGATTCCTTTCACAGGGATTATCACCAGTAATCTCCCCACTGATGCAATTCATCCAAGCGAATGATTGATCCTGAGTTACCCTCCTGGAAGCTGCCAGTTATTCCAGCAATGCTTCTAAATCCCACTCCATCCCAAACTCTTGGTAGTTCTAACACAAGACCTTATTTTATCTTCCCCCTGAAAATGGATGATACTTTTTAATGCATCAGATTAGCTAAACATTCAAAAAGTAGATAATTCCTAGTGTTAGTAAAAAGATGGAAAACAGGATGGGACACTTGTTGGTGGCCCAGCTTCCTAGCCAGTCTTTCACTTTCTGCCTACTGAAAACTTAAGGTCTCTAGGGGCCTTACTTGGTATCAGTCTCCACTTTTAAACAAGGGCAGAATAGTAGTTTAAATCTGATCTTTTCCATGCAGGCAAGTGAAACTGTCCCCTTAACTCCTTCTGCAAAAAGAAAACAGGATATCAGTTTAGACCAGCAACTAAATTCCAGGGAGCCTTTGTAGTGTCCTGAGTCTCACAACTGTTCATCACACAGCACTGACTGCTGCCCACACCCCCACCACAAGCCCATAATGTAAGAAATGAGAGATTCCTCAGAGATCATCTAGTGACCAGCTGACTCTCTTCTCTTCTCACTTCTGCTCATCCTTGTTCTGGCCAGCACAGATAGCAAACAAATTAGAAATAAGGTGGGTTCACCTCCAATTCAAGCAAGGATGACAATTCTGGAGTATTTTGAAAGTAGATCAATGTGGAGGTCACTCAAAGATTGGTAGTCCTCTACTTCTTAACCTGAGTCAGTCTCAAATTACTCACAAGGTTGAATTTACATTAGAGTTACTGGAAAAGAATAAAATTCACAGAGAAACATCTCAATCTCATCATCCTATGCATTTCTCCCCTAGTTTGCTCCTCTGGAGATGTGTAGAGAGAGCTCAGGACAGGATAGTACAAAGATGTACAGAAATGGGCGCTTTAGCTGCATGCTGTCAGAGTGGTTGTTTCTACTGCTATCAATGCAGCAAGCCCTGTAGAAAACTGCCATTGCTGGGACCTGAATGAAACTGCTAGTGATTGTAAAATCTGTTTATTTTAAAGTTAGGAAAACCCAGGTGCATAGAGGATAAATAGCATTACTGAAGTTAAGGAACAAGCCGGTGGCCAATCCACAATCAATATGGTTGACTCTTGGTTTCTGGACAATCCAGCTCATGTCCACTCTACCTTCTTTTACTGGGATGGTCCAACCTGGGCCTCCTGAGTGTAGCCCAGGAAATGACAATATATCAAAGCTACTTTCTTCAGCACTGTCCAACATTCTTCTTGCTTTAGTCCCACTGGACTCAGATATTCTGCTCCTACTATATTCTGGAGACCAACACTCAAGACACATCTGCAAATGTCACTAGAATAACTCCTCCAATACAGGTCATAAAGTGGTGATTTGACTCCACTCATCTTGCTGTCTTCTCTGTTTTGGTTGTGTATTTATCTGCTATAATCTCCCTGTTGAATAACAGAATTGATTCATTTCTTCTAGTTAATTAGATCTCCCTTCTCACTGCTCTGTGTGTTTCCACTTGAAGCTCTCATCTGCATCAAAGACTGTGTCCACACCTCTGTAACTCACCTGGACCCATGTCAAAATGACCATGGCCTTAGAGGACAACAGAACGCAGAGCTCTTGCGTTTGAAATGTTATTATCAGCTGGCATAAAAATCCCTATGTAATGCCTCCAAGCAGGAAACACAGCTAATTAGCAGCACTGGAAAGTTACTTGAGCGCTGCTGTAGAGACCTGGGATTGCCACTATGCTACATTTAGCCAAGGGAGTTTTGTCCTAGAACCACAGAAATTTGGCCACAGCAACCAAAGGGAAAAGTTAGTAATAGGTCACTTGAGGGAAGAAGGAAAGGAGACTAGGGATTTTTGTGGAAATTACCTATTTGGTTTTCTTTCTTTTTTTTTTTTTTTAAAGATTTTATTTATTTATTTGAGAGAGAATGAGAGACAGAGAGCACGAGAGGGAAGAGGGCAGAGGGAGAAGCAGACCCCCCGCTGAGCAGGGAGCCTGATGCGGGACTCGATCCCGGGACTCCAGGATCATGACCTGAGCCGAAGGCAGTCGCTTAACCGACTGAGCCACCCAGGCGCCCCCTATTTGGTTTTCTGATCCATGAAGACAGAAACTCCATAAGAATGAAAAATATATACCCTCAAACAAGTGAAAACAATGCTAATCGTCTCCATAGGAAAAAAGAGAGGGAGAGAAGGAGGAAGCAATGCAGGGCTCCAGTGTGGCACTGACCGTCACCTGTGTCCCATTAGAAAGGATAACTAGAGGTAATAAGACATGCAGACATTCCATCAAAAGTTAGCTAGTCCTTTATTATGTGTGTGATGTGGAGAGGTGAAGAGGGTGCTATAACAGCAACTCAAGGGGATGAACCCAAAGGGTAGTGGGGCTGGGATGAGGCAAATCACTAACAGTTTAATCTCTCATAGGTCAACTTCTTAAAAAGAAACATCAACAAAACAGAAAATCTCCTCCAGTTATATTGTATATCTTTATATCAAAAGTGTGCAGAGGCTCAGTGATGTGGCCATTGATAAACTATCATTATATAGAGCACTCTGTATCAGTTACCTATTGCTGTATGACAAAGTAGCTTAAAGCAAGGCCATTTTACTTGCTCCTGACTCTGCAGTTAGGGCTGAGCTCAGCTGGGCAGGTCTCATGCTGATCTCACCTGGGTTTTCTCACGAGGCATCAGTTATCTGGCAGTTTGGGATTGGAGGGTTTAAGATGGCCTCATTCACATGTCCAGGGCCTTAATGCTGGCTTCTCTGGGCCTTCCTCTCCAAGGGGTATTTTATTATTCAGTAGTCTTGCCCAATTTCTTTACAGGGTAGTAGGAACTCTGCAGGACAAGAAAGGCAGAAGGTGCAAAGCAAACGATGCCTCAGTTCTGGAATTCATGCAGTATCATCTTTGCCACATTCCATTGGTCAAAGCAAGGCAGGAAACCAGGCCAGATTTCAGGTTGGGAAATAGACTCTACCTCTTGACAAGAGAAGGTGTAAAATATTGTAACCATGTTTTTCAATTAACTAGAGGCTCCATATCTACTCATTGTGAGTTGTGTTGATTGGCTAAGTCTCAGTTAGCCTTAATATAAGGAACTGATATATGTCCTATAGAGTTCTATGGTGCTGTTGCTCCAAATTTTACTAACTCAAAGCAGTTAACTCAGCAACTCTCTCCTGTTCCAGTATTTGTCTTCTATTTAACCAGTTTGTAATAATTAATTTTAATTTCTTAATGAGTTCACATCCTGATACTATATATGAGACTAGGTTAAGCCACATGACCTTCTAGAGTCTCCTGTGTGCAGGACAGACCAGCCTCCTGTCAAAGAATTTTCAAGAACACTGAGGCAGAGACACAGCCATTTTACTTGATTTGAAAGGAGCCTAGAGTTCCTGTGGGATAGAAATTTCTCACCATCAAGGTATAAGAAATGGGTGATGAGTTTGAGTTGTCCAAAGGAGGGCAATCGAATGCATTTGAGAGAAAGTCATTATGAAAGCAAAAGATATCTGGCAAAGTAGGCAAGACTAAGCAAGCAAGTCCTGGTGTTAGAGCAGGCAGTAATCCCAGGCACAAAGCAAGCATATGCATGACCACCATCCCACACAGCCTCTCCACCTTTTCCCCACCCCTGTTCCCCCAGATCCCTGCTGTCCCTGTGCTCTCTGGAAATGAATGGGCTGTGATACAAAGAAAAGACCTGTGATACTAAAGCCCAGATCTCTTTTGTGGGAGTCCCTTCACAGAAGAGGCTGTGAGGAGCAACATAAAGCAAGCCAAGGCCAACAATCCAGGGCAGGCCTCCCGAGGTTCAGACTACAGTGTGGGCAACTGGCAACCAGCTGTTTGGGAAAGGTGGGCAATGACCCAAGCAGAGAGCTGTGTGCCAGAGTGACCTCTGTCCCTGAAGCAGAAGAATGCTATGGCATGGCCAACAGAACGCAGAGTCTGTGCTCATAGGAGAATCTTCCCACCAAGTACTCTGGAGAGAACACTTAGGGAGCAGAACCCAGGAAAAGATTTAATTTCTGCCTCAGAAGCAGGTCAGAGAAATGAGACTTGGAATGTCTTGGTAAATATGACACATTTGTACCAGGTGAGGTCCTGCACCTGGTGTTTTGATGGTCTCATTTTTACTTTGTTAACTTGATTGTGTGCCTGTTTATTGACGAGTGTGTGTAGACATAAAATGTTGGGTGCCTAGATAAATATTTTACTTAAACCAAACATTGTCTTTTTACCAACCAAAAGATATTCAAGGCCTAGGTTTATGAAATTAATGAATCTCTTCCCCTTCACCTAGAGATAGTCTCTACAATAAATGATGTTGGGAAAACTGGATATCCATGTGCAAGAGAATGAAATTGGACCCTTAGCTTACACCATTTACAAAATCAACTCAAAGTGGATTAAGGACTTTAAACATAAGACCTGAAATTTTTAAACTCCTAGAAAAAAACATAGTGAAGAACTCCTTGACATTGGTCTGGGCGATGATTTTTTGGATTTGACACCAAAAGCACAGCAACAAAAGCAAAAGTAAAAAAGTAGGACTGAATCAAACTCAGAAACTCTGCACAGCAAGGGAAACAATCAATACAATGAAAAGGTAACCTACAGAATGAAAAAAAAAAATACAAATTATACATCCAATAGGGGGTTAATATCCACAGTATGCAAAAAACTCATACAACTGCATGGCCAAATAATAATCTGATTAAAATGGGCAAAGGGCCTTAATAGAGATTTCTCCAAAGACATTAAAATGGCCAACAGTTATATGAAAAGATGCTCAAAATCACTAACCATCCAGGAAATGCAAATTAAAACTACAACAAGATATTACCTCACACCTACTAGAACGACTATTACCAAAAAGTCAAAAGATAACAAGTGTTGGGACACCTGGGTGTCTCAGTTGGTTAAGCTGCTGCCTTTGGCTCAGGTCATGATCCCAGGGTCCTGGGTTCGAGTCCCACATCAGGCTCCTTGCTCAGCAGGGAGCCTGCCTCTCACTCTGCCTGCCACTCCCCCTGCTTGTGCTCTTTCTCTATCTCTCTGACAAATAAATAAATAAAATCTTTACAAAATATATGTAACAAGTGTTGGCAAAGATGTGGAAAGAAAGGGAGCCTTTGTACACTGTTGATAGGAATATAATACAGTATTAATCACTAGGAAAATAGTATGGAGATCCCTCAAAAAATTGAAAATAGAACCATATGATCTAGCAAATCCCACTCCTGGATATATATCCAAATGAAATAAGAATCACTATCTCAAAAAGGTATCTGCACTCCCATGTCCGTTTCAACACTATTCACAATAGACAAGATATGGAAACAACCTAAGTTCATTGACACATGAGTGGTTAAATACACACACACTAAACACACACACACACACACACACACACAGGAATATTATTCAGCCTTTAAAAAGAAGTAAATCCTGCCATTTGTGATAACATAGATGAACCTGGAGGACATTATACTAAGTGAAATAAACCAGACACAGAAAGACAAACACTTCATGATCTCACTTATATACAGAATCTAAGAAAATAAGCAACAGAGTGCCAGAGAATAGAATGGTTGTTACTAGGGACTGGGAGGTGTGCTGAAAGGGATATATTAGTCGAAGAGTACAAGCTTTCAGTTACTAAATGAATAAGTTCCTTAGACCTAATGTACACCATGATGACTACAGTTAATGTATTGTATATTTGAAATTTGCTAGGAGAGTAGATTGTAGGTGTCCTCACATAAAAAGGAGGGGTTTAACTATGTAAGGTGATGGATATGTTAATTAACTGATTGGGAGGTAATCACTTCACAATGGGTACATAGATCAAACCATCACATTGTACAATTTAATGTGTACAATTTTTATTTGTCATCATACCTTAATAAAGTTGGGAAAATGAATAAAAATAAATCCCTGTCCACTAACTGTTAAAATATAGACATCTTTTATTTTGATACCTACTAGTGTGATGCAGAAACCACCTCAAAACAACCTCATACTAGTTAACTAAGAGGAAGCTTTGTGTATGCCAGAAAGAGCTGTACTTGAAGTTTAGTGTTCTTTTTTTTTTCTTTAAGTTCTTGTTCAAGTACTTTGGAGGAGCCTAATGGTATAGAATCAGTAAATAGTTTATCATTTGTTAAGTTATTTTCAGCTTTCAGTAGAACAGTCTTATTAAAATTGGCTCATCCTCTGCCTGGACAACTGCAAAGTGTCTGGCTCTGTGAGAAGGAAGGAACCCCAGGAGGTGTCCACTCAGGCTTCAATTTTCTCCTCAAATAACATGACTCTGTCATAGACTATCTCGGAGGAGTAGATGGTGCAGTGCCCTCCACTCATGCATAATTTTGTTTGAATATAAGGGAGTTATAAAGTTATTTTATTATATAAATCACCTCTGAGTCTCAGCCCCTTTGAACAGTAAATAGATGGATATTTTTAATGATAGATTTAAAAGACAGGACACAAAAACATATTTTATTGAATTGATGCATGTTTTATATTTATTTTGTGTTATTAAGTAGAGAGAGAAAAAATATGTTCAGATTTTAGAAGGATAGGTGAGAGACACCCACCAACTTGGAAGTGTGATTAAGAGCAGGGATACTGGAGAAGAAGCTGTGTGGTTTTGCAACCAAGCTTTACCACTTACCACCTCTTTGTCCCTGGGCTAGTTAGTATATCTTTCTGTGCCTCAGTTAAATCATCTATAAAATAAGAATGATAATGTTACCTACCTGATTGCTGTATTAAATAAATTAGTGTATGTTAACAACTTAAGAGAGTACCCGCCACATAAATGCTCAATAAATGTTGGTGATGGTGGAGGTGGTGAAAGTAGGACAAAATGATGAATGGGCTTTAAAAAGCCAGTAAGAACATTTTGGATGAGAGAGGAGCTATGAAGTTTCAACCAGGCTTGTAAATGGCACAGTTAAGAGCAAGTAGGGTGATGATAAATCCTGTACTGAATTTTATTTGGAGTGATTGCACATCTAAGTTTCCATATATCAAATAGAAAGTCAAAGAATCACATAATATTTGTAAGGCTGATATCCAAAGGAGCATTCTATGAGGTCACGCGGAGAAAGAGAAGTATAAACAAAACTTATCAAGAGGGAAAAGAAACAATTTCATACATACAACAATCATAAGCCCAAGGCTAATTTTGACAAAAAGAAATATCTCTTACTTGGTTAAGCTAAGGTCTTAACCTGTAATTATCCTAATAAATATATATTTTACAAATAAAGAAGTCCAAAGTAGCATCAGAAGAAAAGTGAAGGTAGAAGAACAAAGTAAATTCCTGAATGAAGTCTGAAACTAATATAACACTCTATGTTAACTAACTGGAATTAAAATAAAACTATTAAAAAATAGGTAAACTGAAAATAAAAGAAGTCTGAGACCTGTTCGTGGTTTAAGACAGATTCAGGGGCACCTGGGTGGCTCAGTGATTAAGCGTCTGCCTTCAGCTCAGGTCATGATCTCAGGGTCCTGGGATCGAGCCACCTGTC
>NC_138377.1:67118228-67135755 GCF_054177405.1 Leptonychotes weddellii
GGCTCCCTGTTCAGCGGGAAGCCTGCTTCTTCCTCTCCCACTCCCCCTGCTTGTGTTCCCTCTCTCGCTGTGTCTCTCTCTGTCAAATAAATAAAATCTTTTTAAAAAATTAAAAATAAAATAAAATAAGTAAGCATTAATATAATTTTATCATAGTTATTAGTTTCTAAATCAATAGTTTAGTTTGTTTAAAGATCAGAAAGATTTGTCTCTGGCCTATATTATCTTTGGGTCCCAAAAGTTCTAAAGTGCCTTAGCTGTTCAGTCTTAGAAATCATGACCCACTAACAGAGACAGATAAAGGAATGCAGTAATATTCACACATGAGATTCTTGAAGCTTACTTAAGATAACTGCCAATCCTTGGTAACAATAAGAAAAGTTATGGTGAACACCCTTTAGAGTGTTCATTAGAGTAGAAAACAATACACAGGGGGGAATACTGTTTAATTGTGGATTTTTAGTAAGTGATAAAAATGAAAGCCATGAATGAGACCATGGATGAGTGATGAAGTAATCATGCAGTTGTAAAATAACCAGAAATTTCTTGTTAGCCTGCAAATAAAGAACTTGGAAGCAACAAATAATCATACAAAACCAATACCAATGAAGAGAGTCATGACCTCAGTTGTGCTACTTCTGCTATCACCAAGGTCAGAAATAGCAGGCCAGAGGAATAGTCTATTAATGAAAGCTCAAGAATCCAAATTAATAAGTGAGCCTAGATTTTTTTTAAATCAAAAGTGAAGAGAAAAGAGTTCACTATGTGAGGTGTTAGATGTGTTAATTATCTTGATCTTGGTAATAACTTCACAGTGCATGTGTATATCAAGTTATATTGTACACTTTAAATGAATAAATTATATTTGACAGTTATTCCTCAATAAAGTTGGGGGGGAAGTGTGGAGATCTGATTCTCACCTTGAATCTATCACTTAACATCTCTGTGCCTGACTGTTATCATCTATAAAATAAATAGGTTGGAACAAATGATCTCAAATTCCAGTTCTAAAATTCCACAGTTCCACTATATAATCAACAGTTCTCTAGGTGACCAAAGGAATGGGGTAATAGGAAACAAACAGATACCTTAGAAGAAAAAAAAGTCAAACCAATTGACATTATGGCAATTTGATAGTTTGAGTGAAGGAGGTTAACCAATTCAAAGCAGAGAAAGTATAACAGTGAAAAGGAATAACATGCTAATTTCCAGCACCTAATTGTTGAACACATTCTCTTTGGCACCTTTTGAGGGATAAGACAATTGGAAGTGGTGGATTAAGGTGATAACTTTGGTTTGACATATTTTCCATAGTAATTAAAGAGGGATGAACAAGAAGCATTTCTTTTTTTTTTTTTTTAAAGATTTTATTTATTTATTTGACAGAGAGAGACACAGCGAGAGAGGGAACACAAGCAGGGGGAGTGGGAGAGGGAGAAGCAGGCTTCCCGCAGAGCAAGGAGCCCGATGTGGGACTCGATCCCAGGACCCTAGGATCATGACCTGAGCTGAAGGCAGTCGCTTAACCAACTGAGCCACCCAGGCACCCACAAGAAGCATTTCTTAATACTCACTACACAGAGTTTTCATAAATATTAAACAAAATAATTTATATAAAACATCCAGCACAGGGTCTGAAACACAGAAGTCCCAATGTTAGCTCCCTTTATCATTAGTTAGGGTACTAGACATACACGGTGACATGGTAAATACCTAAATGTAACCTAGTATGTAAAATTAATAGAGATCTAAAATTTCAATCACTTTATTTTTTCTGTTGTTATTGAGTGTAGAGCTAAAAAATTTTTTGATCTCTATAGTATTTAGTACATCCTCCTGTAACTCACAAGCTGATGACAGAGTTTCTTCATTGCTGCCTTCATCTCCTTATTCCTGAATGTGTAGATGACCGGATTCAGAAAAGGGGTGAGAACTGCATCAAAGATAGCAAGAAATTTATCCAAGTGTGATGAGGGGAAGGGCCAGGTGTAGAAGAAGATTAATGGTCCAAAGAATAAAACCACCACAGTGACATGAGCTGACAAAGTAGAGAGGGCCTTTGATACCCCACCTGAAGAGTGTTTCCAAACTGTGGCCAGAATGATGATGTAAGAAATAATCAGTATAAAGAAGGAACCCACAGAGATGAGTCCACTATTGGCTGTGACCATGAACTCCAGTCTGTTGGTCTCTGTGCAAGCAAGTTTAATGAGTTGAGGAAGATCACAATAAAAGCTGTCCAATACATTAGGACCACAGAAGGGCAAGTCTACAACAAAAGCCAATTGGGCCACTGAGTGAATGAGGCCAAGGACCCAGGCTGCCACCAGAATAAAAATGCACATTCGTGGGCTCATGATGGTCAGGTAGTGGAGAGGCTTACAAATGGCAATGTATCTGTCAAAGGCCATGGCAATGAGCAACACCATTTCTGTGCCCCCAATAGCATGAATAAAGAAGATCTGAGATATACAACCTCCAAAAGAGATGGATTTGCATTTTCTGAAAAGGTCATAAATCATTTTGGGGGCTGCAATAGAGCAAACCCCCACATCAAGAAAGGAGAGGTTGGCCAGCAGGAAGTACATAGGAGAGTGCAAGGTAGGGTCAATGCTCACAGAGAACACAATGAGGAGGTTTCCCATTAGGCTTGCCATGTAGAACACAGAGGAAAAGAGGAAAAGAATAAGCTGGATCGCCCATGAATTGGAGAGTCCCAGGAATACAAATTCAGATACCACAGATTCATTGGCTCCATCCATTGCTTCTGCAAGAAGAGGTGACACTAATTTTACCTGCAAAAGGGAGTAAAGAGAAAATCAACTTTGTGGGGAGTCGCTGAATGCATGAGTTTCATATCATAAAGAAAAAAACATTGCCTTACTTCACAAAGCCAAAACACATCTAATATAACCCCTTAAACTGTAGTTGCAGAAAATAGGCAGTAACTCATTGCTAAAAAGCACTACTTCTAACTCCCTAGTCTCCTTAAAATTCCCTAGAATTTGATAAGAGAAGATTAAGCAAAATCTGCTGAATTACAAAGGTTGTAAGAGGCAGACCAGGAATGCCCTGGAATAACATAAGAGAAGAAAGAAGAAATGGAAATGAGCTCATTGATTTTTCCCTCACAGTTTATTACTCCTGCTCATGGAGTTCCCCAAAACTCAGGCAATTTATGATGATCTTTGTTTTCCTTATCCCTTTGACTGCCTCTATATGCAATGCTATCAGTCTCATTAATGTTCTCTTACATTTAGCCTCATTCTTTTGCATTTTATCAAATCATATTCACCTTTTCCTCCTCAAGAGAAAAGATAATGTAGAAACTCTAAAGGTATCCAGCTATTGTAGCACAGCTCAGGAAGTGGAAGTGATCATAGAGCTTGAGCAATGAGAGCATATAATAAAGTAAGGACAAGCCAGAAGAGGGATTTTCCCTGCAGAATCTAAACATGGTTGGGCTAATGCGATATAGAAAAAAAAAAACTTATGAGATTTGTATTTGTAGATCTTTGCGCATGCCATGTTCACTTTTCATGGTTCATGGAATGGCAAAAAGAACAGAGCATTTGGAATCAGAAGAGCTGTGATCAGGGGCACCTGGGTGGCTCAGTCATTAAGCGTCTACCTTCAGCTCAGGTCATGATCCTAGGGTCCTGGGATCCAGCCCCGCATCGGGCTCCCTGCTCAGCGGGAAGCCTGCTTCTCCATCTCCCACTCCCCCTACTTGTGTTCCCTCTCTCACTGTGTCTCTCTCTGTCAAATAAATAAAATCTTAAAAAAAAAGAAGAAGAAGAGCTGTGATCAGATCCTACAACTTGACTCACTTCTTAAACTCAGTTTCATCATCTGTAAAATAAAGGGGCTGAGTTGAGTGGTGCTAAGTAATTTTTCCAAGTCTAACATTTCTATGATTTTATAACACAATGCCACTTCAGAATGTAATGAAGCCCATCATAATGATGGTATTTTCTGCATTGGACTGATATCATATTCACTATCTTTTCCCACGTCTGCAGTTGGTTATAAGTCCCATATTCCATGGAAATCCCTCTCCTCATATCTCCCTCTTCTCTAATTCCTTTTGCAGTACTTACATGACTCAATTAGCATATTATTATAAATTATTATAAATTTGCTATATCATTTATTTTGCCCTTTATCATTGTCATCTGTAATCAATCAACAATCATTTGCTAGATCCCTACTAAGCACAATGCATTGTTACAGGACACTGCAGACTTACTGAAATGTTAAAATATCCACTACCCTTAAGGGTTTTACATTTTAGCACATACACAAAAATAGAAATAATTTTAAAAGTACTATGGGGGGGGGGCCTGGGTGGCTCATTCGTTAAGCGTCTGCCTTCGGCTCAGGTCATGATCCCGGGGTCCTGGGATCGAGCCCCACATCAGGCTCCCTGCTCTTTGGGAGGCCTCCTTCTCCCTCTCCCACTCCCCCTGCTTGTGTTCCCTCTCTCGCTGTCTCTTTCTCTGTCAAATAGATAAATAAAATCTTTAAAAAAAAAAAAAGTACTATAGGGGTCCCTGGGTGGCTCAGTCATTGAGCATCTGCCTTCAGCTCAGGTCATGATCCCAGGGTCCTGGGATCAAGCCCCGCATCGGGCTCCCTGCTCCACGGAAAGCCTGCTTCTCCTTCTCCCACTCCCCCTGCTTGTGTTCTCTCTCTCGCTGTGTCTCTCTCTGTCAAATAAATAAATAAAATCTTTAAAAAAAAAAAAAAGGTACTATATAAAAAATGTCAAATATGTAGTATGATCATAGAATTTGTGAAGCAAAAAAGATACCCAGAGTGTTAGAGTGATCAAAGCTTTCTTCAGGAAGAAATCAAGTCCTAGGTGTGCCTGGGTGGCTCAGTCAATTATGCATCTGTCTTTGGCTCAGGTCATGATCCCAGGGTCCTGGGATCGAGTCCCGCATCAGGCCCCTGCTCAGTGCAGAGTCTGCTTCTCCCCCTCCCTCTCCCCTTCCCCCTGCTCATGCTTTCTCTCTCTCTCTCTCAAATAAATAAATAAATAATTTTTTTAATAAGCAGTTGGAAAGGGGAGTTTTTTTTAAAAAGATTTTAAGAGAGAGATAGCAAGAGCGGGAACACAAGCATGGGGGAGCTACAGAGGGAGAAGCAGCTCCCTGCTGAGCAGGGATCATGATGTGGGGCTCGATCTCAGGACACTGGGATCATGACCTGAGCTGAAGGCTGATGCTTAACCAACTGAGCCACCCAGGCACCCCTCAAATAAATAAATAAAATCTTAAAAAAAAAAAAAAGAAATCAAAACCTACGCCACACTTTAAGATATGCATATAATTTATTTAGATAACTTCATATATGGGCTTAAAGAATTTAAATAATACATAATATAATGAAATATAATCATGGGGCGCCTGGGTGGCTCAGTCTGTTGAGCGTCCAACTCTTGGTTTCAGCTGGGTTCCACACTTGGCGGGGAGTCTGCTTGAGATTCTCCCTCTCCCTCTGCCCCTCGCACACTCTCTCTCTCTCTCTCAAACAAATAAACCTTTTTTAAAACAAGGAAATATAATCAGGATAATATATATAATCAAGAAATATCTCCCAGTCTGGAGCAATGTTTGATGAATTATTTATGGATGTAATGATAACAGTCAAAATCAAAGCAAAAACAGTGACTACCATGTGTAAGACACCATAATAACTTCTTTAAATTCATAATGTTATTTGATATTTACAAAAATCATAAAAGTTGGTATTTTCAGCTTTTTTGGCAAACAAGGAAATCTAAACCAAGAGAGGGAAAGCAACAAATTAGAGCAATAAGTGATAGAACTGATATTGATTCTCTGATCTGCCTCTCAACCAGTATATAGAGAAGACTTCTCTTTTCTCATGACTTTCTGATTGTGTGACACACCTTAGTCTCTTTCTGGATGTCCCATGTTCTTCTGTCAGCATCCTAGCCAGATCTAAGTGAGAGAGAATGAAGCTTTGTCCTCAACTGTTCACAAGCATTTGGGCTTCTTAAACTACTTCAAACATATCTATAATTTATCCAGGTATATAAATAACCATGGTAGGAGAAGGCAAATCTATATAATACCTGCATCTCGGAGCATTCTGGTTGAGTTCCAGGCCAGTTTTGTCTTGATCCATACGTACTCCATTTTGCTTCCCATAGAAGAAATTCAGATCTCACTACTCTCTAATTAAAAGAAAAAACAAAAGCCCTATGTCTCCATATCAAGATATGAAATAAAGCCCAGAATTAAACCAAGTCATATTTTATTCCCTCTTAAAAGACAGCTTCCTAATCATTCAAAATCCCTTTTTTGTTCTCAAGCTTAGATAGCAATCGAGAGAAAAAAAGTAATTTCTGTTTCTGACTGCATGTCCTTTTTCTTCTCAGTTGTATTCATTCTTGCTCATTAAACTCAACTGAAACTGCTTCTATTGTATAAGATAACATATTATTGATCTCTATACAAAACAATCCTGTCACCAGAAACATCTATTCAATACTGATCTTTGGGGATTTAAACATTGTACACCAGTATCCCTTGGATATTTCTGTATTTGTCACCCATCTGCTCACTTAAAGACCTAACATGTAACTGTTTCCAAAGAGTTAAACATTATTTAATATTCTCCGGTTAAAACTAACATTACTTCATCACAGATAGCTATAAAGATTTATTATTTTAAGAGATATGTCTAATTGGCACACAGAATACTGACCAAATGACACTGCAGATTTGGGATTACCAGTATGAGTTCGTTTATTCAAGGGAATTTTCATTCAAAATCCTGGCAGACCAACAGAGGAAACTATTAATGAGTCACCAGAGAGAGGAAAAAGTGACCAAAAAAATTTTAAGAAAACACAATTTTCTTTACTTAATTTGAAATATTTATTTCATAAGTAAGGCTAAAGAAGGATTTACAAGGAACATGTGAATATACCTTGTCTTATATTTATGTTAAACTCAATTCTGCCAAAGAACCATGGCAGTTAAAAAACGAACCTTCAAAGAAATCCCCAGGATAGTGTGTGTGTGTGTGTGTGTGTGTGTGTGTGTGTGTGAATTATTTGTAAATCTGTTCTGCTTTATATTCAAAAGCTACCGTATCCATAATATGGAAATGTTTAGCTGTAGATTCTACTACATGATCTACAACTTCACATTAAAAATTATACGAAAACAATGAATCGTGAATCACTACATCAAAAACTAATGATGTGTTGTATGGTGACTAACAACATAATAAAATTAAATTTAAAAAAATAAAATAAAAATAATACTTTTAAGTCAAAAACAACCATACTGTGTTTGGACCTGGTTATGAATTAGGAATCAGAAGAGAGATCAATTCTATTCAAATTTGGCCAGTAACTCACCCTATATCTTCAGATAACTCACTTCATATCTCTATAGTGTTACTTCCTCAACTGTAAAATGAACATGCTCTAGAAAATGATTTCTGCAGTCCCCTCCAGTTCCAAAACTTATGTCATATGCAACTGTACTATTTTCATTGATTAAGGGGAAAGAGAAAGAGAGTACAAAAAGAGGAGATAAGTATCAAAGGAAAAGTATCAGATATAAGGTTTATTTTTGCATATGACTTAAAAAAAACTTGAGAGAGAGAAAATTCAAAAAATAAGAACAAATCAATCCTGACATTTTTTACTACTTATGATAGAAGTAGAAATGCAAATTGTAAGAAATAGTATATCTGTTCAGTATGAAGGGGAGAGAGAAAAGAAAATATTCTTCCATTATGTACAGCCCTATAATAACCTAACTCCAACACTCATAGAAGTAAAGAGGAATAAAAGCTTTACACAAACAAAGAAAAAAAATTATCTGATGAGAAAAAAAAAAAATCCTACCAAACTAAACACAGTTCCATATGCTCACTGACATGAAACTCCTACAAAGCAAATTAAAAATTTTTTAAATAAGAAAGAGTATAAGATTACCACAGACAAACTTTATGCTTTCTAAGCTGTAAAGTACCCAATAAGTGTGAGGTAACTTTTAAAAGAAAAAAATAAAATTAAAATTAAAGAAATTAAAAATAAACAGAGCCAGCACAAGTTAAAAAACAGAAAATAAGCTTGAAAACAAATGGCAGGGAACAGACTCCAGAGAAATATTGCCACAGAGCCAATGAAAATTAGGACCAAATATTTTACCATGAATTTTTTAACTTACAGGATTGATTGACTTTATTTTTTTTAAAGGATACAGAATTAGTAATTTAAAATCTCAAAAATATATGACAAAATAACAGAAAGACATTAAATATAAACAGGCATATCTCAAGAAAGAAATAGTAGAAAAGATTATTTATCATAAATAGGTAAAATTGTAAAGAGACCAGGGGAAAGCAGATACTGCTGAAAATACAATAAGGAGAGACAAAGATAGGGACAAGAACCCAATGAAATGGAAATGCACTAAGTGATTAAAAGGCATAGAGAGAAGA
The DNA here is from genome assembly GCF_054177405.1 of Leptonychotes weddellii. Lineage (NCBI taxonomy): Eukaryota > Metazoa > Chordata > Mammalia > Carnivora > Phocidae > Leptonychotes > Leptonychotes weddellii. The sequence goes on from NC_138377.1 coordinate 67,126,722, forward strand.
TACAGATATGAAAGACTCAATATACACATAATTGGGGTCCCAAAGAAAATACAAATGAAACAGAACACATCTTAAGGCTATCATTTAAAAAACTTTACAGAGGGGTGCCTGGGGGCTCAATCAGTTAAGTGTCCTACTCTTGGTTTTGGTTCAGGTCATGATCTCAGAGTTCTGGGATCAAGCCCTGTGTCAGGCACCATGCTCAGCAAGGAGTCTGCTTGAGATTCTCTCTGCCTCTCCCTCTGCCCCTCCTTTCTCTCTCCCTCTCTCTCTCAAATAAATAAATAAATAAATAAAATCTTAAAAAAAAAATTTTTTTTTTTGCAGAAATAAAAGAAGACTTGACTTTCCAGACAAGGAAATAAACAAAAAGCCTGGCAGAAAATGTTCAACACAGATATTAATGAAAAAAATTATTTGGACATCTAGCCAAAAAAATTTTTAAATTACTTACTAATAAAGGAGAAAAATTAAACCAGCCATAGCATCATTCAACATCAGAAAACACTGAAGGGAAGAAAAGAAAGAAAGAGAGAGAGAGAGGGAGGGAGGGAGTGGGGGAGGGAGGAAGGAAGGAAGGGGGAAAGAGAGTAAGAAAACACTGAAAGAATCCTTACAAAGACCTCAAGTTAAAGAAGAATCTCATAAATGGTCACCCTGTTTTTCAAGTATAAGTGTAACAGGAAAGTATTTTTGAATAGGAAAAATGTAAAAATAAAATTATTGAAAAAATCATTAGAGGTCAAACTTTCAGTGAACCAGAATAAACATTGAATTTATTTCATTATAGAACTAAAGCTAAAATTAAAAATAGGGATAATCATTACAGGGCAGGATGTGAAAATTACTAACCTGATATTGTAGAAATGGTACAAGTAAAAGGTGGAAAAGCAAAGGAAAGAATAAGTACTGTTATTAGTATGATTTCCTCATCTTTCAGAATTGGGGGTCAAAATACATTATTTTAAATTATTAATCAAGTAATGGATATTTAGGTATACTTAATAATGCAAAGATAAGGGGCACCTGGGTGGCTCAGACAGTTAAGCATCTGCCTTCAGCTCAGGTCACGATCCCGGGGTCCTGGGATCAAGCCCCGCATCGGGCTCTCTGCTCAGTGGAGCCTGCTTCTTCTTCTCCCTCTGCCTGCCACTACCCCTGCTTGTGCTCTCTCTGTCTCTCTTTCTGTCAAATAAATAAATAAAATCTTTAAAAAACTGTTTTAAAGAAATAATGCAAAGATAAATACAAAGAAAGGTAAAATAACATAAATTAGATGTGAAAATGAGGGAGGAGTAGAAATGATCAAATATATTAATTTCATCAGACACTAGAATAAAATCATCAAGCTTCATTTATCAGAAGAAAATGCAAATGTAAATAAAGGAAATAGCTATGTTATTTGTCCAAGGATATTTATTCCTATTTTATATTCACTTTGGATTATACCTGTTATCATTATAATGTAAAATTCAAAATGAATATACAACTTGATTTCACTTATATATGGAACTTAAGAAGCAAAGCAAATGATCATAGGGGGAAAAATGAGAGAGGGGGGCAAACCAAGAAACAGACTCTTAACTACTGAGAATAAACTGATGGTTACCAAAGGAGGTGTGGGCAGGCAGATGGGTTAAATAGGTGTTAGGGATTAAGGAGGGCCCTTGTTGTGATGAGCATTGGGTGTTATATGGAAGTATTGAATCACTAAATTGTACACCTAAAACTATTATTTTACTGTATGTTAACTAACTGGAATTTAAATAAAAACTTTTTTAAAAAAGACGTGTTGGTAAACTTATGTGTAGAAGCATATTGAAAGGGCCACATGCTTAACTCATTGCAACTACACTATGTACAAAACTTTTTGCAACATCTTCTTTCATTAAGATATAAGTGCCAGTAAACTTATAAAAAATATATATCTACAACAGGAATAAATGAATATCTGTGGGTCATATAACTCTGGGTCTCTTTTGTTTAACAGATCAAGCAGACAAAAATATGTAAGGTTATAAAAGATTTAACGTATATAAATAATAAGGCAAATCTAAGTAACATCATACCCTGAAACTTAAAACTTAACTTATTCCAGGCGCCTGGGTGGTTCAGTCAGTTAAACGTCCTGGGATCAAATTCCGCCTCAGGCTCCCTGCTCGGTGGGGAGTCTGTTCTCCCTCTACCCTTCCCTTCTGCTCATGATATCTCTCTCTTATGCTCTCTCTCTCAAATAAATAAAAATCTTTAAAAAAAAAAAACTTACTCCTTCAATTTAAGTACCCATGGAAACCATATGTGTGATGATATATTATATCCCAATAAATTTCATATTCTAATAACAATCTAAGAAAATTTGAATTTAAGAATAAAGCCAGACTCCTAAACAACCAATGGGACAAAGAGGAAATCAAAAGGAAAATCAAAACATAGCTTGAAACAAACAAAAATGGAAACACAACATCCCAAAACTTATGGGATGCAGCAAAAGCAGTTCTAAGACAGAAATTTACATTACTACATTAAGGGGAAAAAAATCTCAAAAAAGTAACCTAACTCTGCACCTCAAGGAGCTAGAAAAGGAACAAGCAAAGCCCAAAGTATGCAGAAGTAAGGAAATAGAAAAGGTCAGAGCAGAAATAAAGTGAAATAAAGACCAGGAAAAAAGTAGAAAAGATCAATGAAATTAAGAACTTTTTTTTTGGGCACCTGGGTGGCTCAGTTGGTTAAGCGACTGCCTTCGGCTCACGTCATGATCCTGGAGTCTCTGGATCGAGTCCCGCATCGGGCTCCCTGCTTGGCAGGGAGTCTGCTTCTCCCTCTGACCCTCCCCCCTCTCATGTGCTCTCTCTCATTCTCTCTCTCTCAAATAAATTAAAAAAAAAATCTTTAAAAAAAAAAACCTTTTTTTTGAACAAACAAAATTAACAAAACTTTATCTTGGCTAAGAAAGACCATTCAGATAAATAAAATCATAAATGAAAGAGGAAACATTACAACTAATACCACAAAAATTCAAAGGCTCTTAATACTACTGTGAACAATTAATTATATGTCAACAAATTGGATAACCTAGAAGAAATGGATAAAACCCTACAAATGTATAACTTACCAAGACTGAACCATGTAGAAACAAAAAAAAAAAATCTCAACAGACTAATTTTGAGTAAGGAAATTGAATTAGTCATCGAAACCCTCCCACAAAGAAAAGCCCAGGTGATGGCTTTACTGGTGAATTCTATCAAGCATTTGAAGAATCAATGTCAATCCTTAAACTCTCCCAAAAAAAATTGAAGAGGAACACTATATGTTAATTAATTGAATTTAAATTTTAAAATTAAAATTAAAATTAAAGAGTAGCTAAATAAATTATGGAACATACATATAATGGAATACTATGAAGCCACAAGAAAAGACTAGGGACATTGTACCTGTATGGATATAAAATGTCTTCAACTAGCAAGGTGAAGGATAGTGGATTTAGTAGGAAACCATTAGTGTTCAAGAAAGGAAGTGGGGGTGGGGTGCCTGGGTGGCTCAGTCGTTAAGCGTCTGCCTTCGGCTCAGGTCGTGATCCCAGGGTCCTGGGATCGAGCCCCGCATCGGGCTCCCTGCTCGGCGGGAAGCCTGCTTCTCCCTCTGCCACTCCCCCTGCTTGTGTTCCCTCTCTTGCTGTGTCTCTCTCTTCAAATAAATAAATAAAATCTTTAAAAAAAAAAAAGAAAGAAAGGAAGTGGGGGCAATGAGAGATAATACTTTATATTAGTACTTACAAGTGAATACAAAAGAAAAAGGTAAATTTTCTTACATCTAGGAAGAGGAAGTGAATGTTTGAATAACCTTATCTAATTTTTTTATATAAATTTCATGTTCAAGAATGTTTATTTAAAAAATAAGAGAGAATACTTATTCCAAAGAGTTTCTTTTATTAAATCTTTCCCTCTAACCAGCTCTAGAAGCACTAGTATTTTAATTTCACATTTCCTCTAAACCTTTAATAGATAGTTGGAGATGGGAGGAGACCAGAAATGTCTGTGAGATTTAAGAGTATAATTTTAAAGTGGGAAACACTTTGACAGAAAAACATATGTAAAAGAAAAGAATTAAAAGAAAAACACAAGAATTTCAATTTTCCCTAGGTAAATCCCTAAATGTAATGTGATCTCAATACAGATATCATCAAGCCTTTTTCACGAGCTAGATAAATTGATTATAAGTTTCGTTTCAAAGATCAAAAAAAAAACAAGAATCATTAAGTAATCTTAAAAGGGAAAATCATGGGGAGGAGGAGGAGGAAAGACTCTCTAACAGATATTAAAATATATTAAAAGCCTCTGTAAATAAAAATTAAAGGAATAGACAGATAGATTAATGGGACCTAATAGAAAATACAGAAACATTCCCAACTGCAATTGGAAATTTAGTATTCACTAAAGATGATCTTTCAAATCAGTGGAAAATATATGGACATTTTAATGAATGACTTGAGGAAACTAGAAAACTACATGTAGAAATGGTTATGTTAGTCCCATTTCTGATGCTATATAGTAAGATAACTTCCAAATGATGCAGAGATTTAAATATTTTTAAATGAAGACACACAGGTATTAGAAGGAACAAGAGTGAATTTCTCTATAACCTGAGAACACATTTCTAATTATAACTCAAAATCCAAATGCAGAAAGAAAAGATTGCTAAATTTTACAATATAAAAATAAGAACCTTTGTATTGCCAAAACCACCATAAACAATGGGAAAATATTTGCTACTTAAATGACAAAGTTTACATATATCTAACATATGAAAGTTGTCTGAAATAGTTGACCATGTATGTGTGAGTTTATTTCTGGGCTCTTAATTCTGTTCTTTGATTTGTCTATTTTTGTGCCAGGACCATACTGTTTTGATCACTAAAGCTTTGTAGTATATCTTGAAATCTGGGATTGTGATACCTCCAGCTTTGTTCCTTTTTCTCAAGATTGTTTTGGCTATTTGGGTATTTTGTGATTTCATACAAATTTTAGGATTTTTTTTGTTCTATTTCTGTGAAAAATACCATTGATATTTTGATAGAGATTTTCACTGAATCTGTAGATTGTTTTAGGTAGTATGGCCATTTCAACATTAATTCTTCCAATCCATGAGCATGGAGTGTCTTTCCATTTGTTTGTGTCATCTTTGATTTCTTTCATCAATGTCTTATAGTTTCCAGAATACAGGTCTTTCACCTCTTTGGCTAAATTTATTCCTAGGCATTTTCTTTTCTGATGCAATTGTAAATGGGATTTTTTTTCTTAATTTTCCTTTCTACTATTTTGTTAATAGTGCATAGAAATGCAACAGAATTCTGTATATTGATTCTGAAAAAATAAAAAACAAAATACCTGAAATGAAAATTTCACTAAGTAGAATAAACAGCAGATAAAAGATGTAACAATCCTAACAGTCACTAGTGAGATAAGAAAACCATGACCAGGGAACCTGGGTGGCTCAGTCAGTTAAGCGTCTGCCTTCATCTCAGGTCATGATCCCAGTGTCCTGGGATCAAGCCCCACATTGGGCTCCCTGAGCGGGGAGTCTTCTTCTCTCTCTCCCTCTGCCCCTCCCCCTGCTCATGCTCTCTCTCTCAAATAAATAAATAAAATCTTAAAAAAAAACCAAACCCAGAGTAAGTGGTAAACAGAAGTAATAAAGAAAAGAGTATTATTAATAGAAAAGAGAAAAATAAGGACAAAATCAGTAAAATCAAAAGCTTGTGTTTGAAAAGTTCAACAGAACTGATAAACTTCTCACCAAACTGATCAGAAAAAAAAAAGAAAAAGGAAAGAGAAAATTACCAATATCAAGAATGAAAGGGGATACATCACTGCAGATCCTACAGGTTTTACAAGAATAGGGAATATTATGGACAACTTTTTGCCAGTAAACTTAACAACTTATATGAAATAGATAAAATGTTTGAAAGAGAGAGACAGACAAACAGACAAACCAAGAAACAGACTCTTAACCATAGAGAACAAACAGATGGTTACCAGACAGGCGATGGGGTTGGAATGGATGAAATAAGTGAAGGGGATTAAATAGTGCAGTAGGATGAGCCCTGCTTTCCTTCTCAGTAGGGAGTCTGCTACTCTCTCTCTCACACTCTCTCTTTTTCTCTGCCCCTCCCCACTGCTCGTTCATAACAAGTCGCCTAGCCCACACATGAATAATAATGCCTTCACTCAACACCCACTCCTATTTGGTAACACAGAAAAAATAGTGAGATAGTCTTTGGATAATTATTTATACCACTTCTGAACAGTATATTTATTTTTTAAATAATTATATGTAATATATTTCATCACATGGAAAGTTTAATACATTTCTTCATTATAGACAGTTCATTAATACATCTCTTCATTTGTAGACAGCTTTGTAATAAATTTTCTTCTGTAATGTCTACACTTTGTATTTGCTATTTATTTAGTTATAAACCTGATTCATATAATGTAGAAATCTTTTGCATTTTATTTATTTATTTATAAACCAGTGCCACCTATCCTTAGATCCAAAATATTCAATCCATTTATAATCTTTTAATATTCACATAGTTTCCTTTACCATATAAAAATTATTTAGGAAATAATTGGGGTAAAATATAATTATGATACACACTGAGTGGTATAGGAATTTACAACTTCTGGGCTCAAAACATTGGATTAAATAATAATATTAAAGTTTCCTGAGTTGTCACTCTATGATTTATCCCAAATTTGACCTTCCAATCCCAACTAAATCTAAAAGCCTCAGTATTGGGGCACCCGGGTGGCTCAGTCAGTTAAGTGTCCAACTTTTGATCTCAGCTCGGGTCTTGATCTCAAGGTTGTGAGTTCAAGCCCCACACTGGACTCCATGCTAGCCATGGGTTCTACTTAAAAAAAAATTTTTTTTTAATAAAAACCTTAATATTAACTAAATCTGAGTGTGGATAGTCAAATCCACATGTTAGAAGCCTCAAATTCTGAAAGCTACCTAAGCAACTGTCTTCATTTTGTGTATTCCTCCAAGTATATAAACACGAGAAACTCAGAGGGCATGAATATCAATACACATATAGATTAGAAGAGATACGTCTTTGAGAATCACTACCAAAGAGAAGAGTATCCAACATTTTGTTTTAATGGAAAATGTGCCCAGTATGTGAGATTTCATATTCTTCTATAATAAACAAGAAAGACACTACATTTAAAGGCTGAATTCACTCTTCCTCAATACTTCCAGGATCCACAGGGTAAGTGTCCTTATGAAAAACTGACCAGATCAGAACAGAGTCCTTGAGAATTTTCACAGTGGACATTAAAATTACTAACTAAAGTGAAAGGATTTATGAAAAGTTTAATTAAAGAGATTAATTTTCAAGAATAGTCAAGATGAATCTGGATGGCTTTGATTGGTCATGAAAGAACTCTTCCTGAAACTTAGAATCTTACCAAATAGTCTCCTCATTGCCATTTTCATCTCCTTATTTCTGAATGTATAGATAACAGGATTCATAAAAGGAGTGATAAGGGCATCAAAGATGGCTAAAAATTTATCTATGGGTAAGGTAGGGAATGGCCACACATAGACAATAATGCAAGGACCAAAGAAAAAGACCACCACAGTGATGTGAGCAGAGAGAGTGCAGAGGGCCTTGGATGAACCACCTGAAGAATGTTTTCGAACAGTGACCAGGATGAAGATGTAAGACACAATCAAGATGAAGAACGTGCCCATGGAGATGAAACCACTGTTGGCGGTGACCAGAAATTCCAGTCTGTATGTGTCTACACATGCAAGTTTGATGAACCGAGGAAAATCACAATAAAAACTATCCATTTTGTTGGGACCACAAAAGGGCAAGTTTACAACAAAAGCCAGTTGGGCCACAGAATGGATGAGTCCAATGGTCCAAGCAACAGCCAAAAGAGAAATGCACATTCTTAGGCTCATAATGGTTAGGTAGTGGAGGGGCTTACAGATAGCAATGTATCGGTCATAGGCCATGACTATAAGCAGCACCATCTCCGTACCACCAACAGTGTGAATAAAGAACATCTGAGTAATGCACCCTGTCAAGGAGATGACTTTATGTTTTCTGAAAAGGTCATAAATCATCTTTGGGCTTGCAATGCTGGAAACACCTGTGTCAATGATGGAAAGATTCGCCAGCAAAAAGTACATGGGGGAATGTAAGTGATGGTCTGAGATGATCGTGAGCACAATGAGAAGGTTTCCTAGCATACTTGCTATGTAAAATATAGTAAAAAACAAAAAAAGAAAAATCTGAATCTCCCAAGAACTGGTGAGTCCCAACAACAAAAATTCAGACACCACAGAGTGATTTCCTCCATCCATCAACTTCTTGTGCTAGACCAATCCTGAAGATACCTGAAGAGCATAAGAGGGAGAAAAACATGACTTTTAAGTTGAAAGGGAAGCCTGGCTATAGGGTTACACAAATGTCAAAAACTAAAGATCAGGGGCGCCTGGGTGGCTCAGTCGTTAAGCGTCTGCCTTCGGCTCAGGTCATGATCCCGGGGTCCTGGAACCGAGCCCCGCATTGGGCTCCCTGCTCAGCGGGAAGCCTGCTTCTCCCACTCCCCCTGCTTGTGTTCCCTCTCTCACTGTGTCTCTCTCTGTCAAATAAATAAATAAAATCTTAAAAAAAAAAAAAAAAACTAAAGATCACTTAGCCGTTGTACACAGTTACATAGAATTTACATAGTTCAAAATTCACAGAGAGCCAGCACCAAATTTTTTTCCATGCCTAGATCTTTGTTATCATTTAATCATATGCCTCAAATTTTGTTTGGTCTTTAATGTATAATGAAGTAGGGAAAATGCAGACAAAGTTACCTAAGAATTTAAGGAGAAATACATCAGGAGATAGACATATTTTCTAATTTCTACACTGAAATATGCCACAGAATGGAAACGTGCAGAAAGGCACATACAACTGTCTGGAGAGGTGTCTACTTTATTCTTTTAAATGGCTGCTCAATATTTACAG